>NW_027526335.1:14691288-14991288 GCF_048455015.1 Haemaphysalis longicornis | reverse complement strand
GAGAAGAGATATAAGCTTAGCAAAACAAAAAGACAGGCAAGACTGCCTCCCACTGTTACAAGCAGTGCCAACCCCAACAAAAATAAGCATGAAGAAAAAGACGCTGTCTGGCGCTGTCTGGCGCTGTCTTCTGAAGCCGTGCCCTATGGCTGCAGCATCCACCACTCGCATGAGCGATGCTACTGACGTGACCCAGGCTAGGTTGCCCACCCCGCTGCTTCTAGTGACCTCGAACGTGTCGTGCATAGAAGATGCTTACTTGCACTTTCTGGTCGCACGTTCAGCTGCACCCTTGCGACGAATTAGTAAAGTACAGGTTAAAAGAAAGCTCGACGAGGACGATTACACTATCAATGATGTACTGCACTCAACTTACTGGGAAAGGGAATTCCTGGGCCAGAATGGCGTCTATACGATGTGAGAAAAAAGTTTGGTAGCACCCACCTCTGTTCACTGTTGACGTAATGCAAATAAAATCCTTGCGGTTATTTGCATACAGAAAACTGCATTGGCGTTGAATAACTGCATTCACTTCACGTTTATCGCACTCCCAGTCATTCTCCTCTTCCTTCATAGTTTGAAGATCAAATGGCCCTTCGCCTCCCTCTCGGCCCACCCTCTCCTCCATCCAGCCCCACCCACCTTCACTTCCCAATCACTTCCACTTCCATCCAGCCCCTTCACTTCCTCCACCCTCCTCGGTGTCAAAGTCAAATTGACGTTTTACAGACGTTTACAGATATTTACGGACAAAGTGGTTAAGCAAACACACAACAGATAAACAATCAGCACGAAGCCACACATTACACTTTGGGAATTCTTCGGTTCGGCAGTAGTCTAGAACGCCGAACTACATTGTTTTAACTATTACTAAATTTAACATCTCCCTTTTCTTGTTGTTTTTCTGACCGCCGGTTCCCGTAATAGGTCGTGCTGCCTACATCTTGCGCCGTGTCAGGCCAGGCGCGATCGCCCTCTTCACGCCCTTAGCCCCCCCCCCCCCTCCCCCCTTTGATTAATTGGATATCTGAATCCACGAGCTGCGTTTCGCCTCCGCCTCCGCGCGGGTAAATAGGGTTATCGGTCTCCTTACTCGTTATCCGCCACTCAACGTGACGGGTTCGAACCAAACCTTCCCGGGAAGGCGATTTATTAAGCTTCTAGCGTTGGTGTTACGAAACACTTCCTGTAAATGCTGCGTACTGATTTGCCCGCTTTTCTCTTGTAGCCAGCAGCTACTTCTAGACCGAGATATACCAGGAGGTGAGCGCTGTACGTCCACGTGAAGCTTCTAATAGACCCCAAAAGAGGGGGGGGGGGGGGGCAAAGTAGAATGAAAGGATGTTAACCCTTTCTTTTTGCGATCTCCTATTGTGTTCTGATGTATCTTCAAATGTCGTTTGGTTCAAAAGCAAAGATATTATCAGAAGGGGAAGAACAGAATAACAGCGCTGTTTCTCAAGAGAGCCTGGCCTGGTTTCTTAAGAAAGGCGGACTGCATTTACGTACGGCTCCCCGCCTGAATACAACCAGTCGTCTGTCACTGACGTTGATGCATGGGCGCCGAGATAGAGGGGTGAACCTATTGATTGAAAAGTGGCTTAAGATGCCTTTCGAGCCCGTGTCAAGGCTCTTGTCTCCTCCTTGTGCGGAGTTTGACATGGAGGAGGCTTGGACTGACGTAAATATAGGGCGCCGCACCTAATACATATTTAGGTAAAAGAGCTTGCGAAACGTGTGTACATTGAGGCTGAAGCAATGGCCGAAACACGTGATTTGGATAAAATTTAAATGCTGAGTACATAGACAAGCTTTTGCTAGCATGTGATTACTCTGGAGCCAGGATTAATTTAGAAAGCAAAAAGAAAGCGCAGACGCTGTTCAATGTGCGTGTGCTTTTTTTTTTTTTTTTTGTTGAGCGCTTGGCTCTCACTTTCTCCTCCTTTCCTCCTCCTATTTGCCTTCTAATAAATATGCGTCAGTGATGGGTTCTTTCTAAAATGCTATCTAAGTATCATATCGAAAATTATAACTGAAGAGATATAAGACGTTTACTTGGATGAATCAGGGCTAAGAAAGACTGGAATAAGTTATTCCCTCACTATATCAGGCGAGACAGAAAAAACTGGTCTGTCTGCACGCTGTTCTACGAAAGCGGTACTTGGCACTATAGAGAGAGCCCATCTTATGTGGCAAGTGGTGGGGAATATGAGAGCTTGTAGACAAATGGTAATATAGGATTGAAAATAAAGACTTGCCCGGTAGTTTAAAGGTTTGTACTAGGGAGCGCTATTTCTTCCCCTCTACAAATTGGCGTTCGTTTAGTGTAGAAGTTCATTTCCTTTTTGTTTGCCGTAAATGTCCGGTACAACTGCCAGGACTTAAGTGCTGCAACTTGTATACTTTATTATGCAATGCATTCTGTTCACGCATTTTTTTAAATTGTATTTCTTTGTTGGTCTTTCAGTTTTTTATGTACAAAGCCCAAATCCTTACATTCTCGTTGCCTAGATTGGCGTCCTGAAAAAACAAGAACAAGGCACAAAATAAAGGAAGTATGAACGAAGACCAATGGCATGATGGTTTTGACACAAAGGCATATTAAATTACGCTGTCAGCATTCTAGCTCTTCTCAATCAGTTCTGTGGTCGGTTTATACTATCTGTGCAACCATTTTGATCTGTCCGTATTGGTTTAAAAATGTGCTTTGACTAACCGATTTGATCTGGTATTGCGTTCATCTATCCCTCAAACCGGGGAGGGCTTCGAAAGTGAAGGAGAGGTCAGAGGAACAACCCCGACGGGAGACATAGTGATGACATCACATTGAAAGTATTTAGGAGTGGCTCCTGCATGCAATTTTTTATTTGCAGAACCATTAGTTTCAAGGCGCGGCTAAAGTCATGGACCCAGCGGTTGCTTAAGGAGGGTCTTGAAGAATATAGTCAGCAGAGGAACAAACCAAGCAGAGTATTATGGAAGTTAAAACGAAGAAAAAAGAGATCGTGTTGGGCCATTTTTTTGTTGGAAAGCTGGCGTGAGGGAAGTGGCAACGGGAACGAAAGAAAGTTGCAAGGAAAGTAGAAAGTAAGCTTTTACCACCTGCAAATGGCCTAACCGGGGCAGCCGTGACTTACAACCCACCTTAGCTTATACTTTTCTTTCGCTTCTTCAAGCGCAACTCGTAGCAACGCTGGCACTCTTCTCTAGGCTCCATTCATTAAACTCGCATCCACGACCACAGATCCATCGCTGCTCCCAGGACAACGTCAGCAGCAGGATGCACTGTTCAACCTTGGTCGCGCGTTGTGTACGCCACACATGTTGGGAATTCCAGCGGTATACATATACACGTATGCCCTTAGTCGGGATTTGCCGCCGCCGCCTTTTCCTGCAATACTTGCTACAGCTTATTGGGCCCTTGAGCAACTTGCAGTAACAGTTACCCCCGTAGCACACGAATCATTTGTCACGGCGGCGGCAAGTCATCGCAGGAGTATTGTTGGCATCGCGATGGGTTCGCTTATAGAAGCTACTCTTATAATAGAGGTCCTTACCCATAAAATGACGCAGCCTGAATCGCGCGTTTACGCTCGCTAAAACATAACGCAAGTTAGCGACAACGAAAACAAGTGGCCTTTTAAAAAAATCAATCAATCAATCAATCAATCAATCAATCAATCAATCAATCAATCAATCAATCAATCAATAATTAGGAATTTAATAATTGCAATGGTCACCTGATCAAACAATCAATCAATTAATCATGAATCAGTCAAATAGTTTGCTGTTTTGATAAAACGGTTGTCATCAATGTGGTAGGTAACTTTGAATGGAGACAATTTTCGTCCCTGTCGATGGTTCCATAGAGCTTACAACCTCAACCTCTACCCCCTCAGACTAACACCCTGTCCTTCGCTTCGCATCCGTCAATTTTCATGGCAGGTTTGCCTGCGGTCTTTATCTTCTCCCTTATTCAGCGAACAATGTTCTTGCGGCTGTCGTAAGAGAATTTACGTTATTGACTACAAACAATGTTCTTTTAAATGCAGAGCATTTCAGTAACTCACGATGTCACCCGCGTTGGCGTCCGTAGTCCGCATCGCTCCCCGTCGGTCTGGCATTGGATTGGATTCGATTGGATTGGATTGGCTTGGATTGGATTGGATTGGATTGGATTGGATTGGCTTGGATTGGATTGGATTGGTTTGGATTTGGATTGGATTGGATTGGATTAAAGTGGATTGTGTTGGATTGTGTTGCGTCATAGCCGCGCCACGTTGCGTCATAGCCGCTCCACGTTGCGTCATAGCCGCGGCAGGGGGTTCACGGCACGTTTCACGTTTCACCATCGACTTCATCGACAATGTCTACGCGGGAAGAGAAGGCGGCGCGGCGGCGTGCTGCGGATGCTGAGCGCAAGCGCCGCAAGCGAGCCGCCGACGCCGAACTTCGCCAGCGAGAAGCCGCAGCCATTCGTGAACGTCGGGCGGCGATGCGGGAGGGAAAACAAGCACAAAAAAACAGAACTCCTGCTGGCGCAGTTTCAGGCAGGGGGCGCGCGAGCATTGCGAAGGAGGGAAATTTGAAATGCGTCGGGTGGTAGCCGTGAGCGGATGACGGCGCTACAGCCCATTATGGCGAATCAGTGCTCTGCATTTCCAACAGTTTTCACGTAGAGTGGAACGGCTGTAACTTTTTTTCAGCGTCGTGTCTTCTGGATGAAAACTAGATTTCTTTAATTATTGATACATGTCTTAGTAGAAAAAAATAAGGAAAGCGATAGGAAACAAAGGTAATAACAAATAATCTATTTTAGTTTAGTTACATGCCCCATGCTGCTCTTCATGGTCACAACGAAAGCAGCCTGTTCCTCGTTCAGGGCTGTAGAACCTCGCCGGGCAACTGAGCAGCTTCAAAGGCTGAGAGCTGAGCAGGCGACCTCGAGTACACACAACGTCAGACAGACAGCTGCCTTGATTAGGGCGCATTTATCACCGCTACTCTACACGGCGCTCCTCTAATCTACCAGCAATTCACCGCAACGAGAGCGGCGGTCGAGCGCTTGCAGGGTTAATGGGAGCGCGCAATTAACCACAGATGTGTGTTCGTGGCACACTCATAAACGTCGTTCACGCGCCGGCAATCACCCCGCACTGCGGCCGCAACTGGCGGCACCGATAAGACGTAATGGCAGCAAATCAAGTGCGAAAGCCACCGGCGACAAAAGGGCTTTGATGGCATCCAAACCGCAAATGAGCCTTTCCGCCCGAAAACGCTGTAATGGCCTCCACATAACCGCTATACACTGTAGCAAAGCCATGCCATTTCTCCCAGTAGGCGTCGTGGGGGCCTCTGAATGCAATATACAGGACGTGCTGTATTTACACTACCAGGTGCTTTGAGCGACGGTTGCTCCTCCCAAACCCATCACACGAAAGCGGTACGCGGATGTTCGCGCGGGCACAACTTCGTAAACGGCTTTCAATTCCGACGCACAGCCTTGCACTTCGCAGGAAATTGGGTGTGCAATGCCCTTAATAGCGTATTCAACAAAATATTCAGTAACGACCTTTTAAGCCTTATCCTGCTGGTCTCGTCAGCACCTCCCGCTCCCCCCCCCCCCCGCTCTGCCACCCCCACCGAACATTCCGCACACCGTTGTACGCTGAAGTGAGCGAATATTCTTCTGCACTAGAAAGAGCCCGCCTCCTAAGCAAGCAACCGGCAGCATTCGCTTAGCGCAAGTGCAGTTTCAGTACCCCGCGGAAACAAATGTGTTTTGTATTGCGGCCTTCCTTCGCTTAGAGTATCTCCTCGCTTACTTTCCGGTTCTGGTATTTTCCTAGCCGTGCGTTGTGGGCGGGCGAGCAACTGTGCCTCGGCCGCCACAGGAACTCCAGCGCTCGTGTATCCGTTATTGGCTTTTATTTGCGCCAACGCCTGCGCGTGTTTTTCCGCAACACAACAATGTCTGCAGGCAAGCGTTCCATCCAAGGAGCTTAACAAAAAATTGCTGCAGTGGAAGTCTCCTATACCAACCAACGGGCTCGGATGAAGCCGCCGGTGGCCATCTTGCTGGGGGCAAGAAACCACATGCCAAGTGCTTTGCAGCGGTCTTTGCGGACTTTCCCAGCGGTTCTAAATTACGTAACGGATTCTCAAGCTATAATTCAACACTGCGTACTATGAGGCGAGCCATGTCGGACGTCTCCGTATGGTTTTTTACCAGAGGAATTTCGTTAAAACTCAGATCTCCGAGTACACGGACATTGTTTTTTTTTCACCATATAGGCTCATATATGCAGCTGCCACAAAGTAAACAAAAATGCATAAGAACTCGCAAAGTCATTAACACGTATGTTCTTTATTGTAAACTGTTCAAATGCAGAAATTTATCATGAAAGTTGTCAGAACAAAACCAATTGGGAGTTGCCACTGTAGAGTGAAAAACAGCAGTTATGGAACAAACTAAGCGATCATAAAATGCAGCATTTTCAGAAAAACAACACGAAACACCCAGATTCCAGTATTGTGATAATAAACATAATGGATTAAAAAAAACCGACACCGAAAACTTTCATGAGTATGACAGTAACCAATGCTATTAAGTTCATTGCATTGCTGCGCAACCTAACGCACAAATAAACCGCAAAAAAAGAACTAACAATTTTTCTGGTAAATTACACCATGAGATTACATTGCTGGTGACATGAACTACCGAAAAAGGATGAACTAGTTTGTAATTTGAAAAACAAAGTGTTTATTCTTTGAAAGAAGACAGACTTATGATCCAAGACATCCAATTGATAAAACATACTATCAAATGGCAAACAAACGACATTGACAAAAGACACTGACTCAGCATCGTTCGGAAACCTAGCAGCAAAGAAATTAATCGTTGAAGGCGAAAATACTGCACGACACAATGCAACGGGCATTATTAGTTTGGAATAAGCTTGCACGCGTGCAACTACTATACACTATACTATACTATACTATACTATACTATACTATACTAATATACTATACTATACACGCGTGAACGAGTGTATAGTATACAGTATGCTTACTGTAGTATACTGTATGTATACTAATATGCCTGTTAGTGCTATTTTTTGGTGTCTGTAAATGTATTATTTCATTTATTATATGTTTACTGTATGTATACAAGATGTAGTTTAAACAATAATTTGTGTGTTTGCAAGCTACAGACTAACCTTTTTGTATTTAAGTATTCTACAGCTGAACGAGAGAGCCTGTGAATATATGTATTGATCCCCACTCTCCTCACCCTACTCACGTTTCGAGTATATTTTTGTGTGTGTGAAATTGATTAATATTATTGTACTGATTCTGTACTGCTGGATTGCCCATGTGAAGCAAGAGCCTCTGTCAGGCTGTAGCCTTTAGCTCTTGCTTCACTTTCCACTGTTGGAAAGTGAATAAACTTCAAACTTCAACTGACGTGGGAAATTTGACTCCCGGCGCCGCATTCACACTGTTTGCACAACCGTAAATCACGTACGAACCAACCATACTTGTTTTGATCGCGTCACATGGCGCGCACGCAAATCAACAAACTTTTTCGCGCACACACGGAACGCGCGCTGCAACAACTACGCGTCTTCTGCCCTAGCAAGATGGCGTCGCGGCGGCTTCACTTTACGGGGTCCCCTCCACTCCAGCAAATTTTTTTAACCTCCTTAGTTCCATCCAAGGCGGTTGGTTCCATCATACGAGGCGGAGCAGGCGAGCGCGCCCATGCGAACAAGTAGTGTTAGGGTACGGGACGAGGAAACAAGGCGGACAACACCTGCAGAATGTATCCCTGATTCTAAATTAAAGGAAGGATGAAATTAAAGGAAACAAACCACCTTTGTTTACGGTGGCAACCCAAAGACTCCACCGGTCTCCCGAAATTGAGAAACAGCGTAAAAGACGAAGACATGGGAGGGACTGCACAGCAGCGCTGAGTTCAAATAAAAGTTTACGGCTCATATCTGCCATGTATACACCACAGCGAGCACAAAAAAGTAAAAGAAAGCGGTGTAAAAAGTAAACTGCTATGCATGATGTGCCCATCTTTTCATCAAGAAAATAAACCTCTTTCGGCGATTAAGAGGAGACAATGAAGCGACACAGCGCTGGCGAAGCTCGGGGATTGCGTGTGCTTCAAGAAAATCCTGCGCGATCTGTTGATTGTTCCTGGATGAAATCTTGCCCCTGGAAAATTCCAGTGCGCAGCCATAGTCTCTCTCAGCAGTGAACGGGCGAGGTGGCCGTTTATGGCTTTGGGCACATTCTAATCGTGCACTCTGAGTCGTTCGTTCAAGCAGTGGCCAGTTTATCCGTTTTAGACTTTCCCACGCATGTTTAAAGTATTGAATGAACAAGAACTCCACCGGTGCATGGCACGAACGGCTTGTCCTGCTTCTTTGGGGCTGTAGTGCAATTTATTCATTAAGTGTCTCATCATCATAAGCATCACCATTAGCTTACTTAGATGCACCGCAGGATGAAGTCCTCTCCCACTGACCTCCACCTGCTCCTGTCGGAGAGTTGGGTTGGTCAGTCATGGGAAGGGGGGGGGGACTACTATAACAGGGTGACCCGATCCTTCTCTGGTGAGGGAGCGCTGTTTGTGTCCCAAAGAGCCTTCCTAGCATGGTTGCACTCTTGCCTTCTGCTGCTCTTTGTATAAGAATATACGCTCATTTCCTGTAGAAACTCCTTGTCTGACTGCTTTTGTGCGCGCTACCCTTTCCTCCCACCACCAGAAGCCAAGTATAGTGTTCTCTCATGTTTCAATCACGTGTTTCTCATTTCCACTGTGGGTACTACCAAACCATCGATCCGCCTTTCTATCGAAGTCTTATTTTTGCTCAGGAAATAAAACCGCAAACCGTTCACTCTAAATGTTGGTAAACTCCCAGAGCGCAGAACCATTTATATATTGAGAGGCTCTGGGAGTCGCCAGGCGGGAGTCTTTATTCGTGCGGTCACAGCGCCAGGAAGGCTCAGCAAGAAGGGCGATGTCGATGACACTGCCGCCACCGAGATGAAGATGATGCGATGATAATAGGATGCACACCCAGGAAAGGGCGATTGGCCACTTGCTAAAATATAACCTTTACAGCTTCTCAGATATATATATATATATATATATATATATATATATATATATATATATATATATATATATATATATATATATATATATATATATATATATATATATATATATATATATATATATATAGTCACAATAAGGAATAAGGGTTGGCAGTCAAGAAAACCTCGGAAAGCAAAGGGGGGAATGCGTTACGTCATAGAAAGAAATGAAGAATTTTTTGAGTCAAAAAGAAAGTGGTGAAAAATCGCACCAGACCGATATTCTGGAGGTCGTGGGTTCGGATCCCACCCGGCGGGCATTTTTTCACCACTTACTTTCTGACTCAAAAAATTCATTTCTTTCTATGACGTAACGCACCCCCCCTTTGCTTTCCGAGGTTTTCTTGACTGCCAACCCTTATCGTGTCTTATTCACTGAGCCCCTCATTTCCCATTTCTGATTCGCTATATATATATATATATATATATATATATATATATATATATATATATATACTACTGTTAGTGAAGTTAACATTTTTTTAAATATACGTAAGAAAGAAAGAAAGAAAAACACGCACCCAGAGTGGGGACCGAACGCACGCCTTTCGATTTGATCTCGAATGTCTTACCAATTCGGCTATCTGGGCACCTGTGTTCTCCTTCACTTTCTGGGGTATTTATATTTACTAGAACTGTATCAAATATATATATATGTATATATATATATATATATATATATATATATATATATATATATATATATATATATATATATATATATATATATATATATATATATATACAGAAAGATAACTCGGCAGTCTACAACGCCAAAGGAGGCATAGGGGTGTGGTTAGGCTCTTTTTTTTAGAACGGTTAATGAAGTTAATATTTTTTTTAAATATACGGAAAAAAGAAATAAAGAAAAACACGCGCCCAGAGTGGGGACCGAACCCACGCCTTTCGTCTAACCATTTAAAAAGTCTAAAAAGTTTAGACTTTCGTCTAAAAAGTCTAACCATTCCCCTATGCCTTCTTTGGCGTTGTAGACTGTCGGCATTTCTTTCTCTCTCTCTCTCTATATATATATATATATATATGTATATATATATATATATATATATATATATATATATATATATATATATATATATATATATATATATATATATATATATATATATATATATATATATATATGTATTTTTTTTCACCACTTTCTTTTCGACTCACAAAATTCTTCATCTCTTTCTATGACCCACCACAACCTCCCCTTTGCTTTCTGAGGTTTTCTTGACTGCCAGCCCTTATTTTCTGTCTTATTTTCACGGAGCCCCTCATTTCCCATTTTCTGATTCGCTACATGCTTAGCGAGGGCCTTTGTTCTGGCAGTCTTGGTGCCAAAGGGAGCCTAAGAGGGTTCAACGCTGGTCGACCACTATCTACATGTCGTAGACACTCGAGTCACGGCCCCGGGGTTAAAAAGAAGGTCCCCTTCACCCCGAGTAGTCTGAGTGGCGCTGGCTACCACCCCAAGTGCAGGAAACAAAAATTACTTAACATAAATACCCGAGAAAGTGCTGGGGAAACAGCCCCGCTGGTAGCGTAATGGTTATCGCACCAGACCGGTTCTGGAGGTCGTGGGTTCGGATCCCACCCGGCGGGCATTTTTTCACCACTTTCTTTTCGACTCACAAAATTCTTCATCTCTTTCTATGACCCACCACAACCTCCCCTTTGCTTTCCGAGGTTTTCTTGACTGCCAACCCTTATTTTCTATATATATATATATATATATATATATATATATATATATATATATATATATGTATATATATATATGCCGACAGTCTACAACGCCAAAGAAGGCATAGGGGAATGGTTAGACTTTTTTTACCGTTAGTGACGGTACATTACTTTTTTATTATTATTAATATTAATTACGTGAGAAAAAAAGAACGAAAAACACGCGCCCAGAGTGGGGACCGAACCCGCGCCTTTCGATTAGATCTCGAATGCCTCGAATACCGAATTGGTAAGGCATTCGAGATCTAATCGAAAGGCGTGGGTTCGGTACCCACTCTGGGCGCGTGTTTTTCTTTCTTTCTTTCTCACGTAATTAATATTAATAATAATAAAAAAAGTAATGTAACGTCACTAACGGTAAAAAAAGACTAACCATTCCCCTATGCCTTCTTTGGCGTTGTAGACTGCCGGCATGTCTTTCTGCATTTTCTAACGAGCACCTCATTTTCCAAACCATATATATATATATATATATATATATATATATATGGTTAGGAAATGAGGGGCTCGTTGAGGAAACACAGAAAGATAGGTCGGCAGACTTCGACGCCTAAGGAGGCATAGGAGAATGATTAGGCTTTTTTCTTATTTTTTTACTATGGTTAGTGAAGTTAACATTTTTTTTAATTTACACAACAAGGAAAGAAAGAAAGAAAAACAGGCGCCCAGAGGGGGGACGGAACCCACGGCTTTGGTGGTGCGGGTCACTCGTGCTGTGAAATGTGCCATCTTCTCGGGGTCTTACCACGTGTTCTCTGCAACTGACGAGCTACAGGAATCCGCGTGAAAAGTAAGCCACATAATTGGTCCGTTCAGTCGATCTGGTGATGTCTGCGGACTCCCCTGGAAAGATATCGCCCAGTGCAAACAATGCATTCAAGTGTTCCCTTTTTCGCGAAGCAGCGGCTTTCCAGCTAGATTGCATACTTAGTGCCACGTCTTGGTGCACAAGTACTGCATATGAAATAGGCCTTCCTGTTTGGCATATTGTCACACCCTCATATCTTCGTGGTCTTTTTCATTGTAGTCGCCTTCGAGACATGTTCTTTCCCTCTTCTGCTCTTCCACATAGAAGCTGCCCGGAGCTAATATCTTCTTGTCAACCTCAGCGTTCTTTTTCTTTTCAATAAAATTACTCACTCCCTCTATCGTGTAGGAAAGCCTATATAGCACCGACTGGCCGCTGCTTGAATGAACGCCTCAGAGAGCACAATTATAATGTCCACGAAGCAGTCAGCGGCTGTATCAGCATTCACTACTCGGAGCTCGGCTGCCTACCGGAATTTTCACGGTGCAATATTTTCACCCAGAGCAAGTGATAGCTGAGGCAGGAGATTCTCTAAGCGCATGCAGTCGCAGATCTTTATCAAAGATGTGTCAGCGCATAGTTGACTCTTTACCGCCGCTAGCGGTTGATTATCTATATGTGCGGTGGGGCTTATAAGGCTTTCTCACTTATTTTTTGCCCCTTACTCATAGTTGTATTTCGCGATGTGTATTTACCGTGTTGTCAATAAAGAACCTTAGGACCCCTAAGCGCTCCTTATGGGTTCTGAATGCGAAAACATGAAAAACATGAATGTGCAGCTGAACGACTGAGACCGCTGGTTTCACCAAACATTGCACACCTTTAACGCGTTTGAAAGGATTTGATCCTTCTCCCACGCGCTCCGTTGCTCGTCCGTGCCGCCGTGTACTCGGAGGGTTGGCAGAGAGAGAGAGAGAGAGAGAGAGAGAGAGAGAGAGAGAGAGAGAGAAACTTTAATCACAGTTGAAGTGAGCATATTTGTGCGATGTTGGATTTCGCTGCCTGTTCTTCCCCTTTCTTCATGTGCGGAATACTGGAGGGGGCGAACCGCTCTCGCTACCGCTGAGTTTAAGCTCGCGCTGTGGAGTGCCTCTTGAATGTGCCGCTTTTTTATTAGGCACGCCGAGACCGCACGCCGGCTTTTTCGATGAAGGCAGCGCCGTGGAACCCATCGTGACATATAATGCCTCGGGCAATAGAAAACTCCGCGAAGAAGCCGTTTTTCTGTTACCCACACCGAACGCAATTTTGTTCACTCAAAGTGCCATTCAAGGCTTTCGCCCTTAAGGAAACTGTTTAAACAATTATTGACCATCTCGCCTTAGCTTCCGTGTATGTCTTGTTCTGTTGATGGCACAGTCGAAGCGAGCCGTGTAAGGACAGTAGCGACGCTTTGCAGGATGTAGTTATGGCCATTCGAAGCGAGAAGGCTGTTACACGGTATAAAGCCTTGGTAGGTTTTTTTTTCCTATCACCTTTTCGCCTTTATTTATTTTTGTGTGATAGCACTTAGGGTTAAAAAGAGAGCCCCGAAATGGGGAATTTCTCTTCCAAGGGCCTGAAACTTCACTAGTACGAACTTGTGGCATGCGAGGCATTCCACCGGGTCGGAGATTTTCGCAGGCGCACTTATGTCCGCAGTCCCGCGAAAAGGAGGACCGGTACCCTTCCCTGCTTATTTTTATTTGCCTAGTAAAGCCGACGACTACGAGAGGGAGTCAAACATGTACCTCTGGTGACGGCGTGAAAATATATCGTGTTGCTTGGAGGGGGAGAAAAAATGTTCCCGGGAGGACACTTGGGACAAAACTTCACCGTCCTCTTTATGCACGCGGAAGCTTGCTAGGAGTGCGAGAGAAAACGTTCCCGCCATGTTTTCCGCATCATTAGTTGCTGTTCAAATTGTTGAGCGAGTTACTTAAATACGTAGTGAATACAGGAGATGCGGAGAGCCGCCAAAACCAGTTATCAATTACCTTATTAAAAGACAACAAATTCTACTCCTGAACAGCTGAGCGCAAAGACTACGCAGGGACTGAAAAGAGACACGAGACAAAGGCGATTTTGTATCGTGTCGTTTTTTGGCCCCCGTCTATCCTTTGCGCTCGAGTGTTCACGAGCATGGAATACAAACTAGGCCAATCAATCACTTCGCTAAATTATGCTCCTTAGCCCTTTCTGAGCAGGGTCTAATAGCTTGTTTCGTTTTCATTTCAATTATTGCATATACTGCTGACATTTGCAGGTCAAAGCACGTGGGAGCGATACAAATAAAATAACAACCTCAGACACTTAGTCAGAGAGAAAAAAAGAAAGAATTATGAACACAAGAACAGGTTTGCATACGAACAACGGTACACTTAACAAGACGTCCTTTCTTCCACTGTTACCCGGAAAAAAAATTTAAGTGTATCTGTGAGTGCAAAATATGGTGTTAGAGCTTGTGTGTGATGATGATGTCACGTATGACTCATCGACAGAGGTGCCGGGTACTGTGTCGGCTCTAGTATTGTTTAGCTGCGCAGAAGGAGGGAAAGAAAATCAAGTCTAAATGTCCTTCGTCGTGACTCTTCAAGCAGTTCAATGCCATTGGCTCTAAATAGATCGGAAAGGGACTTAGTCGGGCGGAACTTAAAGTATATATGCCGTAAAGGTTTTTTTTTCGATCATCTTGAGTTTATTCTCTTCTTTTTCTTGGTCAACCGGTCCCATATTATGCATGGATATGCTAACTTTGGCCTGATTAGTGATTTGTAGCCCAGGAATGAGCTTTTCTGAATGAGCGTTTTTCAATTTGTGTCGTAAAAAGTCAGTTTACGGAAGGCTGAAGCGGAAATGTTGTGAATACAGTAATTCCTCGTTTTAACAAAGTCAGAGGTACAGCGAAAAATTTCGTTATAAGCAATGTTTCGATAGAAGCGACAACTCGAGAAAAGCTAAAGCATTTGAGCTTAAATTGCGCCACAGCTGCGAGGAATCAAAGCACAACGTATTCCGTGAAGCAAAACTTTATTCGGGTGCAAAAAAGACAGTGAGCTTTGGCTGTTTCAAGTTCTTGCTGGGCGCGAGCAACCCCTGCTCCAATTTGGCCAAGCACTGCACGACTCTGCGGTCACCGAACATAAAAGTGGAAGTGGCAGTAGCCACTTTTATAGGGGGCGTACGGCCGTCACTGAACGCTACGAGAGTTCCGCGCTGGATAGCGCCGCAAAAGCAGTGGCTCGAGTTTGAGGTTGTATTTGTTAAGCCAAAAAAAAAAAAAAACGATTAACCGCTCATTGTGGGTATACAGCGCAGCGATGAAAACCGACTGGTTTTATACTAGGGGCTTTGCATGATGACTGGGCGATTTTTTCCCGAGCTGTGCAGCCGTTACGTTTGCGACACAAGAGTTTTTTGGCGCCCTGCCGACACTGCTGATTCTATGGAACGACTGCCGCTGTTCGCGCACCATCTCGTCCCCGCCATTGACCAATGCCCAGGAACAAAATTCATTGGCTCCACCACGTATTTGGACCGTCTGTCTAAAGACGGATGGGGCGAATCGAGCATGACCGGCTCGAGAAAATTGCCGGGGAAACACCAGCTTGCGTTGACCCGCCATGTTGACAGCCTGACTCACCGCTGAGTGACGCCTCCGCTCGCCAGTTCGCTCTAAGCGGGTCAAGCTCTTCGTGGTCTTCGAGTAATGCAGCCTAAAATGAACGTGCTTGGGTTGGGACCAGAAGAAATTTGGAATAAAGCTATAGTTCGAGTGAAGCGATTTTGTTATAACGAGGGATTGCTCTAGGTTGATTCCAAGAGAAATTACTCGTGAGTGTCACACCTACATATTTGATATAAGAAACTTGCTGTGGGGGTACTGCATTTATTGGGTAAGTGTGCTCGAGTGGATCTTTCTTTTGGGTTACACGCATAAATACAGTTTTTTGCAAATTCCAATTCATTCCCAAGGATTGTATCACTGAAACATATTCATCAAACTGTCGTTAAGCTTATGTTGATTTTCAAGGCAAGTAATTTTTTTTTGCAAACAGGCACACATTTTTCTTGCACGAAATTGTCTTCAAACAGGCGGATTTTCACTAATGAACATACCAAATTTACAATGGCAATTATATACAGCAAGAACAGCAGGAACAGCAGGACTCCCAAAATACTCCCCTGTGGTACTCCGGGGGCGCCAGGAAGGCAGCGCGATCGCTGGTACCCGATATCGATGTACTCAGTTAGGCTTTTTAAATAATCGATAATTCAACAAGCCAAAATGCAAGGCAGTCCAATATTGTTCAAATTTATCATTAGGCTGTCATAAAGAGCCCTGTCTGAAATACAAAGATATTACATAAATTTGAGCGTTTTTATCTAAAGTTTATGGAAACGAATGAGTTCTGGTAAGCAACTAGGTCACAGTGGAATGCCCATTTTTAAAACTCTGTTGGGAATCAGTTAGGATGGCAATGTTTTCCAGGTTTTCGGTAATATGGTTTGCAATAATATGCACAATTGATTTACACCATGCTTATTTTAGGGATATTCGACGATAGTTTTCGGAAAACAAGCAAGCGCCTTTTTTAAACACTGGTGCGACTCGGGAAGTCTTCCAGTCACTTGGAAGTTTTGAACACATCAAAGATACACGGAATGAAGTCACAAGGTATATCGCGAGAACTTCAACATATCGGAACAGAACTTTGTTTGAAATACCATCAGAACCGCTTGAATTTTAAGTTCTCAGTTTTAAAAGCATAGAAAATACACCCGGGTACTAAACAAAATTGGCTACTGTCGTGTGAAACAATGGAGCATCGTATGGATATGAACTTGGGCGTGAAAACAGGCTGTGGGAGCATTTATTGAGATGCTGAGCTATCATTTTTTCCCCGTAAAAGTAGAGCCATTTCCTAACATTTCGAATACAGGATTTCTTATCTGTTTTGTTATCAGTTTTTCATTTCGGATACTGGCTTTTTTATGTGTATGTTCCCCACATTAGATTCCTTTAATAAAGGGTGCTTTTGCAGAGCTCATTTCTACCCTGAATTAAAGAACGTAATAGCTACGTCCAAACCTTCGAAAACCTGCAGCGCTTACCTCATGTAACCAATAAAGAGCCTACATGAGGACGCGGGTTCGCTTCCCGTTCTCAGTGGATATTTCTCTCGGGGGGGGGGGGGGGGTGTGGAAGGCAAAAAGCGATGTGTGCGTGGGGTGTGGGCCCACGTTGAAAAACAACCAGCTATCGAAATTATTGGCACGCACTCCACAGGCGCACAGCTGAGGTGTGACTTCTTTGTGGAAAACTCAGTTCGAATTTCATTCTGAGTCAAAATGGTGTTTACACAAGCAGAATTAAGGTCATCATTGGGTGGTGGGTAAGCAGAGGAAGCTCTCGCGAACTGTATTTTAACACGAAAGTGCTTTATGCCCGGGTGCACCAAGATCTCACTGACGTCATATCCATCACGGAAGTGACGTCGCCAGAAAACGTGCTATTGACGCTGCGGCGCCCGGATTCGAGCCCGTGCCCTCTCGAGCCCTCTCGCCGCAACGGGAGGTACGTGGCGCTCTACCGACTGCGCTATGAGCAGAGACGTGAGGAGCTCTACAAACGCGCCTTATGTCCTTCCCCGTGACTCATTCAGATGGTGCTGCCGTCTAGGAGAGGCGAAGCGCAGTAGCGCATCATGACGCTAATGAGCGCCGACAGTTGGCGTCTCGATGCCAGCGCCTTCGCGTACGGAGGACGCGCGTGAATTGAGGCACCCTCCGCTGTGGCGTTGTTCGCATGACCGTTGTATTTCGAGCTGCTCTTTCTGTGCATGTCATTTTTGGTTTTGTTGTCCCGGAATAAACCTGTTATTTTTGTTTCTTGCGTGTCGGCGCCCCTTCGTCTGGCGGGGTCAGGCTCGCGAACCCTTCGCACATGAAGTAGGTTCTTTTAACATTCAACTACTCCTGTGAAGGCAGCTTTCACTTTCGTGTTTTACCGATCCCCATGAAAGAGAGATCAACGGCATTTAAAACAAAAATAAAACTTACGACAATAACAACAATATGGAACTTCTTGCATTGAAAAATTGTCCAACCTTCGCAATTCAGATGAGAAGACTGGGGAAAAACAGCAGAGCTGGTGGTCTTCACTAGCTTGAACTGCCAGAGTCCGTAGCCAAAGTCCACTTCAACTGAGTCAAAGTCCAAAGCCAACGCCCGCCCTCAGAACCGAAAGGAAAGGCTGAGCGACTCGAATGTGATGATAGGTAGCGAAATCGGATAGACGCCGGTTTCATAACGCGATGGACCCAAGTTTCATTCCGTCCACAGGAAGCGTTTTTTTTTTCTGTGTGGAGAGAACGAAGAGGATGTAGGCGCCGCAGCGTTCGCGTCAGCTTGTATAGGAGATTAGACAATGGAGATGCTGAAGGAAGCCTAGTTTTCCCAGCTAGGATGAAAATGTCTGAACTGAATTTGGGTCTAGAACTCTCGAAACGGTCAGGAAATGGTTTTGTAGAAAGGGTCGCACACATCAAAGGGTCGCGCACTCTCCTTCTGGCTCGTTGCCGATCATTGCGTTCCCCGTGGATGTGGTGGCGTTCCTAAGCGTCATAAGACCACAAACAGTGAGACGGCGTTTGTTGACTAAAGAAAAGCTGCAGGGAGGAGAAACCCCTGCTTTGGTTTCACAACCGCGGCGATAGTGAGCGAAACATTGAAAGGGAAAGTCGAAACCGATACTTCTGCACACGTAATCGGGCCAACACTTTTAAGTCGGGGCTCTGACTTCTCCCGCCAAGGCCATTCGAGTCAAGAAGCAACAGCAACGCGACTCACAAATTTGCGGCGTTTTATAGGTTCTCTTCATTTTATAAAAAATTCATACTTTCTTGAAATTTTTGTTGTTTATTTGTTGGGACTATTTACGTATCCATTTGTACACTAATACTCCAAGTTTCCCAAGACGCTCCTCGCAACTTACTCATCTTTCTACCGCTTCACGAAACTGAGCAACCTTACTTTCATACAAAAAGATAACATTTGCAGGTTTTAGCTCCACAGATTATGAGCCAGCTCACTTTTGCGTCTCACGGGTTCCCCCGGTTTTCGATGCATACCTCGGAGATATAACGTGTGTTCTTGGTACAGGGTAATATGGTGTCGAATTATGTTCTGGATGTCGAAAACATCCCGAGCGTAAAACAAGATGAGCCGCCTCTTCGAGCGCTTTTAACGGCCCGTTTTAACGCCCTCTTTCCGATCACCCATCTTTTTTATCCTTCTCCCTGACTCGATTTCTTTTCGCCTTTTGTACATATACCTTCTGGACGAAGCGGGAGTACAACCCTGTGCCTCAGAAACCGAACACTGAGACCAGGTGAGTGAACGAGATAAGAAAAGAAAGTGCGCTGAACTGGAAGCGTGTGAGGAGGTTCAAGGGCGCTAAAAAGGTCGGTGCCGAGAAGGAATGTGCGGTATCCTTCTTCACCTCGGATTTCTCCGCAAAGATATGCACATACAAACCAAGACGCGCTTCCAGTTGCTGGCAATGCGATTATAGTTTCCCATCTTCCCGAGCATCCGCAAAAAAACAAAACAAAACAAACAAAAAGAAAAACAAACGCGCAACTTTACAGGTGTAAATAGAGAGTAAGAAAAGCTGCGAGACGAAGAATAACACCAAAATGGAAGCCGGAATGACTGTTAACAGTAGAAAGGCTTTCCACAAGGATTGGCAGGGCGCAATGTCTTCCTAAAATGTGCACGCAAAGCTAGTTTTTTGCAAGGAGCCTATCACATCACAGTCTCAGACGAATAGTCGAACCAGCACTGCTGCTTTCGTAACAGAAAAGAAAACGCAGAAGGTGGTGCCAGCTGTTTGCTGAGAAACAGTTACGAGGGGAATGCTATTCGCTCCTTTCATGGTGGCTTGTGGGACCCACGAAATCGGTCACGGACCGCGGCTGAACTGGACGCAATTTCGGCCACACTTGTTTTCTTCTTGCTTTGCTCTGCTCGGTAAGGCGCAGAGTCTTCTTTATTTTTCAAATTTTGAAAGCAATTTCGAAACCCTGACTTGCGGACGGTGTGCTCATTAGAAGGGATATGAATCAAAAGAGTTTATAAGCTGCAATTGCATCTAACCCTTCGTCTAAAAATTGTTTTATTAAATTAGTCGATACATTGACGTTATCAGTGTGTTTGCTCGTTGATGCGTGTAATAAAATAAAAAAAAATATGTCTCATCCCGCTTAGTAAAAAAACGGCGTAACTGGAAAGGCTGAACAGGCAAGTGTTGCAGGCATTACAAAAAAGTAACTAAACACATCACTCGTTTTCTCAAAATAAACGCGTTACGGCCCTGCATTGCAACCGAATGTAGGTGCGGCGTTACTCTTATCTATATGCAAAAATAAAAGAAAAGTAAGGAACTTCACTTTATTGTTAATCTTTTTCTCACACGAAATAAAAGTAACAGAGTTGAAGCAGTAAAGACATGCGAGAAATACATTAAGAAAAGATGAAAAGAAAGCAATACGTGAATGCAGTAACAAAATTTATCACCTGAAGAGTTACCACAAAAACGCAAGCGTTCATGCGAGGTTGTCTCACCACAGCTTAGCTTAGCTCGCACTCGATGATGCAATAATATAAAATTTATTGCGAACACATTTTTCATCTATTCACTTTGTGCTTGTATGTGTACTTCACACTTTTTTTCGGTTCCCGCTTCTTCGTTGGGAAGAAACTCAAGTGTACGTATTTGTCTAAACACCCTGGTGCGAAAGGGGCAGTTGTTTAAGGCACTGGGGATTTTCTTTTCAGGAAGGAAGCTTGGTAAAGCTATGCGTGTGGCTGTATTTCAGTTCCCATCGCTTCCGGGTTTCCTTTAAATCGGGGGGCGGGGAACAGGGGGGGGGGGGGAGGGGACAGGGAATTCTCTAGATTACATGTAAGGAATAAAGTGATCGTACACCTTACTTGGAAAATATTATGGTATGTACCACTCCCGATGCTGTTTCGCAAATATAACTGGCACGTTTGTGAATTACCATGGAAGACGTTACGGTAATGCCATTACTTCCAACGTTCACTGACAACAATAAGACAGGCTATGAAAAATACAACGCACCGAGACACTAATCTTGTATATTATCGACAGTATCATTGTTAGATACAGCATTGTTTTGAGCTACATATAGCATAAAGATCGCACCACCAAGCTCTTACTCTGTGTTCGCTATAAAATTCGACTCCAAAGCCTTGATTCTTGTGTATTTCCACCCGCTCAAACAGCAAGCACTCAAACTCAGGGGCTCAATTTTCGCACCGAATGAATTTTCAAATTCTTATCTCCACATTCTCTTCCAAGCTTTGAGGCTGTACAATGGTTGCCTTAAATTCTAGGAAGCGAATGGAAACAGAAGGCTTACCTCAATGCCAGTTTAAAAGCGAGAACAGCGTCCCAAACAAGTTGCAAGGGAAGTTTTGTTGTTAGCATTTTATGGAAAGACATTCTTGCGTCTTTTTCGTCTGCAACATTAAAACCCAGACCACATTTTCTAATTACTCAAAGCAAATTGGACAGCGTTACTTACATTGTTGTGGGTGAAGCAGCTCTAAACGGTAATTTCATAAATCCATGACAGTACATGTAAACAAATCAGCTTTCCGTGCTTTGAAACGACAGGTGACACTTTCTTGTGACGTTTCCCGTGTTAATTTCAGTGCATGTTGTTTAGAAAAAAGGGCGCCGTTCGGAAATGTATGAACCTCACTCACATCACAAGGCTCATAATCCGGATATGTCTGGGCAGAGAACGTATCAAGTGAAAGAGAAATACGGTACCAGACAACTTGTGTAGCAATTCACTTTACATGTATTTTCGGCACGTGCGTCCGGCTTGGATGTCGATATCCGCTCGGAACATCTAATTATTCAGCGCAGGGATTTATTGTAATCAGTGGTTGCTTGTACTTTGTGTCGCGACAGTGACTATTCCGCTTCAACTACAAGTGAAATGAATGACGGTGGTGTCACAAAAGCCTGAAGGTACGATTTCACTGTGCTCGTGCTTACTCATATCTTGGCTCTTTGAATCTTGATTTAATTTATGTCGATAGAGCTGACATTTCTAACGGTATTGATGGGTGCATTGGAAGCCAGAATCAGTGTGCCTCTTTGGCGTAGGTGGCGAATAATTGTTTGCCTCACTTCGCGAAGCCTACCTTGAAGCGCTACCCCATGTTCTCGCCCCACGTCCTCCTTAGATTGTTATTAATGAATTACTCAATGTGCTTATGAGATTTGCTTGACGCACTACCGAAGTGGTAGTTTCTTTTTACCAGACAGACCCAATAAAAGCCTTTGCCATAGGCCACCAACTCATGAACGATTACCAAGAATAATGCTAGAAGTTGCAACTTCGACATAAAAACTTCGCTACAACAGCTTCATTATAGGCAGGTTCACTATAGACAGCTTCACTATAAAACAGATGTCTTATTTCACTAATGCCTGGTACTCGCACAAAAGAAAAAGCCAAAGAAACACCGTACACCGAAAGGTTTGCGGTAAAGCTAGCCTCCCGGGTGGCCAGATCTTGGCCTCCTGAACAAATTATCTCTGTGGGAACGA
The DNA here is from genome assembly GCF_048455015.1 of Haemaphysalis longicornis. Taxonomy (NCBI): domain Eukaryota; kingdom Metazoa; phylum Arthropoda; class Arachnida; order Ixodida; family Ixodidae; genus Haemaphysalis; species Haemaphysalis longicornis. The sequence goes on along the minus strand of NW_027526335.1, from coordinate 14,968,924 downwards.
GACCCTCCCAATGTAGCCTTCTCTTATCGCCAATCTTCGGGTTTCCCGGAACTACGGTGCGTTAGAAAACACAGCACAAGGCCGTAGTTTGCGGTAGCGCCAAAAAGTAACGCGCGTCTTCTCCTTGCATGGTTTGGCACGTTCATGGAGGTATACGACTTCGCTTTGGCGTGGGGGCGTAAGCCGCCGTGCAGGGCACCCATTTTCCGCCAATCGCGCGCGTGACCGAGTCGGCTGGATCGCCTTTACCGCTTACGCGCGTGCACGGCTGCCCCTCTCCTGCTCGGCTTCGCACGAGGCCGTGGGGGCGGCCTAATACCAGGGCGAAACTGTAGGGGAGCCATAAAGGCCACCTTCATTCCACCCCGCAACAGCGGCAACCGGCAATCTCGGGCCCGCTTCTATTGCGGGAGACGTGCCCGTCCGAGCGGGTTTGCGTTTCCGCCTTTTTGCCTTCGCCGTCTAGCGCAGCCGCCGCGTGTTGCGATCGATGCTTCCTGTGAGCGCTTCTAGAAGGCGGAATAAAAAGCGAAAAGCGTACTAAGAAGGATTAGCTTGGCTCTCCCACCCTTACTGGGGGCGGTTTAGTCTTCAAGAATGACACACACGCCACATTTCTTATTCTCGTTGCAGGATTATACGGCATGTGTGTCTGGCCACTCAGACGATTTCTTTTGTCTGTTCCTGTTACACACGACGAAGGCCCGAGGCTGGCCACCCGGCCCTCCTGGTTGCTAAGGGTTTCACCTTGCCTTATCATTGTTTAGATAAGGCGCGGATTTCAATTGCTGGAGTATATTGCTGTGTATGAGGGAATTGGACACGTGTGCTGATCGGCTTCAAGTTCACTGGTGATGAGGCTACTGTGAACTAAAATCCTCGAGGGTCTGTTTAATCAGGCCGCAGTAAAGCCCTTATGTCACAACCAGAGCCCATAAAGCAAGCATACTAACACTAGTTGCGATAAACACAGTAGAATCGTAGTTACAAATGGCATAGGCGTTGTTTGAAAAACTATATAGGAAAGAGAGAGCACAAGCATTTTAATTAAGCCAAAGATCGCTAAGTAGACTCCATTTCTTGGAGGCACGCTCCGTCCTGGTCGTCTTCACCCGAGTCGCCAGGCGAGCCTGCTATCCTGTTCCCCACTAGCCGGCAGGTTCTCCCGCATCTCAGGGAGTTTGAGGTTTTTTCCCATTTTTATGATGAGTTGGTGGAGTGTTTCTGGCTATGGCAAAACTTAGATTCTCCTGAATATTGAGGGGGATAGAAAAAATTATTCTTAGCCGGTGAGCGGGAGTGCCTGCTCGTATTACTCGAAGTGTGATCTTCTGGTTCTTACTCAGTATGGCGTGAGGACGGCGGGAGGTTGAGTGGCCCGCGCGATAGGATTTAGTAATGTCTTGGAAGTTGGAGTGAGAGGGGGGGGAGGCGCCGCATTTTTTTCGGATCAGAGTGAACGTGCCTGTTAGTCGTAATTCTGAAACACTTTCTTTATTGTGCCCTTCCGGAGAGGTAACAAGGACGCATGCTAGGAGCGTACGTTCCATCGCCCACATTAACAAAACTCAGAAACTTGAGAGAAGTGAACGTCGCTAAACTGAGGATAAAAAATTGGGTCATCCAGCACATATGTGGAAATCATCGTATAAAGCGAAGTTTACGCTTGTACACTGGCTTCATCATTTGCACGTTTTTAAGGTGGCCGTACACTGCCGTGTCATCGAAAATGCCGCGTGGAGGGTCTTGACTATGCGTACCCCTTCCATCAGCCTGCTAAAGATTTGTTCGATGGTACCGACAGGACTCCCGTGCATAAGGCGGTTGATCTTAACGACTCGTTTCGCTTGTCGCTTCTGGGCATAGCCTCACGCAAGGCCTCCGATCCCAGATCTCCCCGCGCACGTTTTGCACGCGCACGCGGGGGGATCTAGGAGGCCATGAATGTTGACATTTTAACACGAAAGTGTTTTATTCCGAGGTCCACAAACATTTGAGTGACGTCATATCCGTCACGAAAGTTACGCCACTACAACGAAGCAAGCGGCCTCTAAAGGGTGCACCCCTGCACATAGGGTCTTCTTGCTGGAAAGCAACCTTCAGAACCAAAGAGTACGTGATACTTAGGGTTGTTCGTTTTCGGGTTTTATATTTTACCACGAGAGTGTTTTATGGAGGGATACAACAAGATTTCACTGACGTCATATCCATCACGGAAATGGCGCCAGTACACCTTTGCCGAAGCGATCCTCCAGCAGGACGTCGCTCGCCAAGCACACCCACAAGACAGCCACTTTCCCGCAAATTATGCTCAGCTGCAGATTTCGCTGCACAATTCACTTTCGGGTTGTACCTATTCCTATGACAGAGGAATCAACCAAAATTTTTCGTCTTTAGTGTACACTACGCGTGGTGCCTTGCCTCAAGTCTTCGAGCGAGTCTGTACTGGCTGCGCCGGTCTGCACCGCATGAAGACGCTTCCATTTGGCAGCCCGCTGCTTAGCTGCCAGCTCTAAGCGCAGAGCAGGTGGTACACGAATGTGTGATTTGCTTGCCCGGCCGCGTATTTCCCAACGCTTCGCTGTACAGCACCCCTCGTGACATGTGTCTTCGCGCAATGCATAACGTTAATTAAACGTGATCATGTGCTACGTCCTGAGCTAAAGCCACCTGAAACAGAAAGTTACCATTATTATTTAAAAAACGTAGAATTGAGTTAATAAGAAAAACATTGCAATAAAACAATTTAAGGATAGACCTACTGGGGCTCGAACCCAGGCCGTCACGGCCAGTATACAGAACTCTACCTCGAGGCCCCAGAGCACGGACGGCGGGCTCCTTTCAGCGGGTGTTAAATAGAATAGCGCGCGAAAAGTCATCACATATGTCACGCGGGGTCCTGTGCAGCGAAGCGTTTATATATACTGTCCGGCCTCTCCGCTACATTGATCTAGAACACTTTACCACCGGGGGTGATGTGAGGAAGCCCGCACCACCTGGTTTTGTAAGAATGAAAGGCATCGGCGTGTCTGGCTAGACAGTCACAATGAGCGTAGCCTAGAAAACCGAGAGTACTGCTGAAGAAAGCCTAATTTCAAAAAGAAAGCCATAACTTAAATTTTATTAGGTTGCGTTCCGCAGGCAAACCAGATAAGCTTCAAAGTGCACATAAAGGGTAAGACACATGTGCGGAGAAAGACGCGATCCCTCAAGCGTTTTTTCCTCTCCTAAATCGGTCCGCAAGCCTTCATGAAGGTTCCTTACGGCTGTCATGCCAGCCTCCCGAAATGGAAAATTCGTGCGGATACGCGTCGTCTTCCGCCCATGTGCCCCGCCCTTGAACGGACACTGAAGTGATTTTTTCAAACTTATGTTTTTGTTGGCATTGCATAGACTGGCTCAAACAAACACACTAGCCCTCGTTTATACGGCCGATAAAGCAGTATATTAATTTGTGAAGCCTGAAAAAGGAAAAACTACCATGCGTCATTAGCGGCGGCCGCAACAACTAACAGGAGGGACGCGTATTCGAGTTGCGATGTGATTAGATGATGTCCTAGATTGGAATTCAAACCAGTTTCAGTTTCGGTTCTGTGTAACAATATGCTTGACATACGACGTTATTGTTTGTTGGGCATTCTGGATATCTCAGTAATCGGCATATCACGCTTCTTCCATGAAGTCGGCTATAGAATGCATCAGGTAAGCCTGCAAACATCGCTTAGAATTGCAACATTCACTAGCTTAAGCGTACGCCGTGGCTGAACGTCCTCCGCGCCACCACCGGAGACGCTCAACTACGAGGTGCTTTGACCACACACTTTTTGGAGCCTGCCTGGCTCGTCTCTGTATCGTAAGAGGCGCGTTTGAACCTGAGTCCGACAGTCGGCTAATTCACCACTATGCTCGGAAGGAGTGAGTAGTTATGTCAACGCAATGCCAACGATAACTGGCCAGTGCGTCAGTGTCAGGCTGCGCGCTGTCTGCCAGCTCTGTCATGGAGCAATGAAGATTGCAGCGCAAAATGGTGAATTCAGTACGGAAAACATTACCTAAGTAGAAAAATTAAATTTAAAAAACTCCGATTAGGGATTCGCACTTGCTAATTGCTACACACAACACCCAGTGTTTCGGACCACTCGGCCATAGCCACAGGGCTGTCGTGGATGGAAATATAAAGCATATATCGTATAGCCTGTTTATTTCTTCACTTTCAGCATTGACAGCAGCGTAGATGACTATTTCTTGAATAGCGATTGTGGAGTAAGCATCCCCCAAATCCCCCCGAATCTCTTATGAGTAGTCGTTGCGTCCCTTAGGCAGGAAAGCGCTTGCCGATATGTGTTCGGGCTGCTGACCGCTCTTATAGTTCACCCTGCGCAAGAACTGCTTCCCCTACCTTGATCTCACGCTTTAACCCGCCGCAGTGGCTCAGTGGCTAAGGCGTTGGGTTGCTGAGCACGAGGACGCGGGTTTGTTTACCGGACGCACCGGCCGCTTTCCTGATGGAGGCGAAAAGAAAAAACGCCTGTGTGTGCGAGATTTCGACACACGTTTAAGATCCCCAGGTGGTCAAAATTAATGCGGAGCCTTCCACTACCACGCGCCTCATTACCTTCCACTACCACGTTAAACCCTACAATCAACCGATTTTAAGCTTTGCAATGACAGCTTCGGTTGATTTATTTTTCTTCGTACATATATAGTAACTTTGCTGACTCTTCTCCCCCCTTAAATTAACCTTAGATTTTCTCCTATCGTACCAGTCAGCGAATCGTCGCATGTGCGCTTGTGTGGAGATACTTTGACTTCAGACTTTACTGAGCTTGATACAGTCTACAAACAAACAAACAAACTAAAGGCGCATTCTTCCAGGTCCAAATCGTGTCATGGATTAGTTTCAACTGAGCGAACGAATTGCGACGATCCACCGGCAGCCGGCCGACTGACTCTGCCGAAGGGTCGGCGAGCCGCACCGGAGCGCAGTCAAGCCAAGCCTGGTGTCCTTCGAAAAGTCATACGAAATCGGCAAAGAGGTAGCATAGAGCACGACAGCATTTTCGAATTGATTTTTCTACTAAATAAAGTCGCGTAAACGCACCGAGAGTGGTCGAAACGTAGCCTAGGGACTCCAGGCTACACTTCGTGCAAGTAAGCACACAATATTTACCAATCACTTCAGTGCCCTTTTAAAACTCGGGGGGAGCACATGGCCTGTGACGCGGACAGGCTACGAAAGAAGTTCAGCCATCCCGCCATTCTTGCACGCGCGGCAAAATCTCGCGCGCACGGGCAACTCTGTTCTTCGATGCACAAGAAATGCTTAGCTTTGATCATTTTTTAAAAAGCTTGGAATCCTTCAAAACAAGTAGCGCGCTATATGGCTCTTACGGCCTGTGACAATCACCAGCGGAAGCATCTTTAGGATGCTTCAGAACCGAAATTGTCTCGGCAGAGCCAGCTTATAGTACCGCCTGAAGAATGCTGCAGCGTGCGGCTCCCTGTATTCCTTACAAAAATTCAATTTTTAATGACAGTGTGTAATGCATTGCTCGTGCCATAAAACCTGAAACGTTCCCCATCTTCGCAAGCAGTTTGCTTATCGGCTAGTTCTGCAAGTCTTGCAAGGACATCGTTTCTGTAGATTTCGTTTATTTTTGACCTTTACAGTTGTATGAACCTCGCGGAATTACAAAAATGGAAATATTTTATTCTAAAGGGGAGGAAGAGGTGGGCGTGGTCAAAATGTGGCAGCGTACCCGTCTGGCTTGAGAAATGACACGGCGGAGGCACATCCGTGGCACAGACTGCACCCGCAGAGCCACAAGAGGAATGTTTCTGTCACTTACCATTCGTCGGATGATCTTTGCTTTTGAGCTCGAGCACGCAGAGACAGACCTGGCTGTGTAGCACCGTGAATCCATTATTTCTTGCTTCATCCATTTTCGCGCTGCCGTCTCTCCTTACAAAACAACACACTTTTTCTCCGAATAGAGTCGGATATATTATTTCACGCCAGCCGGATAACTCTGAGCAAAAGGTGAAAACGGGAGAGCAAAAAGGGGGAAGGTGGGGACGCTCATGGCTACAAAGCTAGACTGAAGTGGCCTAATTTTCTGCGGAGACGGAAATGTATCTCACAGGAGGGACGTGTAAAGTACATTTCTCATAAAACACGCTCTAGCCCGTCGCAGCACGTACGTTTCCCCGATCGTGCATATTTTTCCTATTATTTGGGTATGTTACCCCGTTCTGGAGGCACACTAACTGTCTGAACGTTGTGAAAAGCATGGGACGACAATTTTAGCGGAAAGTTTGTTTTAAAATGTGCGAATACTAGCTTTGAGGCGTAGTTATTTGAAAAGCGTTGCATTTCGGGCTGATTGGAGGAAGATAAGGCAATGCGGGACTGCAAATACAAAGAAAGGTGTTTCAACGCCTGAGACAGCACAGTATTCTGTGTGAGTTTTGCTTAACCTATCGGGAAAGCGGTGTTCCCATACTTCAAATCCATACCATACTTCAAATATGGTTAAACATACCACTCACATAAATACATGCGAACAATCTGTGCAGTAACCGTACTTCGTAAGCCAAGAGCTGTTCTGCCTCGATGTCGCTACACCACATATTTGGCCTCCAACGCTCGTCGGTGCACACGTAGTTAGTCCGGGATGGTTCCGCACGTGCGAGTATCGATCCTTTCTTGAAATCAAGCGGCATGCAAATTTCCTCCTGGCCTAGTTTGAGATGATGTCTGCACACGCCGACTAGACACTGCGCGTGGAAAGGCAATTGTAGGGAACAGGCGCTCGCACAATTGACGAAGTTGGAAGGAAACCGGGCCGCGGAACGCTCTCAACGTGTCCTGCCAGAAGGTTGATCGCGGCAGAACTCCAAAGAAAGTGAACAGCGACAGCATGTTTACTTTGTCTGTCTCTTCGCTTGCATAATCTGAGCGATCTGCACAATTCGTCATGACGCCGACGACGCCGACGTGGAGGATGATGCTGATGATGCCCTTCAAGTGTTTGGCTCGTACCCACGAAGGGGATTGGCCAGGGCTTTCTTTCCTAATTTTTCATGCTTTGTTTCTTTTACGTCTGATTTGGAGCAGCGGTGTGCTGCGGTCCGTTACACCCCCATACATGTACCAATATGGTGAATGGGAAGCGATGCATTTACACCACCGCGCACCACTGCGGTGAAGAAGACGGGACTGACGGGTGCACGCAAATAAATTCACTTCTTGCTGCAGCAAGTACACTATTTCGGCCAGCGGAACACTCGTCCGTTACAACGATGTTTTCATCGTGTCTATACGCCAACGTTTCAGCTCCATGCATTGCATACCCGGTCTAAGTCCATTTCTTTTTCTTAATTTGAGCTACAGGGCGTTCCCAAGCTCTTGGTCCGTACTCCAAGACGCTCGTTTTATATCCCCAGTAGTTGCTCCTATCCCCATTCTTTTCATACCTCTCCAGGCATACTTACATTTTAGGGGCGAAGTCCCTTTGGGGCTCGGGCTGTTGGCGTCTCATGTCATCGTCGTAACCATCGTCTCATGTAGTCATAGTATAAAACACCAGGACACTCGTTTACGCCTCGCTCTGGAACGCTTCGGGCTTCAATGATACGAGATTTTTACAGCGAAGCTTAATACCTTTACCCCCCCCACCCCCCCCCCCCCCCCGAATGGTTTCATCTCGGTCGGCAGGCAGAAACGCCAAGGCGCCAAGAATACACTTTTACACTGTATCTTTTGCCCCTCCTCAGGTTTAAGGTTAGTGGAGATGGCTCCGGATTGTTTGTTTAATGGTAGAAGGGGCCTACTGCTTCCAAATGCACCACAGCACATAATATTTCCACGAATCATGCAGAACCGGAGTGACAACTTGTCCGAGATGGTTACGTTCAACCACCATGTGTTTTTATGTGTGTAGGCGTGCGTGCGTGTGCGTGAAAGAAGGGAGGAGTTCAACATATGAAGTTGCCGTAGCTCCGTCAGCGCGAAATAACGGGGCCCGAATCGCTGTGATCGATTTGTTCTGAAGATATGCGCATAGATATCGAGACGCCCCTTCATTCTCTAAGCACGGTGCATATCATTTTGAAGTCCGGTAACAGCTCCGACAAATAACCCCCCCCTAAAAAAATTGAATGACCCTTTCTCCAACGGAGATTCAGAAAAAATGACATTTCAAACTGCAGGAATGACGAAACAACAATGCTTTAATGAGAAGGATGGGTCGGTGTTGTTTCATTACGCCTGAAGGGCGCCCAATGTTTGCATGGGGGAAAGTTGCAATCACGCAGCCCCTGAAAATTCAGAGTCGGAAAACCTATACTTCAGTCGCAAGCCGCCTTGACTTCGGACGAAGAACATAGACAGGAAAATGACAAGAAGAAACGACGAAAGTAAAAATAAATATTCTGCAGTAACTGACCACCGGGGTTTGAGGCTTTTGGGTGATGCCAACAACCTTCCGCGTTACCAAATTTTACTTATCTGTAGTTCCTTTTCTATATAGTGCTTTCAACCTTCCTTTCAGAGACAGAAAAACTCTTTGTTAAAGAGGAAAACGCAGAGAGCTTTGCCGAAATTAGTTCCCCGCATTATACGTAAGATATGCGGATCGTGCTTTGCAATGCTAAGCATTGCATTCAATTTAATAAGCGATGTGCAATGATTCACCGCTTGTTTGATTTCAACCTTTTCAGCTTTTCTTCGTGCAACGCACTTTAATCTGGCCTGAAAAAACTGTTCGAAGAAAATCGCGTTTAATCATGTCGTGCTCGCCGAGTAAGATGGGGCAGCCCGCTTATCAGGTCCAACATTTCGGTGCCTTTTTCAGCGAGCTCTTTATTCAAACTGGCACTGCGAAAGCTTCTCATGAAGATTTTCGGTACCCACACCACAGTGTAGCTTTTGTGGCTTGAATAATCAAATAGATTGTGTTCTTGAAATTGCAAATGGGGCACTCAGGGTTCTTTACAACACTTGTACCGAAAAATTCACGTGCTAGGCGTTTGAACAGATTTAGAACATGAAATAAAGTAGACTACCAGTTTAGGCGACACGTCACGTCTCGCTAACATTAACGCGTAAATGTCGATTTAGAGTAGTCACAGCTTCTTGGCGTCTGGGGCATTTTTACTGATTTGAAGGAGCGCCACCGCACCTTCAGACGTCTTTTATTCCAAAAAATCTTCTGCTCCAACGAAGTTTTTAGTCATGCTCAGAGCGTATGAACCGTTCGTTATAACCAGAAATATAAACATAAACGCGCATCGCATGTACCAATCAGATGTGCCGCTTTCATATTGACAGATCGTGTAAATTTCGCAAAATTTCGTCACACACCGCTTTGAAAGACTGGCTAATAAATAAATCTTCCTTAGAACTTAAGTTACCCGCCGTGGTGGCTCAGTAGCTAAGGCGTTGTGCTGCTGAGCACGAGTACGCGGGTTCGATTCCCGGCCATGGCGGCCGCTCTTCTGATGGAGGCGAAAAGCAAAAACGCCCGTGTGTACGAGATTTGGGCGTACGCTAAACAACCCCAGGTGGTCGAAATTAATCCGGAGCCCTCCACTACGGCTCGCCTGATCGCCTGCGTTGCATCGGCGCGTTAAACCCTACAATCAAATCCTTAGAACTTAAGTGGTTGAAGCTCCGAAATGCTACCTTTCTTACAACATTCCTTTCTTTCCTTGAAGCTTATCATTTTTGTTTTTTGAAATGCTGTTTCTGCTCCTGCAAGAATTTTGAGAACGGTGGAAGCAGTCTTACTATCGCACAGTAGCAAGGCTTGAAAAACTTGAAAATGAAATCGTTTATTTTGTATGCTATTTTGTTGAACACAAATACCGATTCATAACACAACAAATCTTTCAAGCTACAACTAAACTTTAAATGTCTGCCAATAGGTCTGTTTTAGTGTACCCCTAAAATTTAATGTTTTTCATCGGTACAAAGCCCTTTAGGCGGTCTTTCGTAGCACCCATGTGCTGCCTTACTTTTGGATTATGATGTTTATATCGATCCCTTCTCTCTTCTATCGCAAATGGACTGGTGTAAATTGAATGCGGTTGAACCCTTCTAGTCAGTTACTTTCTTGGAACAAATCTGCCTTCACCATCCAAAAGGCGTCTAAGTCAGCAGTAGGGAATACCAAAATAATAGCTGTTTTGTGGTGCTGTCTGGGGTATATGTATATATAGGTTTTCTATAACGGGCGGAATTAGCTACTATGAGTACACTGATTTATGCCTATATAATGATAGTTTGCATGATCGCTTTTGTTTTTTTACACCTGTTTAAAATAATATGAAAAGCTTTATCGTCAAATTGCGCCTTCTAGCGCTATAGTACACATCTATTTTGCACTATACGGTTTTTGTAGTTATTTCGCATTACTTTGTCCAAGGTAAATTTTTACACCTGTTTTTTGGGCGCTTTCAGCCTAATTAAACCTCGTCACATGTAAAATTCAAACTATCGAGATTGATAATGTAGCCATGCGAAAAAAATTGGTCGAGAGAAGTTGTATTTATAACATGAACATGTCGTTATTCAACACTTTCGTGAGTGAGTAAAGTGTGAGTAAAGTGAGTAAAGAGAAACCAATCAACGCTCAAAGAGCGCTGAATTAAATTTTTCCGTAAAAACAAAAATTGCTGCGAAATGAAGTAGGGAACACTTTCTCGTATTCAGCAAACTTGTCTAAAATTTCAGCTTTGAAACAACAAAAAAAAATGGAAATATTTGGTACGCACCAAGCGAGAGCCTGGACAACAAAAACGCAAACCTGAGAGGCAGACTACAGCTTTTTCGGTATGAGAGGAGGAAAAACGTGAAGTGAGCAAATAAACCACCACAGCGCAAAATGGTACCGTTTTCCTGCCAGGCTTTTTCTTCTCTTTTGATGCCCTACAATGCAAATGTGGGAGGGAGCATTGAATGCTAGGGATGGTAGGCGAGGACGGCGCCTAGTTCGGATGTGCGGGAAAGGAACCTCCATGAATTGCACGTCCATCCCATGTACGTAATCATATGCGCCTGATTTCCACGTTTCCCCAGTGCACCCCGCAATCATTGCCATCCTTATTCGCGACTGAGCCGTTTGCACATCGCTGTTGCCATGGCAACACCACCAGCAACGTATACATTTCCGCATTCTCCCTGTGGGCTCAGCCTAGCATATATATGCGCCGCCGTAGAGTTCCGACCTAATACCGCGCGGTGTGCGTGGTTTGGCTTACCCGCTTGAATATTTTACCTCCTTATCAATGTGCAGCGTTTATAGGAGTCAGGTTTTGGGACAGATGGCATCGCTGATGGTCAGGATCTCTGCGACAAGGAGGACGAGCCGTTTCAGTTTAACAGCAGCTATTAGTACGTGGTATAAATGTGGAGTGGCCATTTGCGACTCTGGTCTTTCAGTCATGAACCCCTCAACCATGGCAGCAGCGTTTCTTGGATCACTGTAGTGCGATATGCAAGGCTTCATTCACATTGCGAATAGATTGATTGATAGTAGGGTTTAACGCGCCGACGCAACGCAGGCGGTGAGGCGCGCCGTAGTGGAGGTCTCCGGATTAATTTTGGCCACCTGGGGATCTTTAACGTGCGCCGAAATCTCGTACACACGGGTGTTCTTGCTTTTCGCCTCCATCAGAAAAGCGGCCGCCGCGGCCGGGAATCGAACCCGCGACCTCGTGCTCAGCAGCGCAACGCCTTAGCCACTGAGCCACCGCGGCGGGTCCCATTGCGAATAATTTAGAGCAACCGCTATTCAGGTGCAAATACATGTAGCGCATGTTTCGCACTTATACATATGCAGATCTCAACCCAGACAACGCTCGATAAAAACTACATGTTTATCCAGCCAAAAATTGATATATGTTCATCTTAAAGTTTTGAAGCCTTCAAGAAAAATACGTGTGACATCAGTGCCCCCAAAAAATAAGTTTATGTAAGTACCTACATATCGCAGGTAAAAACTATTTGGCACCTAGCCGCTGAGCCGCCAACGCAGGCCTTAATCATTCATATACAGAGAAGCAACCACTTATAAGGAGGATTTGCGCGAGCACCGCTACAAACGCCACGCAGACAAATGATTTGTAGCGAGCATCTCCGAGCTGACGTCGCTGCACGGCTGGCTCCCACCCTAGCGGATTGTCCCACCCTAGCGGATACCACGTTTCTGACAGCAGCGTCAGCAGTGCCGTTGCCGGCGAGTGTGCGCTGAAGATACTTTGTAATCATAAACCCTGTCAGCTGCCTTAATTAGATATAATGCGGGAATCAAAGGTGTTTTATCGTCTTTTTTCTTTCGTTTGTTCTCACGGTTCCGTAAGATGCAGAAAGTCGTTTTCTAAATCGAGCCGTCCGATCGACTTTGGGTTTTCAAAATAACCTACCTAAATAACGCAGGCGGCACCATCCACCTGTCCCAGTATTTCTCAAAGTAAATGCGCAGATCAATCCGGGAATTTCCATGCACCCCTGTGGTTCGGCAGATGCGTATCAATGCGGGCTCACAAACAACTCGTGACGTCAGCTATCTACATCATTGTGTGGGCTACGCCGAAGATGTAGGTCAATGTAACCCTTGGGTTCTGAGACAAACGTGACAGCTTTTCTCTTCTTGTATTTTGGTGCAATGCGTGACAAAAGGAGAAAACTGATGTTCAGCGATTGATCGCAGTGGCACAATGTGAATGGTTTCTACAGCCACAGCTATCGTGGTCCAATATCTCCTCTCTCTGGCGTTGCCATTGTGTGTGCGGACGCACACGCGTTCTCTTCCTGAAGATACTTTTTTTATTGCGTACCATTTAAGCGACCACTATTGTGTTTGGCGGAGCCGTTGGCCTCGTAACCGAGCAAATGAAGTAAACACCGAAGAAAGAAGGAAAACGGAGGAGGAAAGTGTCCTGAAAGTACGAAGGGGAGGGCAGTATGCTTAGGCTGTGCCAGAGAAGCCCAGCACGCTCTGCGTGATGCGTGTACATACGTCCTTCGGCGTCCTCGTTGCTCCTTTCTCTTTCAATAAATCAACTCTCTCTCTCCTCCGCATTGCGTGGCTCATCCGAACCACGTGACGTTGGCACGGCAGGTTCAAACAGCAACATGCTCGGCGGCGGCGACGCGCTGCGAAATAACGGCTGGTAAGCGCGCGCCGCCGCACGTTCGCTGATCCCGCGATCACTTGCTTGGACGCAGCAGCTATGCGCCGGTACCGAGAAGGCTGGAGTTCGCGCTGTGCGCAAATTCCGCATTAGGGCGAATAGTAGTCGTCATTCGTCACCCATTTTTTCTTTCGCTTCAGTAATGTAAACGAAGACCTCTAAAGAGCCATTTGCACGGCAGGGATGGCGTTTTATTTAACAGCGCAGCTGTAATGGGTTGAGCCTTTTCGTCCGTCCGCGAAGGTCGTGCATCACGCAGGGATAGGTGCAGGTTCCCAGACCCGCCGGTGGCCTCGCAGAAAACGGGTCTAAAGCCCACCGATAGAGAGTGCAGTGGTCTCGCAGGGGTGGTTTCCTCTTCCCCTTCTAGCTAAGGGAGAGGGGAAAGAGCCTCTCGCCACTGACGTTTAGCGGCCGATTCCTTCGCGTGGCGACGACGCTGCCGTTCACTGACGAGCGCCCGTTGAAGTTCAAGCCGAAACAAGAGAAGCACAGCTTGGCTGTTTCAGCAGATTTCACGCTCAGTGGAACTGGGTTTAGTTTTATTTTGTACTCCTCTCTTCGTCTCCTGAATGCGTGAGCCTGTTTAATATAGTGCCACTTTTGCGATGGACTCGAAAAGCACGCACACAAAAAAACTCGTCCGTAGAGATTTTGGCTCGCGTTAAATATTTCCAGGTGGCCAGAATTAATCCGAAGCGCTCCACTACGGCGCGCTTGGTTAGCCAAGTATAGGTTCGGTGCATTAAACCTCGTAATTTGAAATTTTAAAACAAATCTTTACTAATCTCTACGAGTGGTTTCGCCGTGGCGGTAGATTTGACCTTCATTTGACCACAGCTGCGCATCGCGTGACTCCTCGGGCCGAGTTTCGCAGAGGACGGGGTTCGCCGCTTCACCTCGCTGCTGGCTTGACGCCTACACTCTCCGCAGGTGGCTCTCGCCTGACCCCGTGACTCGCTGCGCGCATGTGAGCTTGGCAATGAATGAGAGCGAGGCCGGGCCGTCTTCTAAGAGCGTTGCACGGTAGGAGGAGGGTTGGGCCATTGGCGGTAATAGGCGTCTGACATCTACGCGGATATCACCCGGAAGGCCGTTCGGCTCGGAAAACGATGGAAACGGGACCACAGCCGTATACAAGGGCAGGCTTTGAAATCATAGTATAATAATCACAGCTAGGGTTGCCACCTGACCGGTTTGGGACCAGCCCGACCGGTTTTTTAGACAGCAGGCCGGTTGCCGGTCCGTACCTAAAACCGGCCGACAGTGACCGGTTTTTTTGGCCATCGTGCCGCGGCTATTCCTTTTTTGGCCTTTTTTAAGCGTCAATACAGCAACTACGACGATAAATATATGTCGACAAACTGTGCAAAGGGACGCGAGCGAAGAAAATACGTGGCCCAACGCGATTCCTGAGATGGAAGGGGACCAAAGGGAAGAACAACACAACGAAATGCCGCCGGCGCGGTCAGCAAATGCGGTTACTTTTCACTGAACCACATTCAGAGCCATAACCAAAATCTCAATCACTTTCACTACAAACGTTATGTGAATTTCTCTGTAGGAAAACGCTACAATAAATGGCATTCCATGTAAAAAAAACCGTGACGTCTGTTTTTTAACACAAATTCAACCTACCATATAGCACCCCCCCCTCCCCCCCCCCCCCCCTGTAGGGCCGGTTTTTTGAGTGAATTCAAGGCTTAACCAAGCTAAACCAAGCTTTCCTTTTGCATACCGGGTGTTAGCTGAGCTAAGCAGCAGCCAGTTTTTGTGCAGCGCGTGTGCTGTTTTCTGCCTTGTAGTAGATATTTGTGAGAAGGCACAAAAGAGGTATCGAGAGGTTGACTAAAATATCTCAGGTTTCATCCTCACCAGAGGACATTCCGCTGTCATTTGTGTGGTGGAGGGGGCGGGGGCGTTGCGCACCACATTGTTTCCGAATTCTGTTAGTGTCCGGACAGACGTTAACAATCAGTGTAAAGTCGGCGGGGATTTTGTTACAGATAAAGATGATAGTCTTTCTTAGCTACTTAAACGCGGGAATATGCGCGCGTCTGTAAGTGAGGGGGTGAGTAAGTGAGCGAGTTGGTTAGTTGGTCAATTGGTTAATTAGTTGGTTCAAGTATGTGGCTGCACCAAAATGGGAGCTTAGTTTAATTTGAATGCTCCTTTTTTGTGATAAAGAACTTTTTTCCTGGAAGATTTAAAAAAAAGTCTTCCGCTAAAATGAACTACTTCACAGTACGAAGTTTGCTTTCCTGTATACGGTGTTCAAGACGGTAAAGAAGCACGTAGCAATGACAGCGGCAGTTTCGTTGCTCGGATCGTACCTGGGAGGACGAGACCTTGTTATGCTAACGTCAACTCGGTTCTGTTCCTGCCTTGAACAGCACAGAATTCTCAAAGTCAACCCATTGCGGTTGCGGAGTGCCTACGTCGAGGTGCTGCTAAGCACGAGGGCACGGCTTTCACCCAAGCCGTTGTGGCCCTTTTCCTTTTTGCAGACAAGAAGAGAAAGGTTGGTCTGAACGAAAGACGTGGTGCGTACTACAGGAGACTGCGTGAGGACGTGCAAGGTGAACAAGGCCGTGGCCTAAGCCTCGCGAACTAGTAATTTATGGTAGACAGCAAAGAATCTACTTAGTATGACTTCAATTGTGCAATTACACAATGTCAAAATTGTGTAATTCATGCTTTGATGTGTGCAGTTATGCTTGCTTGCTGCGTTTTTTTTTATTGTTGCTTTGCGTAATTTTGTATAAAGATGTTGGTTTGATATGTATTTCCTTCGCCGCTTTTTTCTTTTCGTTATACTTATGAATGTAACCACTCCAGTCTATAGTGCCATTGGCCCTGAGGGTATTACTAATAAATAAATAAATAAATAAATAAATAAATAAATAAATAAATAAATAAATAAATAAATAAATAAATAAATAAATAAATAAATAAATAAATAAATTACAATAAACTCCGAAGGAACGTTATACGGTCATCATGACAAAGTTCACAAAGAACTTAGATTTACTCGGCTCTTTTTCTGCTACGCAGAGCTTTTTGTCTTGCAGAATGGATGAGTTATTGTTTCCTGCCATAGAGCTCATTGCAGAGAACGGAGCGTACAAACATTTCAGTTCAGTTCAGTTTATTTCCCAGAAGCATCTGGACGACTTCCTGGCTAAAAGCTGCTCGAGCAGCTTGACAAAGGCGCAGGAAGCCGTTACAAGGCATGGAGGACGGACCACGTAACACAGATGTAATCATAAGTAACAAAAAAACAAAAATAAAACACGATTTCAATTTAACAAATCAGTTCTACAAATTTCATCAAAGATAATCAAAATTAGATGAAGGAAACACAGATTAGAGAAACAGGCCACGAACAGAATGAATAGTTTACATTATCAATAGGAGATTCAAGCACACTGTAAATAAAAATTAAAAATAATACGCTAGAAATATGTAGGAAAAAACATGATTCAGAACACAGTGCATAATCGATTCTAATCACACAGTAAACATACAATAGGACAGAAATACAGAAGTAAAAACCAGTTAGGTTCAGTTACAATAGGCCAGGAATACAGAAGTACAAACGAGCTAGGTTCAGTTACGATTGCAGGATGTATGTTCGAAGTTGTTTTCTACTGTACCCAGAAGTATGTTGGTGTCTATTTAGTGTCATGGGAACATTATGAGATAATGACTGAAACTTGTGATTTGTACGAAAATGTGGTATAGCCCATATATCGGTGCAGCGTGTTTTAACAGTCGATGAGTAATGTTGTAATGATGCAAGAGAGGACAGGTAATTAACGATTTGAGGTGCGGATACATGCTACATGATTTGCAGAATAGAGCCCACACCTTTTGTCTAGGCAGGAGATGTCGCGATGATGTTGGCCCAAAAAGAAAGAGCCTAAAAAAATACTGCCGCAGTTGCATATACTTCACAGAAAAAGTTAAAGAAAGGCAGCCTAGAGCAAGGATGAAATATCGAAAAGGCGTCACGCTTGACTAGGGGAAGGCGAACGAACCAATGCTTTTTTGGCCGTGAAAGATATATTTCAAGCATGGTCACAAACGCAGAGACGTTGATGTGGGTACCACAGAAACGGGCGGGGTGAAGCCGAGCTATGCTGGGAAAGGCATTCGTCAGATCTGCTGGTGTTTTCCAGTCAGACACGCACTCCTTGCAATGACGGCGGAAACAACACCGACGGGATATCTTAAACCAAATAGAATTCTGCCGCCGGGGCTCCAGTGGCCCTCTGCCATTTGTCTTGATGAGCTGTGCCCTAAGGATGCGGGGTCTTCCTACACGGTTTTCATGCTCTTTGAGGCACAGTAGACAACGCTGCTTCTGACCACACAACCGAAGTCTTCCTCTGGTAGCCTTGTCACGTATCGGGTGAACTGATTGGATTTACCCAATTTTCTCCGCTGTTTCTTCCTCGCACCGGATTCCTACGGCTTGGAAAACTTTAAATATTTATTTCAATTACATTTTCTTCTCAGCTGAAATGCAGGCTAAGGTGGCCGAAGTAAAAATGATACACCTTGGCAGGTCATTTCCTTTTTCATGACAGAATTCTTTGAGCAGACCGATTGCAGCTCGTAAGGTCCACATAGGTATACAAAACGCCTCAGCAACAAATTAGCTACGAAACGAAATGTGTGCTTGAGTAGGCATACTATATTAAGCAGCTACTAACTTTGTTAGACGTGTTTATGCAATGCAACGTTTTTCAAATCAAAGAAAACTTGACATGTGTTGAATCGATATCTGGGTTAGTAATACAGGTTACATATACTTGCTAATACGGTCGATTCCGCTTTTACGAACACATCGGGAAACAGAAATCAGTTCGTTATATCTACTTTTCACTATATCTGGACACAAAATCTATGTATACAAATGGTAACAGTAAACGAAGGTTTGTTTGTTATCACTGTTATTTCGTTAAAACCGGGTTCGCTATAAGTGGGCTATACTGTATATATATACATATTGCATTGGCTCCCCTAAACACCATGTCGAATTCACAGAGGCCACTGCCCGCTGCCTACTTCTTAAAGGCCTATGTTTAAAACTTCCGCGCACGAGAAGCCTCTCGTATGGGAAGCCGCTCACGTTCTCAACACTTTACGCAGAGTACAGTTCTCTGGCACCGCTCCTATAATTTCATTCACAGTAGCTTAGCAGAAATCTTCTCTACACTTTAGGCTTTCGGGAAGATCCGTCAATTTTAAAATATGGGTGAACCGGGGGAGGTATAGTTTTACCCCGCGGGCTGCTCAGAAATTGCACTGTAATTGTCGGCGGCCCAGCAGCCGTGAGAATGGGAGGACGAGTGTGCCTGGTTGCGGAAAATTGCCGTGCAGCCACTGCAAAACAGAGTATCACTGTTTTCCTTTATAAATATTCCGCAATAACTTAAAAGCTCCGTAGGCCTAGAACAAGGAGAATTCCTTCAGTCGCAGTTTAAAAATGCCATTTGCTTTCCTAGGACAACCGACATTGCGATTTACGCAAATACGTACGCCACCTGATTTAAGCACGTGCGCCATTCCGTGAACAAAGAGCACCTGGCAGCGTATATGAAACAACAGTCTTCCGGGGGGATACAAGAGAGGGATGTATTAGGGTCACGGGGTTTTCCCAAGCGTACTTTGGGAGCGGCAAAAGTTCTGACTGCGTACTTGCGAAACACAGGCCTTGGTCAGACCCTATAAATAAATGAACCCACAGGGGTTCATGGATGTCATCACTACTTTCGTTCCCGTCGTCAACGCATTTATCTGCTGTAGCAATCTTGGCATCATAGCTCTTCTGAAATTACCACTCACACTAAATGTAATGCGTTCCAACGATTTCTAAGCCTGCTTATACCCAGCACACATCCTTTTATTCCTACCGTAGCAGGTCTTTCAGCGTCCTTCACACGTTGTCCGCCAAAAACAGCATTAATAATTAAGTGAGGATGAACAAGGAGCATAGGGAAATTAATACAAGGGAGATTCAGCAAGCGATAGGGACGTTGCAAGATATTGCGCTCTAAAATCCGAATTACTGATGTTTGTAATAGAAAACTGTTTATTTGAGAACTTTCTAGTAAATCACCTTCGGTGTCTCACATAAGGCTATTTCTTGTAGGGTAATAAAAAGCCAATTATTTGATACAGGCGAGTATTATGATTTATGTCATCACACTTACCGGTGTCACGCTTACCCACAATAAAAGTCTTTCAGTGGTGGTGCATGCTTTACAGGAGCTAAATTTGGTTTACGGAGGGTTACGACGATAGTTGGAACACTTTAAAATTTTTCCTGAGCGAACCGACACTCAGTTTGGACGGAAATATCACACGAAGGTTGCATTTTGTGGGACATTTTTTGACGCAGATAAAAACGACGGTATTTACCTGTTTATTCTGAAAACAAATAAAAACTTTTTTCGCCTATGGGGAAATGGCGGCCGATTTGAACGGGAGAGCCAGTGCAAGATAATCTTTCTACGACGGCGCCACCTGGGGTATCCAGAGCGAAACGGATGATGGGCATTCACGGTAGGAAAGAGCCAAATCAGGTAGCAGACGATCAGAAAATCTGTTTCATCCCAAGTGTATGAGGGTCACAAATAGTTTCATAACGGCTGATACCAATCGTAATAAACTATCCAAATGGTTCATCGTTGCCATAAACGTTGGACTTGTTTCTCACCAGCTTTCACATGTCCTGATCGTCTGCTGCCTCATTTGGCTCCTTCCTACCTTAGAAGGAGCCAAATGAGGTAGGAGACGATCAGAAAACCTGCTTTTACATTTTCTGATCGTCTGCTACCCCCTTTGACTTCTTCCTGCCGTTGATGGAGCATGAATCCCCATCGTCCGTTTCGCACAGCATACCCTAGGGGGCGCCATCGTTCCATGGTGAGCTTGCACTGGCTTCCACGTCCAAATCGGCTGTCATTTTCCCATAGGTGAAAACTGTTTTTATTTGTTTTCAGAATAAGCAGGTAAGTACCGTCGTTTTTTTCGGTATCAACCAAAATAGACCACAAAATGCGACCTTCGAGTGAAGTTTGAAGTTTGAGCGTGAACCGGGCAGCGGTTCGCTCAGGGGAAAAAATTTGAAGTGTTCCAATTATCATAGTAACGCACTGTATCAACCCCGTGGGTGAAACCTGAGTCTCTCCCCCTCCCACCCATCACGCCCTTTCTCTCCCCTTTCCACCCTTCAATGAGGCATACGATAGATGTATTTGCGTCAAGCTTCCCCACGAATTATGTGCACGTGCGTGTTTTAAATTGCGCTTTTGAGGTGAAAAACGCGTGTTGAATGCGTTAGCATCATTCACGCAATATATCGCTTACTTGTCAAAAAGGTTGCGCCCCCCGATACCCGTAGGCGGGTCTGGTTAGCGAAATCTTCTTTGGCTACATCAAGTCCCAAGTACCTGATAAGAATTCCTTTAGTATTGTCGACCTAACAACGTGCCCAGTCATGTGGATTAGCAAGAGATAATAAAAGCGACGAAATGCATGTGGTTTTTAGAGTGACTTTAGCTGCAACTTGTTTCTACCCGAGCGTGTATATATGGCGCTTTTTATAGGCATCGATAGGAATACTAAGACGTCACTGGGCAGGTTTCCGACTTTTCATGGCATCATTAATACGCAGAAAATCTAACAGGCCCTTAAATGGGGCTGATCACGAACATTTCCGGACATATGTTACCGATATATGAAAATTCGGACCCAGTTTTTTTATGTAAGAATTTTACGATCGTGCTACTATAGCTCATACTGTACTTTTTTCTAACGCGCGCATAAAAAATGAAGAGTTTAGGTTAAAACATATCTGGACCTGTTTGCTCGCAAGATTGCTATCTTTTGTTTGGAATATGAAACGTGGGACTCCTAGGTTCAAACAGGCGGCGTATTCTTGGCGCCCCGGACAGTTTAATTTCAGCTTGCCTCCGAATATCGACCACCAAATCAAGATTGTGGGGAAACGGAAAGAGAGAGTAAGGAATAAAACGCATCAGATTAGACCCCGTCACAATAGCCAGCCGCAGCCAAACACGGAAAGGCGTCTAGAATTCAATTCGGGCCGATGTGCAAAGTGAATGTATCCATTTAATCACGACTCAAATAATCTGTGTGGAAGAACCTTTAAACTTTTTTTGAACGCATTCATAAAAAATTGGGAATTCTAAAATATAGTGGCCCAATTTATTAGCCCACCTTCTTTTAGTCGTCGACTTTTGCTACACCCTGCTCGATGCATTTTTCTTTCTTTTATCACTACTGTAGATCAAAAACTAAGCGAAGCACTCTGAATTTTAAAAAGATGGTCGATTTCTCTATCATTGTAACTTATTATGCCTCTTTACAGTACCTTTGTTTCTTCTAGGTACCTTGAATAGTCCCTCTTTTTATCTTTTGTTACACATGCTCGAATATATTCCTTAGAAACAGAGTACAAACGTTAAAAATCTATCAGAACTCACATTTAAATTTTCAGCTACTTTTTAAACGTGCTATGACTGTACACAATGCTAGAATGCTACTGAAAGATGAAAAGAACGAGTACGTAACTAACGCATTTCTTTTCTTAGCTCAAAAGTTCGAAATTTCTTTCTTATAAATTTCGTATTTATACACCATGTTTACGGCTGAAGCTGTCGGGAGCTTCGGTCGTTGCAATGGTTTGCAGCGGTTTGTGTCAGGTCAGTGCTATCGAAATAAATTTAGTTCCGTAACGTCCCAATGCTTCCAGTAAAATCTTGCTTGTTTTTTAGCTCAGTATTGCTTTCCCAATTACTGCGATGAAACTAATTCAAGGTAGTAGCACATTTGTACAGTAAAATTTTATATAATAAACAGATGTGGAACTTCTTCATCACTTGACGAGAAACCAGTTTTTGGATGGTCGATTATCATAAATACTTAGCCGGCTCTTGTCCTTGGAGATTATGAATGACTAAATAGTTGTATTAGCAATTCAGGTATAACTGCTAATAGATTTTCCCCATCACCCCCAAAAGATGATCACATAGTCGTCCATTACGATCTGGTAAAAAAGAGACATTACTGCCACCCTGAGGGGCAGTAATGTTAATGAACTTAGGTAAAAAACACGCGCTTGGAAAAATTCAAGATTGAAAAACAAAGTCTGCCTTTACGTAGAGAAGAGCATGTAAATACGTTACACCTAAAGACATTGGTAGCCGTAAAAAACAGTATTGGCGGTGAGATGTTTGAGTGGCGCCCCCTGGATATGACGTCAGCTTAGGGACCCGCTCCGCTGTCGTCTGCTACACTCGCCCCGCTGCTACACCCGCGCCGCGGTCGTCCGGTTCTGACTGGCAGCAGTGCCTTTGCTAGAAATCGCCCGCTTGGATGCTTTGGTGCTTTAAAAAGCGTGTTTTCAATCAGATTCTGACGGCTCTGAATAATTTCAAGCTTTGTCCCGCACAATTTTACAACACACGAGGAGAGAGAGAACGACTTTCAGAGAGCATCGCTCAGACAATCGTGTGTAACTCGCCCTCGTCCTATCTAGCGTATTTGCGAGTTTCAGCGCTCAGAGCTCCTCGATAAGTATTCAAAATGCGTATGCTTCCCTTAACTATTTCTGAGATGCTCTTATGAAGACTCAACAGTCTAATGCTACGCATCAAGCAGCGGGTCGCACAGCAGGAAATAAAACGGGTGTTTTTCTTTCGTTGTTGTTAGATGAACGTTTTTTTTTTTTTTTTTCTGTGCCCAACGCATTCATTTTTCTGCACCGTCCTAAACGTCCTAGGAGGTTTGGGGATATTTGCGAGGCTCACAAAGTTCGTGTGAATATTCAATGGAATAAGATCTCTGCTACGGCGCAGATAACGTTGTCCACAGTACTCGAAGGCGGCTTTTGTGCACCTAATTTCTATCGAACCATCGATATCAAACGAACTCGATCTCAACCCGAAAAGTTATGACATGATTACGCTGTTGAAAACTTGATATACTTGCTAACTAACGCAATAAATAGTATACATGCCAATTTTCAGTATAACACAATTCGAAACCAATGAATATGTCCAGACAGCTCTTTATTGTTTTCCAACCCATTTAGTCGCAAAGAACAAATCCTGGCCTACTCGGGATGACGTTCGGTGAATTGAAGAATGAATCTTACTCTCCCGTCTTGGACTGAGGAGCCTGCCCACTAACCAGCTCGATTTTACTATTAAAGTTTTCTCCTCCTCCTGGTCCTCCATCTCTTGAGTGCAGTTTTACTATAACGCCTATCTGAATATTGGGATGATATGGCTGTGGTAAATGTACCGAAATATCCCTCCAAATCTGAACAAACATAGCCTTACTGTATGTTTGCCTTACAGGTTACTCGTTTGCTCAATAAGCCTCTGGTTAGAAGCCTGGTATAAAACCAGCACGCGCCTATACACACAGCAGGTTATTTGGAAATCAACCTACATTATTTGCGCCCCATAGTGCATGTCGGCACACTTTCATGCCGTGACAACGTAAAGTGACTTGATACAATAGTTTAGAGTGTTAGGCAAGATTGCCAAATCTGTTTTACCTTACATACGATTAGTTGGAGTCGTAATGCCTTCTGCCAAAGCCGACAGCCCCGAAGACCTGGAATTTGTTTTGGTCTTCCATTTTCGCTGTTGTCGGTTGTCATCCTGCGGCTGTTACCTTTGTTCGAAAGACTGCTGAACACAGAGGCTGACGCCTAGCTCCGACTCTTCGCGCTCCGCACAGGACCAGCTTCGCAGCAATGCATGGGCGACGCCGGCAATGTTTTTTTCCGGAGCGGTATCAAAAACTATACTTAAAATCACGCCTTGAGCTAGTTTACGCTGTTTTAAATCTTTTGTTACGAAAAAAAAGTTGCACATTCGCGAGATCTGCTGCAGACAAGCACAAAATCTCAACCGCGCGCAAAGAAACAGCATAGAGAGCGAGCCCGAGTGAAGCAGACGACAAATGCGAGAATCCCTAAGCCGACGTCACGGAGGCGCGCTCCGCAGCGCCGCCCGTGGTCGCGCTCACCGCCAATAGCCCCAGTACAAGTAAGCAGAAGAAATCTAATGCCGCGAGCTAAGTATCCTTCCCCCCCCCCCCTCCCACTGCCTCCAAAAAAAAAAGGATGAAAACCACTTAAATCTGGAAACTCAAATAAAACAACCGTTCTTCAACGCGGTACTCACGCCTGAATGCGAGTAAAACAATAGCTTAGTTATCGCTGTTTTTTGTTGAAGGCCCTTCCCTTCTCGCAAAACTGCGGCTACCATCAGCACTAACGAGTTGCGCCTTCCGGCAGCGTGGTTTCCGATGCTCGTTCGAGAAATTGCTTCTCGCTGTGGTTACGGGTAAAACGTCGCTAGCGAAGACTAGAATAGAAACAGGGGAGCCGAAGGGAGCGAAAAGATCGTGCTCTTTCCGAACCCTCGCTTCTCAATTTGGATGCAAACGGCGGAAATACAACGCTTTGAAAATCGATGCGCTTGGACCCTCCGTGAACGGGGAGCGTTTCTACGTCCATGTGTTTACTGAGGAGAGACGTATCGCTTCCTTTTTTTAACCGTCGTCTCCTTCACTAAAACTGTGAAGTGTATCTTGCTCATTCATAGAAGTATTATTCGTATTGCCTGTTCGACGCGTGATTGTTGAAATTGATGCGCCCAAGTTAAAAAATTCTCCTATTGTGTGTTCTTAGTTAGTACCCCGTCTCGGGCTAACCACGTAAGGGGCATAATTGTGTCAACAAAACAAATACAGGGTTTATTTGGGCTGAGCTCAGGCATGCATCTGCAAGTCTAAAGGAGCCAACCAAGTACATTGAAAGGCAGAAGAAGGCGTATAGTTTCCTGGCTGAAGAACACAATTTTGCCTCGGAAATATGACAATGAAGTGTGACAAAACACGATTGATATTCCCACAGACCTTGGGCAACTTCGTTAGAAACTGACGTTAAGCATGGCCGTATATGCAGCTACGTACAATCTCTTCCTCTCTGGGTATGTACTACTGTTAAAGGACGCTGATGGATTACCGACTAAGAGAGAGAAAGAGTGAGAGTGAGAGAGACTTTACCGAGCATCCTGAAGTCTAGGGGGCTGTAGTGGCTCCCAGCTTGTGTCGGGTGACGAGTTCAGTATCTCCGTTGAGTATGGCGGCTTGTACCTTTGGGTCTGAGCTCCTCACCACCTTCTTTCACTGCTCTTCACAACAACTTGGAGGAAACGGTTCTAGATGATATCCGCACAGGATGTGAAGAAGGGTAGTGAGGGTACCGCATGTAGGGCATTATGAGGACGGGGACAGTGAAGGGTGGATCGGGTTGAGTTTGGCGGGACTGGAGAAGGTGGTTGTCTGGAGAAGATGCCACGCGTGTTCATTGGAAAGGCCGAGTCGGCAATGGGCGGGATGGTATCTACAGCGAGCGAGGCGGTGATGGGTAGTTATTTCATTGTACGTGACTAGTCGGTCCCTAGCAGACCTGGCCCCATGGTAGGGAACGCGACTGGCCATGGCTCGAATCGTAAGGCCTCGAGCCGCGTTGTAGGCAGCCTCATTTTTCGGGACCAGCGTGTGCCAGAGTCCAAATAAGCTCTACTGGGGAATTGGGTGGATTTTGTTGCAGAATTTGGAAGGCCGGCGTCGACAGGCTGGAAGTGAAATTTTGAATGGCTCTTTCAAAATGATTGATGGGGTTGGTCTCGTCAAGAGTGCTAACACAATGGCCGCCTGCTCCGCCTTGGCTGGGTAGAGAGTGTTGACGCTCAGGGAGGTGAGTGGAGGGTTATCGGGGCCGTTAATTGCAGTGATGGCGTAAGCATTGTCATGCCTATATTCGTCGGAGTCCGCATACAGCACGTCGGGTCGGACCGGGAGGTATTTTGCTAGAGCTCGCACCCTTTGTTCTCAACGGGCCGCGTTGTGAATAGGCTGCAAGTTGCGAGGGGCTGGTCGGAGGATGAGATTGAAGCGAATTTCACTAGAAAAGGGAGATTTCGCTTCAAGGTAGTCGAGAGGGGTTATTCCTCACGCCACACCCGAAGCGATTTGATCTTTGTCAAGGCCGCCTCAGTCGCTATACTCTCCGCTGTTGTGGATGACGCCACATGGTCAATGCGAGCCGCCCAGGAAATGTTCATGCCAAGAACCCCAAAGGCCGCTGCGCTGGCATTTAACTCTGTCCACAGATCCGTCCGTAAACACGTGAACACAACCGGTGTACACCCGGTCCAAGTGCCCACGTAGTAACATTCTCGCTTCAACGAATGCCCGGGATGGTGATCTGACACTCCAAACCTTTTAAACACCACAGCTTTTCTAAGTGAGGTTGATTCTTCCGCCATTGCAGATAGGGAACGCTCAGAGTGTTGAGTGCAGCGTCAATGGGAGATTTCACCCTTAAGCGGAGACGCCTGAGACGCCTTTCCGGAGACGCCGGAGATGCCTTTCCGTCATCGGACTCTCCCAGCTGGACGAGCTGCAAGCACAGCCGCTGAGACGCCATTAAGCGAAGATGTAGAAAGTGGGACTTGTCAAGGACTTCTTGTTTGCGCCGTATGGGGAATTTCTAGGGACATCTTAACACCCTGTCAGCCCTAAAACTTTTGCAGCTTGGATATTCCGCAAATAAAACTTGCAAACGCTCTCTACGCCTCGCTCAGCATCTAACAGACAGCGTTCGCTTCCAGTGAGTTCCTTATAAGGTCAGAGTGCTTGGAAACCAAGACGTGGGCAAGTTGGCCCTTCAAGCGACATCTTCTACTCGTTTTCTGAAAGCGGCTGCAGACAAACGGCGCATTTTATAAACCATCATTAAAGAACGTTTTCAATCTCTTTGGCGACCACAACACCACTCTGGTGTTAGAAAAGGAATAAAGAGGACAGAGATGACATATTTACTGTTCCGCCTCCAGACCAACTCAGTGTGGAAACCGGTGGGACTCCATAAACTAAATATTATCTCCTCACCTCTGTGCGCAACGTGTTGTGTAACAGGTGACATCCGACATTTTCTTATGGACTGCCGAGAGCATGCGATTGAGCTGTTAGCTTTGTGTAAAGAACTTCGAAAGCGAGTCGCTCTGTATGCCTCTTTTGACGGTGTCATTCCCTCTAAAGGCCATTGGATCACAAGGAGGGACATTTTGCGCCTGATCTCCCTGTTTTAAGGGACACAAGCCTCAGCGACTCTTGGGGATTTCCCGCGCATAGCGGTAAAAAGGGGCTGATCGGGGGAGCAATTTTCGGCATGCCACGCAAGACGAGGTCCATCCGTTAGTAAGCATGACTACACCAACACCAACACCAGAAGTGGTTATTCCTAATTGGTTGAGAATATAATAACGCATGGGAGTTTTTGATAGACGGACCACCTGACTGGATAAATGGGCTTCGATAAGCCTTTCTGCCGTGTTATGAATTCCGTGTCCCTGGAGTCTGGCAGTATATTGATTGAGAGGGATGTGAAGGGCAGCTTTGTAGGCCCGGTGGATGAGGCAGTTGAGTTTCTGTAAATCACCTTTTTTAGGGTCGAAGTAGATGAGTGAGTAAGGGATCGTAGTGATAACAAATGCCTTAATCAATCTGATCCTCTCCACCTTCTTGAGTCCCTTGCGACGGTTAGAGATTCACCTAATGAGCCCAATAGTTTGGGTGACATGCTGTTCCAATTTATGCAGAAATTGAATTTTGGCGAGATTTTTATGAATCGTCATCCACTGTATTTCAAGCACAGGGACCTCCGCAATTGTACTCTTGGTTATCTTAACTTTAATGGTCGGAGAAATTTTATAATATCTTTTGGGGGTAATAGGAGCAGTTCTGACTTATTAGGGGAGCTAGAAAGCCGTGAACGTCCATCTTCTTCTACTACGACCTTGACACCTGCCTGCAGTACCTCCTCTATGTGCGAATTCACTGCCGCCAGTGACACAAAAGGTGATGTCGCTGGCGTATAGGCTGAACCTGGGGTCGGGAATTTGTTCGAATCGGTTGGAAATGTTTAGTATGGCAAAGTTGAAGAAGGGAGAAGAAGTCGGAGTTTCGGCCGGGCAGGCTGAGCGCCATCAACCTGCCATTGTGCCGTTGAATACTGTGTACCTTTTTTAAATACACCACCTGAAATCATTTTCCTCAATGGTCACGTGACAATATATTAAAATAAACAAAAGCAATCACCTCCTCCCCTTTTTTTTCCTACAACCGCAACTGTTAGATTAACAACCTACTCCTAGGGCGGCCCCCGATCAAAAGGCTTTGAGCAATAAATCGGTAGCCATTATATGAATGGTCACTTGGTTATTAAGGAAATTTGTGGGCCACTATTCCGACGCAACAATATGCTGAGATATATAGAAGTTCTGAAGCCCACCTTACAAACAAAAATTTCTTGATTACGTTCAAAGCTTTTGCGCTATATAAGTTCGAATAGAGTGCTCAGAAGCCAAAGCGAGAGTAGTAAGCATAAAAAGAAATGTCATCCAACCTTTTCGCCAGAGAATTTTTGAGTGCACCATCTGACAAAGGAAGCGAGAGTAGCAATTCTGAGGAGGTTGAATCGACACAGAGAAGATTCAGCGAAAACAAGGCATTAAGTGGTAAATCTGTTGAGCATTATATATTAACTTATAAATTACCTGATTTCATCCGTTTACAATGTATAACCCAGTTTCAATATTTTCTTGAGAATGAGCCGAGTAGTGAGGGGCCCGACGTTTTTCTCGACTATTAGCGACTGGATGAGACGTAATCTTCGGTAAGTAGTGCAGGGCGAACACTATAAACAATTGGATTTTGTGTAATTTGCTAATTATCAGTTGCAAAGCTCTTCGCCAAGGGTTCCGATTAAAAAAAATTACTCCCACCTCCCCTCGCGGGAACCCCTGTGTGGATGCGATGCATAGGGGGTTCCATTGTTGTTTCTGTTAGGTTGATTCTCTCATCGCGTGAAGCGTGCCGTGAACCCCCTGCCGCGGCTATGACGCAACGTGGCGCGGCTATGACGCAACACAATCCAACACAATCCACTTTAATCAAATCCAATCCAAATCCAATCCAAGCCAACACAAGCCAATCCAATCGAATCCAATCCAATGCCCCTCGCGAGAGAGTGTTCGCTATCGGAGAGGAGAGGGGGCGAGCGGCGTAGAGCGCAGCTCGCGTGGCGAGGAGAATGGGGGAGGGGTGTGGACGGACAACGACAACGCCGTATGCAGGAACAAGGCGAGTGAATGAGATGCCGTCGCATCTAATAATTTTAGCAGGTAAGAACAAATACGTACTCGCAGGGAAGCACTCCTTCAACGTTGTTCTGATCTTCAACGGGTGTAAGACCTTGTTGCACCAGTAGGAGATGTTTCCGTTAATGTCGGTAAGTTTAAGAGCTCGTCGCTCTTCCAAGGCATCGAGAAGTTCTCTCCGTCCGATTGACTACTTTTGTGTGCATTTTGTTCGCCACTGAGAGCAACACAATTTTCGGAGAGCGCTGACAACTTTGTTTTCCAAGTGACATTAATTCTGAGGAGGCAAACGTATTTTCTTTGTTTAAATGACATGGCTGAGCGTCACTAATACCAGTATCAATGATGGCGAGTAGCAAACCACTTTGTGATTGCTAGGTTGTTTCATTTTTCTCTATTTGGTAATTCAATTGGACATCGCTATCAGGTCGCACAAAACAAGTTTATTTTAACCTGCGAAATGAGGCGGAAATGGTTAGGCTTGAATGCATGCGGAGCACGCATTATGTGCCATTTTGTTTCCGAATAATTTTATTGAATTGCAATAAAAACTTTATTTGTATCACAGTTCCTGGCAGCGATAGCCATGTGATTATATAATTTCGAGCGCATTTTAACAAGGCAGATAATTTAACCCGAACCATGACTGCATTTTATTCGGAACGACTGGGCGCGTGTGGTTACCTATTTGGCGCGGATAAATATGTTGGAGAAACATGTAAAGCATTACATTCCTCATGAGTGGCAAATCCTTCGTCATTGTTGTTGGATGGCACCCAAATGGGTGACGGCGTATACAGTAAAAGTACTGTAAACAAATTCGGATTGACGTCACAGCTGTCAGCGAACGTTTCTGTGAACAAAGTAATGGCTTTGAAAATAAATTTTCGTAAATTCCGCTCTGCATAAACTCGTCTCTCACTCAGGCTTCCGGGGTGCGAGACGAATGCGCTACGCTAAGTCTATAGCTGCTTCACGGTTTTGGCTTTCTAAATGTGGGACTAGTGCGCCTGTCATTCCGCACATGACAGCCCAGCAGATAGGGAGAAGGGGCTCTCCACGGCACGTGAGCAGAACGGGGAAACTGCAGCCACTGAGAACGCTGGTTTTGGGGAAGCAGTGGCATGAAGTGTCGCCCGCCTGCCATTCGGAATCGTTCGCGCCATGTTACGTGATGGAAAGGGCTGACGTGTCGCTGCTGTCTGCATCGGCTAAGAGAGATCGACAACGCTAATACGTCAACAAGGCGACGTGCAGGAAGCGACGGATGCAGTGACGGAACACGAGGAAAAGAAATCGAAAGAGGCGAAAACCTGATACTGTATAGCAGTGAAAAATTCTTTGACAAGTATCACTCTGGCGAGAATCGTATCTGACAACAACCACTCTGACAACAACTTTGACAGTTACTCTGACGAGAATTGTAGCCAGATTTTTTACTGTTCATCTCAGGCTTGTTAGCGATTTTCAGCCACAGTTTCCTTTTGTTTTTGCATGAACTCCAAAATCTTTGCGCACTTAAAAGACGCCTGTAGCAAAAAGAAAAAAAAACGCACAAACACAAAGAGCTTATTTCGGCTGGGGATTTACGTAAGGCATTCTATTGAGAAAGGGATTTTGCTGCTGTGGATGATGGAGCATAAGCATATGCCTTTTGTTCACGGGATTTCAGTAATCTGTGTCGTTCCTCTCGTCTTTTCAAAGCTGATCACAGAGTAATGCAGAGCATGCGGTGCGCCCTGAAAGCGGATTATATTTTTCTTACACATCTGAAACTCGAACTAGGGTCGGCTTTAAACACTGCTTTCACACGCTGGA
Organism: Haemaphysalis longicornis; assembly: GCF_048455015.1. Lineage (NCBI taxonomy): Eukaryota > Metazoa > Arthropoda > Arachnida > Ixodida > Ixodidae > Haemaphysalis > Haemaphysalis longicornis. Next base: position 14,937,626 of record NW_027526335.1, on the reverse strand, counting down.
AGTGCTTACGCCATGCATTTGTCGGTTCCATGCCCTTCCAAGACTTAAGCCTCTCGAGTAATTTGGGCGACTGCGGCTTTGGCCATCATTAAGCCCTTTCGAGTCAAGTCGTAGTTTTTGATAAAAGCACAAAAAAAAAGAGAAAATTACTCGATCTGGAAGCATCACTTCATATTGCTGCAATATGCGTGCACGGGACATTCCATGGGATTAAAAGACGACAGCGCGTTCATGTGTGCATCCTCTCGATAGCCAACGTGCCAACAACTTTATGGATTTATGGCCCAATACCCTGTATGCAGAGACTTCAACATCAGACGCGCGGGTGCAGGCACCCAAACGCAAAAACAGCACACAGATACACATGCACACAAACGTTCACTCCCGTAGCACGCGCACACATACCCACGCGCCTGCACCCGTAAAAACACCCATTAACCCGCGCCGGCACAAACACGCGGGCGTATGCACGAACTACAACAGTTGGTCGAGAGGGTCGCCACTCCCCACGGTCACGACGCCAGACTGTTCATGGCGCCACTCGAGATGTATTGCATTCATTAGTGGTTGTGAGGTTTAAAGCGACGACGCTACACAGGGGATGAGGCACGCCGTTGTGGAGGGCTCCGGAATACTTTTGACCACCTCGGGATCTTTAACGGGCGCCGAAACCTCGAACACACGGGCGTTTCCGCTTTTCGCTTTCAGCAGAAAAGCGGCCGCCGTGTTCCGGGAATCAAACCCCCGAATTTGGGTTGAGCAGCACAACGCCTTAGCGACTGAACCACCACGATGGGTCCGCTCAAGATGCGATGCACATAAAGAGCTACAAAAGATATATAAAAAAAAACCCAGAAAATGAACAAAGTGGCAAAGGTGAAATTACTCTAGCACCCTCAAGCAATTACCTTAAATAAAAAAAAACAGGAAGGAGCCTTGCAAAATTAAGTACCACAAAAGTCTAAAATCTAGCGCCCTCCCGCGATTAACTGAAAAGAGGTAAGAATCTGAAAAGCAATAAAAAATAAAACCCGCTGTCGTTCACCACATATCGCCTTCATCACCCCCTGCAAATATCCTGCCTGCGATGTGCCGGGATCCGCATACCACCTCGTATAGGAATGACCCCACCACCCACACCCCGTACTCTCCCTTTCCCCAAACAACCTCGCGTCTTGAGGACCGGCAATTCCTGCTCAATCGGGCCCAGGCAGCAACGGGAGCCCGCGCCTTATCGGAAGTAAAAGATGCCACCCACTTTTCTTTTCTTTGCTTCTCTATTCACCCCCTTTCATGTGTTTATGATCTGCTAAAATAAACGCCTTTTTTTTCCTTTTCTTCCTCCCCCCCCCAAAAAAAATAACACACAGAATCACTAATGGCGGACGGGACCAGCGCCTTTAGCTACCTACATATTTTTAAAACGAAACCTTCGCAGCGATGTAAACAAAGCTTCAGACGAAATCGCAAGCGACTACCATTCACAAAATATGAGCTTCTACAAAGAACAAATAACTATAAAAAATGAAACACTGGAAAATAACTAACCAATTCACAAATATACAAGTAATTGAGCGCCTTCCCGCGAATAATTAAAAAAAAGAAAAATTGGCTCCAACCCACGCTGTGAAGGTGGACGGAAAGTAAACCTTTGAACGACTCCCACAACAACTACCCATGCGAAGGGACTTGAATTCACACACGTGGCTCTACAAAGAGCGAAACCAGAGATTCTGCCAGCCGTTACCTGGAATTAGCGGTGGCGGCGTCCCGAACTCCGGAGCGTCGGCCACGGCAGGGCTACAGCGACGTACGCCGCCGCCACTGCCGCTGTAGCCCGGCTGTGAGTCGGAAATGAGAGAAAATGGAGAGGAGCGTCTTTCGACGGGTGAGACAGCGGAACATAGCCATCCTGATGGGCTAGCTTGGGGCTACACCACCGCGTGACTCAAACGCAGAGACCGAAGCAGTTCAGCATGTGAACTTAGTAATTCCCTTTTATACCGATTTAAACTAGTTAGTTTAGTAAGTTTGAGAATTGCGAGAAAGCTGAGGGAACTTTTATATTCGCTATTTATCAGAACCAGTTGCTCATTTCGCCTTTTGTAGTACTTCTTAAAACGTAACCGAGTTGGTATTCACCAATTTAGTAAACGGAGTCCCATTCGTGGCAAGCAGTACGCAAAAGGTGGCGTTTCGCTAGCAGCCAGATGTCTGTATGTGGTCTCTAAATTTTGTTTTCCTGCCCTGCAAACCAATACCTAACGTATTTTTGCCGTACGACCACTTAATTCCGTCGGGTCCGGGAGATGGTGTCGAACAAGTTAGTCAAGCCATGCGAAGGAAGCGAGCAATGGACGCGAAGCATGCCAAAACAGGCCAAAAATTCTGCAGAAATTCGGAGTATTATCTACTAATGCGTAGCATTCTTTTTCCGCCTGTCTACAGTGTGAGTTTTTTCCAGCCAAATTTTTGGTTTTTTCCTAATCCTGTCCGTGTAATTATCTCCAAATACGCTATTATAACGATTGAAGGTGAAACTGTCTTGAAATTTTCAATATTGTGGAAATACCGTGCGTGATACGTGTTGCCATTTTCCGTATTTTTAAAATATTTTTCTTTTTTTTTACTTTTTCAAAATTTCACTCGACCAATTATCTCCATTTGCGTTATTCTAACAATTACATTTAAAACTTTTGCGAAGACTGCAATATTGTGGAAATGCCGGGCGTTACATGGTTCGCCATTTTCCGTAATTATTTGATATTTTTCGTATTTCCTTAGTTTTTCGAAATTTTGTTCACCCAATTATCTCCATTTACGCATACATAACGATTACAGGCGAAACTTTTGCGAAATCTTCATTATTGTGGAAATTGCATGCGTATACGTTTTGACATTTTGCGTAATTGTTTTATATTTCTGTTATTTTTTAATAAATTTCACTGGACCAATTATCTCCATTTACGTTATTCTAACGATTAAATTCTAACCCAACTCTCGCGAAATCTGCGTTTTGATGAAAATGCAGGGCGTTACACGCTCCTGGCTGTGGGGGTACTCGGCAAAGAATGCTAGGCATTAAAACAACCGTCGCTAAAGCAGACGACCGAGCCGTCCCTCCAACGCGCCCGCCAGTGCGAGCAGGCATCTGCGTGCGAGGAACGCTGGGTAATAGCTGCCTATCACCGCGGCGTCTACACCGTGCTCCGGGAGTGAAAACCGCCCTGCCCCTCCCCATCCGCGTTCGGAGTTTCCTGTCCCGCACGCCACGAAGGAATCGTTGGCTGGTAGAGGTAGATAGCTTTGATGCAGATGCAGCTTTGACGAAACGATGTAGAAACACCTAGTACGTAGTTATAGTCGCAGTTGGGGACCATTGTTATGAGGGTCATAAGTTCACCGTGCATACAAGTGTGCAAAGTGGGAGTTGATTGAAGAAATGAAATACGTTGCAATGCTAACAAAGCCGAATTTCTACGCGCCCTTTGCAGCAGTCTTCGCTAAACCTTCACCTTGAGTCTCGCGATGAATGCTCTTCCGCTTCAGGGAAAGCCAAGACGGGGTTCCTGAATCATTATTCTTTTTTGCTCATCCTAATGTTTGACAAGAGTTGTGCCTGCTTTTTTGAGTTACCACAACTATTTAACTGAACTGGCTAAACTGTTTTCCGATCATCTCGTCGGCATTGGGAGATTTTTGAAATACACTGGAAGCACTTCCTGCGCTCTCATCAAGTCGCACGTAGCTGGTTTTATTCAAAACCTGCCTTCCTGTAAAGCGTGCACCACCGCTCACTCACGCTTTATGTGGAGAAATGTGCCTCCTGCAAGTTTTACAGGGACATTTGAGAAATACGCTCCATTACCCCCGCATTTATATAAGATAAGAATTTAACATATGACCTTTGGCGGGCACTAAAGATTGATCATTCAAATTATAAAAAGTAAAATTAGTTCGAACCACTACAACGCAGAATCCAACACTGCCTCTATTGCTTCTCACATCTTCACATTTCTATTCTACCCCCCCCTCCCCCCCCCCCCCCCGCTTACTTGCTCCCTGTCCTTCTTTCTCTGTCCATCCTTGTTTCTTGATTTACGCTGTCATCGTACGAATTATGGTTGCTGCAATTGGAGCTCTAAATAATGATGATAAAGTACACAGTGACAAGTTAGTTAAAACTTAGGGAAAGGACAGCGATTGTGACAGCGTATATTAACCATCCACACTGTCTCTCTGCAACTAAAGAGGTTGGTGAACTTTTTGTGTTCTGCTATCAGCCCCACACCTTCCATGTGCTATCCCGTTTGGGCAAAATAAACAGATGGGATGCTATAATTTACCCAGGTTGGACACTAAGACACATCATACGAGGAAATGTGCGCGTAGGTTGGGAGGGCATTTAAGCTCACATCGTTGCACGTACAATTATGCAGGGCACCAGAGGCCGCGTGAAAAGCATGATAGTAGCCAACATTCAGATTCACTCACAAGAGAGATATTCCGTACAGCAAAAAAATCCCGCCGTCTCCCCGAAGTGAATGATGATGAGAGGGGCGAAGCTCAAATGCTTATCGGTAAAACCGTGAAACGTTCGCCCACACATCATATAAAGACTCGACACGTCAAGCTTTCCACCGCTCCGTTGACAAGCCCGTCGACGACGTCGATGTTTGTGGTGATTATGTAGGGCTTGTTTGGGACGATGAGAATCTCCACGGGTAAGTTGGCGAATTCGGTGTGTGACATTTTAGCCACCTTGGCCGTCGCCTTCTGCAGAGCGTCTTGTGTCGCGTACCCCCGGTACGTGTCTTCAGCTCGCAGGCGACGAACGACAACCTCTTCTTCTTCTTGTCCTCCTTGTTGGGTAGCAACGAACGCGTTGAACGTTTTGACCTCTTCGGCCAATGTTTGGTTGGCCAATCCCTAGGGGGATCCTGCCACAATCATCATCATCCCGCCATGCTTGGCAGCAACGAGGGACGGGGCAGGGCCCGAGCAAGAGGAGCTTCGCCCCTAAAATGGAAGCTGAAGAGGACTGATGCATCTGTACCTCCTCTTTTGTTTTGTTATCAAACAGGTATTACCGTTCTTTGAGATCAATCAGAATGTGATGTTTGCGTAAGAAATGGCGAGGGTAATACTTAGGAACACTGCAATGTGCCGAATTTTCGCACAAGGTAGAGATCCCCAGGAGGTATGAATTAGTTTGCAGCCCGATGTAGCTACTTCTCTGAAGCGCTATGGCGCTCAAGATCTGACAGATAAGGTGTAGCATGGGTACGTAAATCTAAAGTTTATTCTTTGAGTACACAGGCCAGTTCCGCCTTAAATTTGCACAGATGAACTGATACGCGCTACAGGGGTACATCAAAAAAAACTTTCGTGTGGCATAACACTTACGCGATTGTCAAGAAAGTACAATACAACACGCTCGGTTTCTGCAAGTAGCTAAACGTTATCTGGACATCATTATGTTCCCACCGACGTCCCTTTATTACAGGCGAACATTGCTTTTATGTTGAAAGTTTCCTTAGCACCGCGCCGAAAGTGCATAGACTCCACTCTGGAATCGCACCTCAGTTAATTCAGCACGGTGTGGAGGAGCCTAACCATCAGAAAACGATCTATATATCGCCTGTTTTGTTTACCCTTGTAGTAGAAAAATTCAAGAATCACCGGACCGTCGCACAGACAATCGATAATAGTTGCAAGCACATCACTATGTCATTTTTTACGATGTGCAGTCTTTTTTTAATTTTTCTTGTTTTTAAGGAATATTCTGTTTCTACCTTTTTGTCTCACCATATGCTGACTGTTTGCTAATATCCCTTCATCTCGGTGACTCTCGCGAATTCTCTGTAATTTTCTCTCATATTCTCGTAGAAAGTAAAAAAAAGTCAGGCTTTTTGTTGTTGTTAAGGAAACCATCTCACTGATACAACAAAAATGAATCTTCGACAAATAGGATGCAGTCCTTTTAGGGGCGAAGCTCCTCTTGCTCAGGCCCTGTCCCGTCCCTCGTAGCGCCGTATACATACCGCAAATGATGATTGTGGCAGGATGCCTCTAGGGATTGGCCAACCAAAGATTGGACGAAGAGGTCAAAACATTCAACGCGTTCGGTGCTACCCAACAAGGAGAAGAGGAAGAAGAAGAGGTTGTCGTTCGTCGTCTGCGAGCTCAAGACACGTACGGGGGCTACGCGACACAAGACGCTCTGCAGAAGGCGACGGCCAAGGTGGCTAAAATGACACACACCGAATTTTCCAACTTACCCATGGAGATTCTCATCGTCCCAAACAAGCCCTACATGATTGCCACAAACATCGACGTCGTCGACGGGCTTGTCAACGGAGCGGTGGGAAGTCTCAAGCTTTTTGAGCGAGGAGTGGTGTTCTTGATGCGGCGGCGCCCGGTTTCGATACCACGACTCTCTGGCGGTAACGGGAGGTACGTGGCGCTCTTCCCACTGCGCTACAAACCGAGACGCGAGCATGGCTACGAACGCGCCTTATGTCCTTCACTCATTCAGATGGTGCGCGCCGTCAAGAAGACCTATAACAACGTGTCGAGTCTTTATATGATGTGTGGGCGGATGTTTCACGGTTTTACCGATAAGAATTTTAGCTTCGTCTCTCTCATCATCATTCACTTCGTGGAGATGGCGGGATTTTTTTTTTGTTTAGCCAACATGTCCACTGCGCCGCTACCAATAAGTAATCGGTATAAGCTACACCTGCAGTCCCAACGCCCCCCCCCCCCCCCCCCCCCCCCCCCCTTGAGCGCTGATTATCTCATGAGGCAGCCTATTTAGACTGCGATGGACCCGAATGGCCCCGGAGCCGAACCACAATCACATGAAAATCAGCGGCCTTGACAATGCAGCTGGAGCAAAGGCGCACCACAAAACATAGAATCAGCTCGTAAGCACCTCAGCCTAAGGCAAACGAGAGCGGGAGCGGACAACCGGATTAAAAGGATTGCCAGCCTCAGTCAGGGGTTACTCCCGTGTAACAAGGCACACACGAATACACTCGAGCTCGCTCGCTTGGGCAGTAACCGATCGGCTTTTCAAACAAAGCCGGCTTGTCGCCAAAGTAACAGACCCCGAGCTCCGAACTCTGCAAACTTCCTACACCACGCCAACCACACATAACTCGACGCCTAATCAACTATTGATTATCTGATTCGCGCTAATCCACCCGAACACGTATAAGCTCATTTGTCAGCTCTCGTGCTTTATTGAGAGGGCAAACTTTTTTTCAAATCAGTACTGGCGATTCGCTTGAGGTTTTCAGCCGACACGTATTGTTTAGTGTGGTTGAAGGCAGCGAAAAACATTTTCATTACTCTCTTCCTGACGCCGCGTGGCTCTACTAAGAATGCGCGAAATTCGACTATACTGTGTGCACTATCTGTGGTAAAAAACGTTGCCACAGGTTGCGTGAGCTCTGGCCTGATCGCCTCGTGGTGGCTTCCTCGTTTTCATCCAGCTGTCGCCTATGGATGCGGCGAGAGGAGCCATGTAGGGAACAGAGAATGTCGCAATGCGTGCCCTTATTTGCAGCAGCTGTTCCCCCGTTCCTCTGCTTCCATGGTCCTCTCTTCCTTGCAAACTCTTTCGCGGCGATACGAGAGAAAAAAAAAATTACTGCGAGCGTGCCATTGTAGATGCGCGCCTACATATACGTGGTCCAATAAGGGCACCCGTCGAGTAAACAGCGGCGATAAGGGAACGCCGACACGCAATGCAGGAACCAGACTGCGAAGCATCCACTCCCGGCAAGCATATTAGTGTAGACATGAAGCACTAGAGCTCTTTTTGCACGTAGGAAACAGCGAATCAGCTGGAAGAAAGGGGCCTGCTGGATTTTTTGTCACCCGTTTATTTTCCCCGAATCTAAACGGCCCTGAAGTTGTTTTCGCGCAGCGGTTGCTATTTTTAACAGCGCAGCTGTTGTTACTGGCTGTAATGTGTGAGGAGTCATCAGAAAACCCCAGGTCATTGTTACTCCCACCTTTTACCGCAAACGGAAGCTCGCGCCTTATGAGGAGCGCCAGGCGAAGCCCACGCTTGCACGTGGCGCTCTCAAAAAAACAAAACAAAAAAGAACAAGAAAATAGTTCACATGCGTCCGCTCCTCAAAGGGGAACACACGACACCTCGCGCTACAGACGCCCACTTCGCGAAGCCGGTTGCCGCCGGTGCTAGTGCGTGATGACGCGTTTAAGAAAGGTGAAAGCCTGCGGACAAAACGATGTGGGCCCGCCAGTCATGCATGAGGAAGACGACGATATTTATTTATTTTTAAAGACGATAGTCTTTCTTGGGCTACTTAAACCCAGAAATTTTGGTCTGTCTGTATGTCTGTATGTCTGTATGTCTGTCCGTCTGTCTGTCTGTGACTCGATTCAGCCACCCGGCCAAAGAAAAACAATGCCTGCGCAATAGTCTTATATAGTCACTGCTAAATCTACCCGTCTATGCCCGGTGTAATGTTCATACTTGTCAACATTGTTGAAGAAGAACAAGACATTACGCAAATATGAGACAACATATCAATACAGAAGTGATATTTGCAGTGTTCCTTTATAAAAAAATCAAACATGCTTGACTTTTCGGAAATTAAATACTTCATCAACTGCAGAAAAAGAATTCACTCCGCCGTCGCCTGCTGTCGCCCGCGCCACTATAGCATCTGGCGCCACTTTAAGAAATCAACCGGCAACTGTTACGCAAGGTTCCACTAGATAGGTTCCACGTTCTGCTTGCAACGCACGTTGAGTAGGGAAACGCGGTTCTATAAACGCTGAAGTAGGGCGCCTCGATTAACGCGCGTCTTCGCCGTACGGCAGCGTTCGCATCGAGACGCCCGGTTTGGTGCAGTGGAACGCGGGAAATTTAAAATGATTTAAGCAAACCTTCGGCGTGTTTACCTTGGGAGGAGCGCGACGCTAGAGGAACAACATGAGAGATTAGCTGGAAAGCGAAGGGAGACATTTACTTCACAAAAGCCGATAAAAACTATCGTCTTTTGACGGCATTTGCAACGAAAGGGGCAGATACGCGGCCAATTTTTTATTTATTTATTGATACTGAAACCCTCACTTGAGGGTCATTACAGGGAGGAATATAAACAAAAAAAAAACACAATACACAATGACAAAACAGACATTAGGTTTCGTGCTGCCGGTAGTACAATTCTAGCGAACACTCAAACGCTTTGACATTTGAACTAGTAACAGCGTACTCTGGAAGTCTATTCCACACTTCAATGCTATAAGGAAAAAAAGAATTCTTAAAGCCATCTAGACGCGCCCAAAAAGGCCTTAATGGGTGACTATGGTTCAACCGAGCTCCTCGTTTGGGTGCAGGTTGTATGTATGTGTCTTTATTTATTTTCATTTCGCCTCTTATAATTTGAAACAGGAGTTTTAACCTTTGCTTTTCGCGGCGCACTTGCAGGGGTTCTAGCGTACATGATTTTAACAGATTTGTGACGGATTCTGTCCTCCGGTACCGCGAGCAAATGAAGCGCACTGCTACCCTCTGAATTTTTTCTAGCTTATCTCTCAGTGACTGCTGATGAGGGCTCCATACAGAAGACGCATACTCCAAAATAGGGCGAACAGATGTCTTATATGAAAGTAATTTGACATCTCTAGGGGCATTTTCGAGTTTTTTCCTCACGTAAAACAACTTTCTGTAGGCCTTTGAACACACCTCCTCAACATGAGTGTGCCACCCCAAATCACTGGTAATAGTCACCCCCAGGTATTTAAAGCTGTGTGTTCTGGTCAGAAAGTTATTTCCGATTTTATAATCATATGCGAGTACAGATTTCTTCTTGGTTATATGGGTGAACGTAGTCTTTGAAAAGTTAATTTCCATCCCCCACTGGGCGCACCAATTATGCAACGCTTGCAGACAGCGATTAATTTTGATTTGGTCGTTTGTGTTAGTTACAGGAGCGTAAATTAAACAATCGTCTGCAAAAAGTTTGATTTTAACCGGGCTTTCGACAACTGCGGAAATATCATTTATAAAAATTAAAAACAACAAAGGACCCAGAACAGACCCCTGTGGGACACCGGACAGTACTTTCAATGAACTAGACGTGCAATCATCTACACGTACTTTTTGTTGACGGTTCTTTAAATACGCGGCTATTCAATTTAGTATATCTGAGCTAAGTCCTAGTTGCTGAAGCTTAAAAATTAATTTGTTATGAGGAACCTTATCGAACGCCTTGGCGAAATCTACACAAATGACGTCTATTTGTTGTCGAGCTTCGAGAGATAAATAAAAATCATGAAGTGTTTCTATCAGTTGAGTAACAGTTGACAACGCCTTCCTGAATCCGTGTTGGTGGAGATAAAAAAACTCCTTTGACTCAAGAAAAATAATAATGTGCCTTGCTATGAAATGTTCAATGATTTTGCAACACACAGAGGTCAGTGAAACGGGGCGATAATTGTTCACATGAAGCCGATTGCCAGCCTTGTATATAGGCTTTACAATCGCAGTGCGCCAGTCTTGCAGTAATGAGGACGTTTCCAGAGATTTTCTGAAAATGATTGTTAAATAAAAGGACGACCATTCGGCATAACGTCGTAAGAATTCACTGGGAATTTCATCTGGTCCGTTTGCTTTTTTAGTGTCCAGCCCTAGCAAGTGACTGAACACCCCTTCCTGCGTAATAGAAAAGGGCTCCATTGCGCAGGCGCGCGGGCAAGCCTGATCAGTATCCACTTGATCGGTTTCATCTCTAGTAAAGACCGACTGAAAGAACTGGTTGAAAGAATTAGCTATCTGCAGTTTTTGCCTCACTGTTTCGGATCCAATTTTTATCTGTTCAATTTCTTCTTTTTTTATTTCTCAAGTGAAGCCAAAATTTTTGCGGGGAACACTTAATGAAGTCAGCAAGGGTTTCGGTATAAAACTTTCGTTTGGATTCTTTTAATGCTGTCTTTAACTGACCACGCAATTGTACGATTGCTACTGAGTTGGTTTTGTTTTTCCGCATGCGTTTTATTTTCCGTTTGATATGGACGATCTCCCGGGTTATCCACGGACTACGCTGTTTCGTTTTCTTTTTACGAGTTGGAACAAATTTATCCGTGCAATGCTTTACAATGCTTTTGAAACGTTGCCATAACTCTTCTACGGATTCTGAGACAGAAGCAAGTTCAAATTCATGAAGGGACAGTTCTAGATAATCAAGTATAGACGTGTCATCGGCCCGTGAAAATTTTTTAATCTGAACCGGGATAAATGACCGCTTCTGCGGCTTTGCGTCTAGTTGGATATTAACAGTTATCAGCTTGTGGTCCGATATTCCCTCTTCAACCGATAAAGTACTATGTGTCACTCTGCGTGATAGGAACACTAAATCAAGCAATGTTTCTGAATTAGCAGTTACTCGCGTATTTTCTTTTACAATCTGTGTTAAGTTATGAGAGAACATTATTTCCAACATTTTATCACCACTCAGAGTATCTATGTGTCCAGGTGTGACACTTTCCCAATTTATATGCGGTAAATTAAAATCGCCAGTCAGTATCAACCTCGTGTTGCCATTCAGAAATTTGCACAAGAAACTGTTCAGTTGGTCTAGGAAGTCAGGCGTGGTACCAGGGGGCCTGTAAATTGCTCCGACAATAAAAACCACTTTTTCGAAAAATATTTTGCACCAAACCGTTTAAAAGAGTGAGCAATCAATTCTTTCTGTCGTAATAGGCGACTTCACAAGAATGGCCACGCCACCACCACGTGAATCCCTATCCCACCTGTGTACAAGATATCCGGGGGGAATAATACAATCGTCGGGAATTGAAGGGGTCAACCATGTTTCGGTTATGACAGCAATTTGTGGGCTATGTGACAGTAACAAGAATTCGAGTTCCGTGACCTTATTTACAATGCTGCGAGCATTCAGTACAAGCAGGCGTAGCTATGCTTTAGGCGCAGAAGTGGAAGGGGAAGTGTTTGACGCAGATGCGGCATTCGAGCGGGTAGCAGGGGCAGCTCTACCATCCCTCTTGCCTTTGCTGTTCGAAATCGCACAACGCTCATTCTTGTTCTGATCCCAAGTGTAGAGCTTATCGTTTATTTTGAGTTTATCGTGATTCAGAGAAACCTTCAAACCGCTATCACGCTCAGCAGCTGCACTTTGCCATAACTTCCTCCGCACTTCCACTGTTTCACTCGCATAGTCATTACTAACACTTATGGAACTTCCCTTCAGCTTCGGACAATTTTTCATCACGCGCTCCTTTTCCCGGTAGTCATAGAATCTCATGATGACTGGCCTAACCTTCCCGGGCTTTACCGTTCCCATGCGATGTATTCTTTCGATCGTCTTAACTTCTACATTAAGTTTTTCCTTAAATATCTTGTCCACGACCGCAACCATTAAATCCGATTCTGATTCTATACTTTTTTCAGCGAGACCGAATACCAAAAGATTGTTTCTCCAGCTTCTATTCTCGTAGTCTACCAGTCTTTCCGCCTGCTGCCGGACAGTAGCTTCCAAAGCATCAATTCTAAGGTTCATTTCATGGATTAGAGCAAGCGAACTGGTTAGCTTATCTGTTTTAACGTTTACTTCAGATATTTGGTCTTTTATAGCATTCAAATCACGCTCAGACATGGCCTGGTTTTTCAAGATCGTTTCCAAGAGCTCTTGCGTCGTAGCAGGCCCGGGGTTTTCCTCGACGTCTCCCGACATAACAAGCATCATCACAGCAGACCAACAGTCAACTATAATACAGTAACATCTTCGAGGGCACGGCAGAATCAACAAGCATATATCATCACTACGACAACAGGCTATTTCATTGCGGTAACCAACCTGCAAAAGCAGCAGCAGCGGTTTAGCCATGCTGTCCGCAGGCCGGGTGCCGTGCCCTCTGAGGCGGCTCGTGTCTCGTCGCTCCTGATATTCCGTCGCTGCAGGTGACGTCACTCGAGTCGGTAGCTTATCGGCATTTCCAGGTTCCAGGGTTCCGCGGGGCGGCAGGAAGTATGAATTTCCATCGTTGCAGTTCGTCGTCGTTGCAGTCAGACCAAAAAAACACGGCGCAACTTGCAAAAGCAGCAGCAGCGGTTTAGCCATGCTGTCCGCAGGCCGGGTGCCGTGCCCTCTCAGCGGTTGCTATAGATGGATATGACGATGTCTACTACTACTACAGAGAAAAGCGGTGACGCGACATGTAAACAAACAATTTCAAACCTAATGCAATGCTGGTGGTGTGTCCTTCAGTGCTTTTATGAAAAGAAATCATCCAGGTTCGCGGTGGTTCAAGCCTTGCGCGACTTAGTGCATGCTTCGCCGATTTTTTGTTTAGCTAAGTCGCTTCTGGTTTCTGAGGCTGCCATCCCAAATCCTTTCAACCTAGATTGCATGCAGACGCTGTTCAGTTGCCATCTGATCCCCCCCCCCCTTCCCCCAGTAGTCTTAACCCAGCACAAGAGGGCTGAATACCAGCCACTTGTATGCTTTCTCTATGTTTGTGTACCATAGTTTACATACGAGTTTCTTGGGTGCGCATCAGTCAGTCGACCACATATTTTTTGAAAGCTTCCGAAGGGTGAGGGATGCTGGAATGAGGCTATGCGGCTAATAGCATAAACAAAATTAATTGCCTCTAAAGCAATTTTGTGCGTTTGGAAAATTAAGCCAGTTATCTAATAGCTATCTCAACACTGAAAATTCTAAGGCTGTTTCAAACATGAATATCTCGCCTTTTATGACATTTAAAAAAAGTGAGGGGGGGGGGGGTGGACTAAAGAATAAATGCTGATTAATATACTAGGTCATATGCTTTCAATTCGCGCAATTTTCTCGGAAGAAAGGTCTTTTTTTTACGTGACATCCCACTTCACACATTCAATTTTAAGTTTTCTTAGCATGTAATTAAGACTTTCTTAGATCCTGATTATAAAACGCAATAACAAAGTGCGCCACTCGCGTTAGCAGCACTTGCAACGGCTCACTTCCCAATGAGGCAGCTAAACTGACCCATTTCTCGGGTCGCAATTACAACGCCGCGATGGAAGTACGAGATGCTTTACTATGGAGCCCAACGTTACGAGTTTCGCAGCAGTCATGACACAGGCAGCGAAGCACGTTTATGGCGCTCTCTTGGGCCGAAGGTTTACGACCAGTGTATACGCTAACACGGCTGCAGCCCTGACCTCATCAACAACAACGCAGAATAACCTAAAAAGAGCACTACCTTGTCCCCTCCCTCCTACCTTGGGCACTTTATACGCCATTCAAGGAAAGGAGCAACCAACGAGCGGCGCCAGCGTTTCCTAACCGGCAGCGACTCTCGCTCGAGACGGCTGCACGAACGAATTCGCAGGCGGCAACTCAATCATTAGCTGATTCAATAGCCCGGACCCATTCACTGCCAGGCTCAGATGAATGCCGGCGTCAGAGAGCGCCGCTAAAGCAAATGCTTCCGGTGTTCAAGGCTGCTCCAGACACGCTCGTAAAGGTCGGCTTCGGCCGTGTAGCTCGAAGCGAGCCCGCTGGCTGCACCTTTTTGCGAAGACCCCGCTCACTTTGGCTCCTCGTGTTCCTATTTTATATGTTTTTCGAACTTCTTACCGCTAGCTTATTCCATGGGAGGCGCTGCTTATCCTCTCTATCCTTACCAAATGCATCATGAGGCTCTTAGTCTGGGTTCCTGTTTTGGGCTTTAGATTGATGTTTTCCCACGAGCACCCTAACACGTGTTGCACGAGTCACTCCTTGCTCTGGTTATTTTCTGAATCGAAAATGATTTTACCCCTGTATTCCTACCTCAAATCTGAGCTTTTAGTTTCCCGACTCAAGTGAAAGAGAGAAAATTGTTCTGTATAATATACGGGGAGCATGAACTTTTTTTTTTGACGGAACTACACAAACAGTTAAACGGTGAAATCGGTAAAAAAGGGAGTAGCCGGTTTAGAAGGAAGCCCACTTTCACCCACTGCAAGGAAAGGTCCACCCATGCATTTCGGTATAGAGGAATTAGTCGTTGTTTTGAAAATGTTACGTCGACCATGCCCTCCAACAACACATGGAGTTCTTTCGCACACAGCTTGGGGAAAAACAGAATCTTAGCCAATTTTATTATCTACGCTCTGGCAAATGTTTGTTACCGGTTTGTCGGTTATAACGGTTTATCGGTTTGGCGGTCTCCATACAGCGAGTCGTGGAGTGGTTCTTGGTAACTGCGTCGACCCGTGCTTTGCGACCTGCTTTGTTGTAATGGGGATGCGTATTTCTCAGGTTGGGAGCGACACGGTTGTCACACAGAAAACACGCGCGGTAAAAAAACAACAAACATAGGGCGAGGCGTAGACGAGGCAAAGCGTAGACATAGGACGAGCGGCTGTCCTGTCTGCGCCTCGTCCTATGTTTGTTGTTTTTTACCGCGCTTGTTTTCTGCGTGACTATGAACCAACACGCCCAAACGGTTTTCCTTCTGAACACGATTGTGTTGGCGAATGTGAAGGGGGACATGTTGTGGTTGGTTGTCTTCGGGTGGCACAGGATATTTGAAGCTTTTGAGGGTGTCTCGACCGTCGGATGTGAGCTTCAGTTGGGCGTTTAGGCAGTGGCGATGAGCCTCGTGCAATTCTGCTAAAGAATTGTGAAATTCCACTTGGATTAAGTTGCACCCGCCGCGGTGGCCCAGTCGCTAAGGCGTTGCGCTGCTGAGCCCGAGGTCGCGGGTTCGGTTCCCGGCTGCGGCGGCCGCTTTTCTGATGGAGGCGAAAAGCAAAAAAGCCCGTGTGTACGAGATTTCGGCGCACGTTAAAGATCCCCAGGTGGTCAAAATTAATCCGGAGCCCTCCACTACGGCGCGCCTCATCGCCTGCGTTGCGTCGGCGCGTTAAACCCTACAATCAATCAATGGATTAAGTTGCGCGTGGACGAGGGAAGATTCAGAAGATTCAGAATTAATCCGATTGATGGATTGATTGTGTGGTTTAACGCACCAACGCAACGCAGGCAATGAGGCGTGCCGTAGGGGAGGGCTCCGGATTATTTTGACCACCTGGGGATCTTTAACGTGCGCAGAAATCTCGTACACACGGGCGTTTTTGCTTTTCGCCTCCATCAGAAAAGCGGCCGCCGCGGCCGGGAATCGAACCTGCGACCTCGTGCTCAGCAACGCAACGCCTTCGCGGGTTCCATTCCCGGCCGTGGCGGCTGCTTTTCCGATGGAGGCGAAAAGCAAAAACGCCCGTGTGTACGAGATTTCGGCGCACGATAAAGATCCCCAGGTGGTCAAAATTAATCCGGAGCCCTCCCCTACGGCACGCCTCATCGCCTGCGTTGCGTCGGCGCGTTAAACCACACAATCAATCAATACAATGGTTGGTCGAGAAAAAAGCTCTGATAAGTTCTCTGGACACACGGCGCGTGCGTGAAACTGGGCTAACATGGGGTCAAAATGGTTACTTGAAAATCGCGAAAAAGAGGGTTCTAGATAAGGCAATACATGCTTCGATCATGAAGAAGGTGTACGAGATTATATAAAGCTTTATCTCATAAACCACGTACCATTATGCATTTAAATCGCTCGTAGGTGCGTTTACTAAGTGGAAGAAATATGGTCGGATGGGTCCGTATTTCGTTTGCGATTTACGTCTTTCAAGCGAAGATTGAGGGA
The DNA here is from genome assembly GCF_048455015.1 of Haemaphysalis longicornis. NCBI lineage: Eukaryota > Metazoa > Arthropoda > Arachnida > Ixodida > Ixodidae > Haemaphysalis > Haemaphysalis longicornis. The sequence continues at coordinate 14,920,946 of NW_027526335.1, read as the reverse complement.
GCGTTGAGAAAAGGTTTTGACGCAGTTTTGATTTAAGAAAGTTTTCGTGCTTCTCTCAATTTTCTTTAGGAAGGGATGGTAAAGTTTTTCCTCAGCATATCAATGTCAACTTTGTTGCTTTGTCTGGTTGTAAAAAGAATCTCTATTGTAGGATGCATGCTTGGCCCCAGGCAAACGTTTATCCGTATGTCGTCGCAATGAATTGTCATCGTGAGCCCATTCCTGAATTCGCTGCTCTCCTTGTAAGGTCTTTGTAAGAGACAGTGACGGATGACCAGAATGACACTGCCTTCCCTTCCACCGCCCCCCCCCCTCTCCCACCTCCGTCTTCCCCTCGCGAACGGGGTCATGTTCTCTCTGCTTTCGAGGGGTGGTGATGTGTCCCGAAAGCACGCATTTCGTGGCAACTTTTTCAGTGTCCTTACATGTTCATTCAGATGAAGGTTGAATGTTCAATTTTTTGTCTATTTCTCACCCAACTATTAAGCAAACGTTACTCCAAGCTCCAAGCTCTCCTGATCAGCAAAATCACCTATGCCACACCGTACCTCAATCTTCGACCACAAGAAACCGCTAAAATTGAAGCCCTCATTCGTAAAGCATACAAAACGGCTCTTGGCCTCCCCATTTACACCTCTACGGACAAACTGCTCAAGCTGGGCATACACAACGTCCTTGGCGAGCTTGTGGAGGCTCAGCGAAACTCCCAACTTCAACGCCTCAGCTTAACGCCAACTGGCCATTCCGTTCTCCGCACGCTCGGCTACCCTGCACCGCTAAATCAAGACCGACCACAACGCCTCCCAACTACCATCAAGCACCGTATCCACGTTTCCCCCATACCACGACATATGCATCCCACCTTCAACAGAGGCCGTCGGGAAGCGCGGGTCCGCTATCTCATGAAGAAGCTAGCGGATGACCCCCAGGTCCGTTACACTGACGTCGCCTATGACTCCTGCGCTCCACGCACAACTTTGGTCACCCTAAATCACGCTGGCCGAATCTCCACGGCTGTCACCACGCACACCAACAAAATACAGACGGCAGAAGCTCTGGCAATCGCCTTCGCAGCCACCACCCATGCCAAGCATCCGCACATCACTGTAGTCTCCGACTCACAGCAGGCATGCCGCCTCTACCAGGCAGGTCTAGCCCCACCCCAGGCCATTCCACTCCTCCAGCGTCTACCTGACGAGACCACCATTACGATCGTCTGGACTCCCGGACACTCCGGCCTTCCGGGGAATGAAGCGGCCCACGCCGCCGCCCGAGCTCTGCACTTCCGGGCATTCTCCACCGATGGTCAAGTGATCCCATCACCCCGCACGAACGACGACCTCCTCCAAATTCCTCTGCCCTTCTGTACCATGCCCTTCTGTACCACTACACCCTTACCCGCCGAGTCTACCCCCCTCCACACCACTCCCTAACCAACCAGCAAGCCATAATCTATCGTCGCCTTCAGACCGGTACCTTTTACAACCACGTCATCTTCCACCAGATCGCACCCACTATCTATCCCCGTCAATGCCAACACTGCGACACCCCACTCACCACATTCCACCTCGTATACTCCTGTCCCCCCTCCCCTAACCCACCCCCCTTCCCCACCCCGGAGCAGTGGGAGACTGAGCTGACCAGCCCGGACCCGGCCCGGCAGAGGGCCTTGGTTTCTCGGGCCATTGAGTCGGCCCGGTCGAGAGGCATCCTGGACTAGGGACGCTTCACCACCACCCTTTCCCCTTTCCCCTTTGCTCCAATAAACGTTTACTACTACTACTACTACTACTCCAACAAAAGTCTTTACGAAGAAGGCACGGAAGAGACTCCGGCGGCTTCGATGAAGTGAAATGGTTGCAATTGTTATGAAGAGATGTGCTACACATAACCTTGAGCCAAAAAGGAAGACTAAAGAGAATCGAAAAGGAGCAGAATAGAAGAACCCCGTAAAACCTGCCTGACTGTCTCTGGAGACCGAAGAGAGCGAATCCCCCCAGGGCCTGAGAAAAGGGATCCGAGGCATGGCCGAACGGGCACGTGAGCGTTGACGCGGCAAGTGTTGTCCGAGGAGGAGGGAAAGAGCCAAGCCATTGCGGAAAAAAATGCCTGGTAGCGCCGCTGTTCTGCCTGACCGCTGGGGAGCCCTGTTCCTTAGCGACGAGAACGTGGTGGATGAGAGATGTTCGCCACACTTGTAGTCAGCCGTGCCGTCTCGAGGCTCAATCCTTACCGGGGCCATCTATCTTTCCGGGAAAAGGTAAAGGCATTCGTCTGTCTCCATCAGGAGAAAAAAAAAACGCAAGAGCTACTGTGATAAATATCCTATATGCCATCTTTTCTCTTTTCCCCTTTACAGTTTTTTTTTTTGCGTGCGCCCGACTCCCGTCTGGAATCTTCCTAGCTACTGCATTTTCGAACTTTTTTAATATGGCCTACAAGGCAGTATGTTGGCGGAAAATGGCTGTCACCAAGATTTTACGTAAGGAAATAACGGTTTGCCCGTATGGCGCATCTGCAGCCATTTATGTGATTATTCTGCTTATCACCTCATAAGACCTCCGAAATGTATTAAATTATGGTTGAAAAACGGCATTAATTACTCCTTTTCCTAGTTTCTGTAGACTGGAGTTTCCACATTAAAACACAATGAAGGCGCATAAACGGCGGTATTAGAGCCTCTACTTTCTATAAAATTACACCCCGTTTGGCGCATAAACGCCGGTATTAGAGCCTCTACTTTCTATAAAATTGCACCCCGTTTGGCTGCTAAAAACAATCAGTAAATAAGTTACATGCCACCGTTACGAGTGCCCTAATTAATAGGTTGAAAATCAGGTTTCTTTCGCATAGGAGATTAGGTGGTGGCAAACGCCGGAGCTCTCGTTTGCGCGTGCTCATACGCAGCATGCGCAAAGGGAGGCTGGCGTAATACTACTATCCGTATTATGCTTATTCGAGATATATAAAATTATACGGACAGTCCTTCACGCCGAATATTCTTTACAAGCTTTATCCCTCATTCTACGCAACCCTCTACGGAGATTTCTTCTTAGCGGCGATCTGATTTTTCACTGTTTGACTGGTGCCTTTTACTGTACGGAAAATTGTTTTCCAGCCGGGTGGTTCCCTCTGATTGGCTCGTGAGATGACCCTGCCTGGGCCCATCGAATACTGCGTATAGGCTTCGTTATTTTTTTCCGTGCTCGCGAGAATGTTATTCTGTTAATACTAAAAAGCACAAAGTACAGTTGCCATCCTTGCGGAATTATAACAAGTGATGCAAAACTGGGCTCAGAAATGGAAAGAACAGTCATTCAATGGTATGTGGTGGTTGTTTTTCTTTTTTAATGTATCGTGAGTGGCTTTACCGGTAGGGTTTAAAAAATGCGACTTTATTTGGACACTTCTGCATGCTGGTTTATCGCGATGTTAGCGCTAGTTTTAACAGCAGAGGTGTTTAGGCCGACACAAATCCATCCGGCGTAGACAGAAAACCCCAAATTCGCAAGGAAAAAACTGTTTAGGGATGTGCCGGTAATCTCAACCAGGACCTTTACGCAGTGAAACCGGAAACCGCACGACTGGGTCAGCGAACAGGCCAAAGAAGTACGGGTTAGCAGCGGTGGTGAACAATAACATGTGCACACAATTGGAAATAAAAAAAAAAGAAACATCCCCCTCGCGAGGGGCACGATCAAATGCAGAGCTTTTCTGCGGGGGGGCGCGCCTGCAAGTCGTATGGATTACGTATTGGTTGTTGTTGTTGTAATTGTTGTCTTCCAGCGTAGACATTGTCGATGAAGTCGATGGTGAAACGTGCCGTGAACCCCCTGCTGCGGCTATGACGCAACCTGGAGCGGCTATGACGCAACGTGGCGCGGCTATGACGCAACACAATCCAACGCAATCCACTTTAATCCAATCCAATCCAAATCCAAGCCAATCCAAGCCAATCCAATCGAATCCAATCCAATGCCCCTCGCGAGAGAGTCTTATAGCGCCGAAATCGCCCCCACGCGAACGCGTGATGCTGACGTCACGATCACGCCACAGATGTTAGCGACCGCAGCGCGTGCGAACGACATATGTGGTTTAAGCGCGAACCGACCGCGGCGAGAGAGCGCGATGCGAGCGCCCCACCTGTTCTTGCGCGCAAACCTAACGCGGCGAGAGAGGGTGTTGCGCACGTCCCCACCTGTTGTGCGCCCGAACCGAATGCGGCGAGAGAGGGCGTTGCGAGCGGAGAGAAGGCGAGGAGGACGCGGGGGAGAGGGCGTACCTCTGGCCGACGGTTGAATGAGTCAAGGATATAAGGCACGTTCGTAACCTTCCGTTCTGTGTCGGCTTTGTGGCTCAGTTGGTAGAGCACCGTGCACCTTGCGTTCCGCCCGCAGAGTCGTAGGATCGAAACCTGGCGCCGGCAAGTATTTATATAGTGTAGGGGGAGCGATGCGGACGCGGACTACGGACGCCAACGCGGGTGACATCGTGAGTTACTGAAATGCTCTGCATTTAAAAAAAAAACTTCTTGTGGTCGGAATCGAACCTGGGTGCCTGGCGTTATGAAACACGCGTCTATCCGACTGAGCCATCATCGCACTCCGGGGGCACAGCATTTCCTCTGGGCTCGTAGCGCGGGCGTTAGATTTAAACTTGGCCGCGGGCTCTAGTGCGTGGTAGCGCTCCACTTTGGGAGAGATGTGAAAGCCTGCGGACGAAACGATCAGGTCCTCCCAGTCCCTGGTGACCCGGGCCCTTCGTGCTGACGTAGTGTAGAAGATACCATAGTTCAAATAAAGAAAAAGAAATGGACTTCGGCTGACCACGTGAATAGGCGAAATGACAATTGGTGGGCTACCAGGGTGACGGAGCCGAAACCGAGAGACGAAAAAGAGGAAGGCCAATTATTCGATGATGGGATGAAAAAAATATATTCAGAGGCAAAGAATGGGCTCGAGCGGCGCGGGACAGAAGTGGCTGGAGGTCAGTGGGAGAGGCCTTCGTCCTGCAGCGGACATAGTCGGCTGTTGCTGATGATGATGATGCAACAGCAGGTCTCCGACGAAGGGAGAGGGGCCGCCAGCTCTGCTGTTTCTTCAGCCTTGTACCTTCAGTGCAAGGTGCGCTAATTTTTAAGTGCGAATGCACTTCTTAAGCGAGCCTGAATCGTCAGCCGCCGTCGTCCGCATAGCAACAGCTGCGGGTGCGCGCGCTCCTCGTCTTCCCTAGCAACGGGGGGAGATGGGCGCGCGCTACTCTCCTCCTCCTCTCTCCGCTCAGTGACTGCGGGTGTTGGGCGCCTCCTCTCCACTTCGGGCGGGAGAGCTCTCGCTCGCGTAGCGGGCGCTCCGCATTCCGACGCGTGAGGGCGCTCGTGTAGCCCTCGCCGTAACGGCGGGCGCTACTCTCCTCCTCCTCTCTCCGCTCAGTGACTGCTGGTGTTGGGCTTCTCCACTTCGGGCGGGAGAGCTCTCGCTCGCGTAGCGGGCGCTCCACATTCCGACGCGTGAGGGCGCTCGTGTAGCGGCCGCGTGGCGCGGGAGGGTATTAGTCGAGCGCGCGCCGTCGTCGAGAGCGGTCGCTGGTCCTGCATCTCGATAACGATGATGGCGGACCGGGCAACGGTACCAGCAATAACGAGTGAAATATCTTTCTTTGTAGTTGTGTGCGTGTGTGTAATCTCTCGACTACTCATTAAGATCACGATATCCACCGTAATCACGCAATCAACAACCGTGCATTCGCACTTACACACTCTCCCCCTCGGGGAAGTGCGAGGGAATTTTTTTTTTCAAGTTGTCGAAGCCATTGTGCGCAGTGCGCAAAGAGTGTCAGGCTCAAAACCTTGCTGGCGTTGCTTGTTCTGGGTAAGAGACAGTGTTGTGGGCAGATATGTGCGGGCTAATGAAATAGATCTCGTGCGCACTTACGTAACATTGCAGCTGACTACCATTCCCTGCTCATCAGGACACGTTCACATGTTTTGAAACGTTTTCAGAAAACTTTGACATGATACAAGTATATTTCCTTGGCAGAGCATCACACGTGCTTGGCTGAAACAGGGCGTACGTTCTATGCCTTCCTGTCTTTGGCACTGTACTTTTTTCTTATTAGTAAGTTATGTTTGGTACGTAATCATTACTCTCTTTTTCAGTCGCCTCGCTGACTTCTTCCTCATTGGTTTTCTTTATAAAGTGCTTCTGCAACCTTCACGCTTGCCTGATTTCAATCGAATTTTCCCAACTCCAAGACAGCAAAAACTTGCAATCGCTGTATGATGTCAGATTCTGTTCGCAAATAATTTGGTACGGTGACAGTGGTGTTCGTAGGATTTTCTCCGTTTATTTTAGGGCTAGGGCATTTCTGAAGAAAATTGCTTCTTACGCGAAGGAAATGAGGGACCCTAGAAAGTCAGTAATTCTAATGTTCGTTCGGCTGTCTCAGCTTGACAATGGGGAAACCGAAACAAAAGTAGTAATCTCAAAGTACAGAACAATTTAAGCTTCTGAGTTAGGAACCACGTAATCACGCTGTCCATTAGCAAACCGAAGCCCATTATTTTCAAAAGTAGGCACCCTAAAAAAATTGTTTCAATAATGCAGCCGGACAAAGTCGACAGAAGTGCTTTCGGCCGCGAGCTGCGCAAGTTTATTAAAAAAACTCATATTTCTTCCTTGCCGCTGGCTGTCTCTTTCAAAGAGCCGTGTCAACTGCGAACTAGGAAATGACTTAACAGCCTTAGAGTGTGTCATATTTATCACAATTTGCGTGACAATGATATTCAAAGCCGCGGGAGAGAAAATACACAGTTAAGTTGAAAAAGAAAAATCCTTAGAATGTCCGGAACATCCATAAATTATTCATCCCAAATAAAACAAAAATTTCGTGAAACGGGCTGGAGGAAGATGGTGGAAGGGACAATAAAATGTGCCAAAAAGAGGCATTTGCAGATGAGGAAAAAATTACGCTCAGAAAAAACTAAGTGAATAAGCCCCCAAAAAGGCATAAGCTCGGGTCCCTCTTATTCTGGTAAGCCTCATTTTATATGCTGTATTCTTTTTCTGTTCTTCATACTGCCCCACCTGACTTACAAATTTTAGGATGTTCTCATCTCTTGGGTCTTTGCGAAAACAAAAAGAAACAATGGTAGTTCTTTTTTATTTTGTTTGCCGGTGCGTCAGCCGTGGCTCGTTTATTGGTTAGAAGATTCACGTAGACGATGGTGGCCCCAGAAATGTGACAGCAGTAAAGCTTTAAAAATAAGTGGAAGCTTACGACGGCGTTTTTTGAGAAAGTATCGCCAAATGTCGGAGCTCGCCTTTTAATTGCTGCGCTTAAAAAGTTAACGTCCTGCCACGCCCTCAAACTTTCGCTGCTGTAGATAACTGCTCTGTCAGCCAGACAGCGAAGACGCTGACTAGAAACTGACCCATAGCTCTTTTCCCACCCTTCTCCGTTCTCGCACCGCCTAATTCCCACATTTTCTTGGACGCCGTGACTGCACTATTAACAAAGAAGCACTTGCGGAACTTTTGTAATACTGGTGAAATTCACCATTTGGAGTTTTAATTATGAGAACAAAACTTTGCAAAATGGCGACTGTACGGCGAAAAATAAACCCCTCTATAATAGCGATACAAGCTTTACCGATGTACTGGTGTCGAATGTTTGGTTGTGGTTTGACAGTCTCGCACACTCGGCAAGAAATGCTTCTTCATCGAAGATGCCAACTGGCATAGTTATGTTTTCGTGCCTTTTGCGTTCGTTACAGCGATTAATTTAAGCTCGCACTCAAACTTGCGGCCAGTGCATTTCGTTGATACAGTAGACAAGACAAAGAGTTTTCCGTGGCACAGCACTAAAAAAGTATTGTTAGGAGACGTTGGCGGATAGACGGGAAAACTGCGACCAACACGCAGTATCTTGGGCCGCTCGTCGGTGCTGACATCGACGAAGAAAAGAATGTTGTACGATCGGCTTGCGAGCAAGCTGCTTCCTCAGTGTCGCAGCCTTCTCTGCGTTGGCGGCAACGTGTCAATAGCCTAAATACATGCTCTATCCATCCTGACAATTTTATGATAGAGGGTGCGTTCCAATTTACCGTTTAGACAGCTTCGTTGCCGTCTTCGCGGACAGTACGCCATGTTAAGCCCCGTTCCAATTCGAACGAAGCAGTCAACGAAGACTGCTTTGAGGAGACAGCATCGAAGTCAGCAACGATGCAGGCTACCTTCCTGTCTAAACTAATAAGTGACGCCAGCGCCACCTTTTTGCGTATTAATGTTGAAATAAAAGCACTTGTTCCTGTATTTAAATATTTGGTATAAGTTACTAGTTATGCTGATGACTTTGTTTAATTTTTAAATTACTTAACGTTTGTAATAACAACGGTAATATTAGTTACGAAACTTGCGGTTTGCGCAACTCAACATGTCTGCTACGACGCTGTCGTCTGCGCTGGCGTTGCGCTTGCGACCGCGGCGCCGTTCCAATTTTATTCCTTTAGACGTCTAGTTAGACTGCTTCGTAGGCTGTCTACGAAGCTGTCCGCGAATTGGAACGCAGCAAGATATGTATTGGGGAAACATGTGCGCGTGCGCACGTGCTAGCGTGCAAACCCGAGCGCTTTCATTCATTTTGCTTTCGAATTTCGCCTGCTCCGACCCGTGAGAGAGGCTCTTTTGATCACATTGGGAAAACTAACATGGCACCTGTGTCTCCTGTTTACACACATAAAACACGGAATTGTGTAAAAGGATCAAACTCACGCAATGCTAGCACTACAGATAGACTAACTCTAACCGCTACAAAATTTACCCGAAGGTAACCCGTGCGCGACAACCTATTTGAAGCCGCAGCGTTCACGAGTGCAGTGCGTTACCGTAGCTCTGGATAGGCAGTATGTAGTACTGGTTCCTTGATGTTCAGAGCTCCACTGGAAAACGCTTAAGCTTCCGTAAAAGGACGAGGATATAAAGGATGATAAGATGGCATGGCAGCTTTGTCGTCCTTTTTGTCTGCGTCATTTTTGTAAATTTTAAAAGATTTCTCCCTCTAGGTAGGCAGCATTCCCGCTGATCCCGTATTTCTGCCCTTCAAAAGGCTCCCGTGCGACCACTTCCCCGCGAGGCAAAAAAAAAGAAGAAAAGGAAGCCGATAAGAGCGACACACAAAAAATGGAATGAGTGACGTCCCATTTTGCAAAATTTGAGATTAACTTTTGAGCAGCACGGCGCTGTCTGGGCGTATTGCCTAATCTTGGCAAACAAAAAAGAGTGTTCAGCTGCACGCTGGCAATAACCACCCACAGCTCCCTGTGCATTTCGCCGTTTTCAGCCGTTTCCTCAATGAACTAACGGGAGCTCGTTAGAGTGTAACATTTTGTTACAAGTTTTGCTAGTTGTGAGTTTGTGGCCTATTCACTTTCGAATTTTTAAAAATCAATTTAGCGTCCGTAACATATAGCTGAAAATATAATAAAGATTGAAAAGACGTGGTTTTGAAGGGCTATATAAAAAGTAATAACAAATTTTTTGATAAAACATTCGCATTTTTTTTACCCAGCTACTTCCAGGTTTTTAGTAAAACATAGATGAACCGAAAGCGAATGAAGTACAAGGGGTTATGGTTATTAGAGGCATAAAAGTTACTGTTCACTCGTAGACGACTTTCCATTAATACATGAAAACCGCCGCCAAGAAGGAATAGCAAAAGAGGAAGTGCGCGGTTTGTACGAATTAATGATCCACTAAACTGAAAGCAAGCAGACGACCCCCACCCCCTTTAATAAAATCCGCTGGCAACAGGGACACATTTCAATTAAGAACGACCATTACTTCTTGCCTCTTTCTACTTTGATAAAGCAGCCCATGTCATTATTTTCCCCAACGTGTCTGTTCTCCGGTCATACTAAGCAGCTTTTGAGATTCTTCAACCTACGCTTGAAGTTTGCAAATTCTGCTGAAAATAGCACAAATTGAAGAAAAAAGCGGAAGTATACTAACCAACTAATTGCTTTAATAAGATGACGGTAATAATTAAAATTTGGAAAAATAGCTTAAGTTATAACCCCAAACCAGGACGAATATTTTAAAACATAATTCTATTTCTCATGATTTATTTTCGCTCTGCCAAGTGAAGCAAACAGGTTCACATAGACGCTTCTTTCTGTAAAAAATATAGTCTATTTCATGTTTCTAGTAGGACATGAGGGGGTGAAAGAAAAGCTGCTCTTGGCAGCGTGACCAGCTCCCGCCCCCTGTTTACAAGGACAGCATACAGCAACACATCACTAAGAAGAATGTGCGATAGCAAACGTTCCGATTGATTTATTGTAGGGTTTCACGCGCCGTCGCAACGCAGGCGAGGAGGCGCGCCGTAGTGGAGGGCTCCGGGTTTTGACCACCTGGGGATCTTTAACGTGCGCCGAAACCTCGTACACACGGGCGTTTTTGCTTTTCGCCTCCATCAGAAAAGCGGCCGCCGCAGCCGGTAATCGAACCCGCGACCTCGTGCAGCAAACGGTCTAGGATTGCTGCTGTTTCACAGGTAACAATTGGTGAAGGGGTTAGAAATATTGCAATATACTGAGTTAGAAACTTCCTCACGCAATCCAACAAGAGAAATCACATGATAATACACATTGGAGTACAACAATACAAACATTATGTATATTAGCGCACATGGTAATTGGGCATCTTGAAAAGTACTGTACGGTTGCACAAAGAAAGGCAAGCGACAATTTTAAACAAACAAACGAAAAAATCAAGAGAACTCTGAAATACATACGCAATACAGATAATGACAACCATGCAGTTTACAAGAACAATTCATAAATTTTCTTAGCAGTAAGCTTATAGAATTTTATACCTTTTTCTTGGAAGTCGTTGAAGATCTCCGGTGTTCCTGCTCGTGGCATGGAATCTCCATAATTGCTTCTACTTTGACCTGCCTTCTAATACTCCGCCCGACGTGTTTCATGTGCATGTTTATGAATGAACAAATTACCCAGAGTAAATAAATGGCTAAGACGGCGCTTCCTTTCTATGTTCAAGGTTGTGCACAAACGGTAGCTGTAGTGATTTCCTAAACCAATTAAACGGAAATGGTTCATCAGCGTACCTACTTCATAATCCGTTGCAACGTTAGCAATTATCCTAATTATTTTATTTTGCCCTCTAGCTAACCTTGCAATATTTGCTTGCGTGGTCATTCCCCACACTAGGAAACAGTACTGTATATGAGAAAAAAAATTGCGAGTGATATATAAGTATGGTTCGAACTGGAAGTGCGTCAAGATTACGGTACAACAAACCCACCACTCACGATAATTTATGTATAACGTGATCACATTGCATATCGCATAGTAAACTCAGAAACTTTCACACGTAATGTTTAAAAGCTTTTCACGATTTCAATTGGAGAACCATTCATGTATAGATGCTGGCAGGCACTTACTTAATTTCCTTTTGCTCGGAATATTACTGCTTTCGTTTTTTTTTTTAGAATACAATAACTAAGCCCTTTCACAAAACCCATTCCGTTCATTTATTCGAGCTCTCCCTCGTCTTTAGATGAGGACATTACATAGACTGAAATTAAAAAGACAGAAATTGTGCGGTTACGCACGAAATGGGCGCCAGTGCCGGATGGTATAACGAACAAACTCCTACGGAATTAGAATGATGAATTCATCATGGTCATCACTAAATTTCTGAATAAGTGCTAGGCGGTTGAATATACCGCCACGGTGGAAAACTGCACACGTGGTGATGATCCCGAAATCCCGAGAGAAACTCTAAATTGAAAACCTTCGGCCCATTTCTTTGACATCTTGAATCGCGAAGCTGATGGAGCACGTAGTGCTTAAGCGTGCTTAAAATTGCGTGAAAAACAGCAGGCTGCACCCTCTCTCTATGGTTGTGTTCCTACCACCCCTCTAGATACAGGATCCTCAGCTCCAAATTATGCATCAGATTTTCGAGCTACAAGTTATATAACGGGGCTTAAGACCAGCTTAGGCTTCAACACCATAAAACAAAGCCTTTAACAGCATAAAATACAGTTTAGTTCTGGAAAAAATTGAACATTTTTGGGCGGTTCACAAAGCATGCACGTACGCTTGGGACGATTCCCCTCTAGCTGAACTGCAAAAGCTCTCATTTGGGATCTTTTATGAGCAAATATCGAGTTGGGGAAGATTGGCACATCGCAGTATAGAGTTGGATACTTATATATTCTTGAGGCAAGTCTCGCGCTGCTGTCTGCGCGAACCGCGATTCAACGAGCGTACCAACATGTACCCCGGAATAGCGTTTCATTTCTACTTGGCTTGGCTCCCCAACAAGCTGGACAGTTGTCCGTGGCTGTAAAAAGAAAAGAAGACACAATGTGTTATTAAAACACAGCACTTGAATTTGCTTTATGAGTACCAAAGAATATGTCTGCAAAGATTAATCTCGGGGATATTTTAAAGGCTTCGTGCAGAACAAATAAAAGAAAATGCTGCCCCATTTGTTGCTTTTGCTTTTAGGAGTGACAAGGAGCCGTGTTGCAGATTAGGCCAAGCAAAGAGGGACAGTTGTGACTGCGACCCCCTTGGTGGCATGGCACCTGCGCGACAGTCGTGCCTCTAGTATATATTAGAACTCAGCTCTGCGCGCCACCTATCTCGGTCTTCTCCTCCTTTATGTTTAACGCTGATATCGTCAGCTTAATGAAAAATTTGTAAACAAGATCCAGGTCCTCGACCACAGTCTCTGTGCCGACGACGTCATTTTTTGGGTGACGGCAGGTAACGAGGCGGAGATTCAGGGCCTATAGCTGGTTTGATCTTCCCTGTCACTCCCACAATGCAAAACAATTTATACCCTTAAAGGGGCGCCATGCCGAACGCATCGCGCGCTTCCCAATGGGAGTGAGTGGTACGCCTGCAGTGCCCACCTCTCGCAAGGTGGCGCCTCAAGCTGAACCGCGATCACCCAACCGTAACTGAATACGAGAGTGGCTTGTGCCTGGTTGCCAAGGCAAACGATCTTTGAGATTGCCAAAGTAACGGCGCTCGCGCCAGCGTTAGAAAACTCAGAGCCGCGGCGGAGCACGTTTTGTCAACGTTGCCGCTTTCCACCACGCGTCAACCCGATATGAACCGGTCACGCGATTAAACCGCTGGAAAGGCTACAGATTGAGGGAGAGTGGCCGGAGTAGGAGAGGGTTTTGTCGGCGGGTCCAGGCTGATGCGTTTGGCACTGTAAAAATACAGGAGGCGATGGCCATGTAGACAGAATACAAGTTTGCTTTATTCGAAATATTTTGTGTTTTAAAGTGTTCCGGGTGGTTTTCCGGCCGCAAACAATGCCGTATTCACTAAGAAATTAATCAAGTTATCGTATTTACCCGATTCTAACGCGCACTTTTTTTCCGATAAAATAGGCCGAAACATCGCATGCGCGTTAGAATCGGATACAAAACCGAAACTGCCGAAACAGCGGAAATTTCGTCCCACCCATTGCCATCGCCATCTCGAGATGGCGCCACAGCTTTTAGCAACAATTTTCCGGACGCAGGAAGCCTAGGCGTCTAGGCTTTTCTATCGGCGTTCACACAAATCGTCAAATAGTTTGACTTGCGCGCTTGATAACAGCAATGGCCGAAGCAACTCCCACGGGTTCAAAACGAGCGGTTGGCTGAAGCGTGCACCTCTGGAGAAGCTCTCGGGACGGGCGTGTGAGGCTTGGGCCACGATCCCATCGACCATGGCTGAACGTTCGTTCAGAAGTGTGGCATCCCGAATGCGCTTGAAGGCACCGAGGCCGAGATGTTGTGGTCAGCGGAGAGCGACGAGGAGTGAGATAAGTGAGATTACTTCGGGAAGTAAATCGCCCGTTTATCTCGCATTCATTTGTCTGGGTCACAAAGTCCCGTGTGTGTTACAATCGGAAGTGCAAGTTTTTCCGGTTTTTTTGCCAAGAAAATCGGGTGCGCGTTAGAATCGGGGGCGCGTTAGAATCGGGTAAATACGGTAGGGTAAAGTTTTGATTCTCCCTCCAAGTCGTGTGTTTGCGTGACGTCTGCCATAAAGTCACAAGGGCGGGTATAAAAACGAAGTTACACTGCGTCATTGTGCTCTGCAGCCTTGCTTGCAGTCGCTACCCCCGGTAAGTCTCCAATCGCTTTGTTTTTGACCGTATTGGCACCTGGCTTATTTTTGTTACGGTAGAAAGTAATCGTTTCATGAAACATGGGATATGCTTGACAAACTGGGTCACGTAATACATCGTAGCTTACCACAATCGACCATTTTGTGTAAACTCCTAAGCGGCGGGCTGCTGTGCAGATAAAAGAAGCATAGTGCGCCTAGAACCAACAGCAGTGCACATCGATACTTCTATGTTTACGTGCATTTTCGTAACTGCCATTGCTTACCCCACCATTCGTGCTGCTGTAAAACGAATATGCATTAAATTTAAGCACAAAAAGCTCGTTCGGCAAGCTAACAAGCGCTGCCTAATTTACGTTTGCTTTTGCCAGCCTCAGCCAATCGCACAGCTGGGCATATGGCATCATAGGTTCTGGGCGGGAAATGAGCTAGTGGGTCGCATTACCATTCCCCTGTCTCCTCTCCTAATTATATCGCTTACTTGAGCGGCGTCGGCGTTGAACGTAGGGTCAGTATGATTATAACGAGGAAATTTTTCGAATAAACGAAGCTTGGGTTTTCTCTACATGGCCCCTTTAAGGGGAACTTTCACTGTGTAAACTAACACCCTAACACCCTTACATCCTAGCAAAAACATAAGAAAACACTCTTTCAAATGGAATTCTGACGTTTATGTTACCCTTTAAAATGGTGTGTTATTTTTTTTTTTTTGCTAAGGTGTAAGGGTGTTAGTGATAGGCAGTAAAGGTTCCTGCTAAGGGTGTAGATGGTTTTACAGTGCATAGCAACTGCCCGAATGTCCAGAGTAAATGTATAATTTTCAGCCATCTACCCCGCACTTGAAGACTTGCTAGCGCAGTTCGAAAGAGGAAAGCGAAAATTTGTTTTTATACATCCTATGAACGCGCGCCGCAACCGACTGGTACCGACTGAACGCCGGTCTTTAAAAACTCGAGCAACACCGAGGGAAGGCAGGGGCTAAGAACAAATTTGCGTTCGCTTCCAGTCTCGGAGCTTTCTTTGCGTCGTGTTTATGGTTTCCGCATCTTTTGCGGTCAATGAAGCGCTTTGCGCAGGCCCCTAGGGTGCACCGAAAGGAGCATCATCAGTCACAAACAGAGGGAGAGGGCGGCAGGAAGAGGTTCATTGAAAACTGGCAGCGTGCCGAGCGACAAGCGCACGTATCGTTGTCTTCGGAGCAACGCGCCTGCTGAACTTCGGGCCCACAACGATCGAGGCAAGAACCGCTAATAAGGAGGCTTTCTTGGGTGACGGGGTCAAATTGCGCCCTCCAGAATCAATTACTTAAGAAGGACACAAGCGCGAAGTGGCTGCACTCCCCGTCACCTTCTGGAACGGCACGGGAGCAGGGAAAATTAACGTCCCCAAGCTGTGTGAAAAAGATTCGAGTTTAAAACCAATCATTCCCTGAGTACAAAAGTTAAAGATTGGCCTGAATGTGATAATAAATTTTCGTGCCGAAGTATAGTTTTTACCTAGACTGAGTGAACTCGTTCAGTTTGAATTGATATGGTAGACGCAGTCCAGGACCCGTACAACTACCTGCGACTAAAAGGGTTGGAAAAGCTTTGTCCCTAGGTGCGGTCCGTAATGCTTCGAACGCAACTTAAAGGGCCACTTACACAAAAATTTTGCATGTTGTTTTTTTGTTGTTGCGATAAGTAGCTAATGATCTACTTATCAGGTGTGGAAACCTCATTTCCTTCAGCGTGCGACGGTCGTTTAATTAGAGGCGTTTTTAATGAGGCCAGTCGCAGTTTCGTTTTCAACGGGTGCCGGGAAACGCGAGATTTTGTGTAAACAAAGCTGGCCACGTGACCGTCGGACGGATATCACAGAGCAGAGCTGCCGTAGCACTGTCGAATCCACGTCGCCGGCATTTTCTGCGAATGGCACCACGTACTGATCTCGAGAGCCACTTAATTAAAAATCGACCGTGGCCGTGACGCAGACGCTGCGAGTACAAATTGCTGCCGCGGCTAGGGAACTACGCGCGCTAGGAGCAGCCGGCCGGTCTGCCTACAGGTCGGCCAACAGATGTGTTCGGCTTATCACTGCGGCGGATATTCGATTGCCGCTCTCGTAAGTGGTGCAGATGACGATTTTAATGCCACCCGCCATCGCATCATCAACGCCTTTCTCATATGTGCTACCATGTTTCGGACTAGGGTCCCATTTCGTGTAGCGGTAGTAAGCTATCGCTCGTGCTATCTGCGCCGGCCTCCGCTACATCACGGCCGTGGCCGCTGCCAGCGCAGCGACCGTGTGGCTCTCTCAGGGCACTTTTCGTGTCGCCGGCGCATTTTCGCGTCCAGTGTAATAAAAAACAATAAAAATAGAGTGCCTGGAATCGCTGCAGAACTTAGGTCCCGCCCAGCTTCCAGATAAGCCGACGAAATCACGGCGCCTCCGCCGCCAACGATCGGGTCTTTCGTTGCTCAAGGGCAGAAGCTCTGACCTCTGATTGGAGCGGCGAGCCGGCGAAAAACTCCGGCAGTGCGGAAGCGGCCAACACAAACTCGTGCCGTGTTTGGATGTTGTTTATTTACAAAATATCCAAGGAATGGCGACTGCGTGAGGTACTCCGCTGGCTGCTCGGTTGCGTTTCGCACACTTTAAATGTGATTTTAAATGCGTCCTATTTGCCGCTGATATTTTGGCAGATGATGTATGTGTGATCCCACCAATCTATCTCGGAAGTTATCTCGCCTTCAAAATTTTGTGTCAGTACCCCTTTAACAATCGAGCACGGAAAACAAGGAACGCAAACGCACATTAGAGCGAAGTGCAAAATTTTGCAAACTTTCGGGGTTCACTAAGAGGTACAGCCGGCCAAATAGGTGCACAAAATTTTTGCGTTGTGCTTTTTTGCCAGTTACTTATTTGCCCCATTAAATGGGCCATTAAACAGAACAAACGTTTGTTTTATTGGAAAGATTTCGTGGTTTATAGTGCCCCCAGCGCTTGTACGGCAGCAAACGATGCCGTATTCCCTTAGAAATTGATCAATTTACGTTAAAATTTTGATTCTCCCACGAAATCATTTGTTTTCGTGACGTCTGCCATAATGTCACAAGGGCGAGTGTACAAACGAACTTCCAGCGCGTCATTAGGCTCTGCAGCCTTGCTTACCATCGATCCTCCCGGATGGCGCTACCATACTGAACCGCCGACCGTTGTCCGCCATTACTTTGTTTTTGAGCGTATTCGCCCCCGGCTTGTTTTCGTTACGGTAGAAAGTAATCGTTTTGTGAAACATGTGGTATGATCGACAAACAGGGTCGCATAAGACAACGTCGCTTACGCCAATCAGCCAGTGCCGTGTAAGACAACTTTGACGCAGCGGACTGCTGTGCAGCTAAAAGATGCACAGGGCCCCCAGAACCAACCGCTGTGCGAATCGGTACTTCTATGTTTACGTGTATTTTCGTAACTTCTATTGCTACTACATCATTTTTACTGTTGTGAAATGAATTTGTATTACATTTAAGCGCAAAGGGCTCTTACAGCAGGGTTACATGCCCTGCTTAATTTGCGTTTGCTTTTGCCAGCCTCAGCCAATCACACAGATGGGCATGTGACTTCACAGGTTCTGTTGCGGGCACTGAGCTAGTGGCTTGCATAGGCATTCTTTTTTTCCTAATAATATAGCTTATTTCAGTGAAATGTGCTTTGAAAGCGGTTTCAGTATGATTATAACAAGGCAATCTTTCGAGTGAACCAAACTTGTGTGTTGTCTGCATGACCCCTTTAACGGTGGCCTGATTTGTATGTTCCCACATGCAACTCGCATAGTATTTTCCAATCACTAACACGAGAGTACAGAGCGAATCAAGCTTAGTCCCCTTTCGTCTCCCTCTCACAAATTCCTTAACCAAGTACCTTCTTTGTCCGCTGTGTGCATTTGATTTGTCGTCGTTCTCTCCTGCTTACTTCAGAGTACGCGTTGATTTGTGGTTTTTGTATGGTCAGGTTTCTACCATGATAATTTTGAATCATCAGTTTCGCGGTTTTGTGCATCTATTCAACAGTCCAACTTGAGAGTAGAGATTCGTCGTACCCATCATCATCATAATCATAATAATAATCAGCCCATTTAGGACCACCGCAGGACGATAGCCTCTTCCATTGACCAACAGAAACTCAAATGCTGAGTCCAAATTTTCCGCTTGTGCACTGAAATTCAGCGGCGGGACTGAATGCCGGAGCTCGTTAGTTACTCAAAATTCATCCCGATCATTCGGGCGCTGACGGTGTTCGCCTGGCCGTTCGAGCCCCTACTTGCATTGTCCTGGGGCGGTATTCTCGTAACTGTCCCTTTTGGAAACGTCCCTTTTGTGTCCCTTTCATCGTGACGTACTTCCGGTTAAGCAGTAAGCGTTGGTAGTAGGTTTGCCGCGCTAGCGCTACGTCATTTCCGGTTGTTTGCTTTTAGCCAATCATGGCTAGCCAAAAGGGACACTTTTGAAAGGGACGCAAAAGGGACAAAACTCGAGAATACCGCCCCTGGTGTGTTGAGAAGGAGTAACCACGATGAATAGTGGATTTGGCGTTCTGATGCTTTGCGCGAGATCGCTGCTTCCTTTTTTCACCGTGGCAGCTGATTCCCTGAAGCTGGCATGGAAGCGGTCGTCGGTCCTTCCTCGCAAGGTACGTCTACGAACGAAGCGTATGGCAACGCATGATACCTATAAAGCATGCTTCTTCGAAACAATCATGTGATTGCGGAGCCGTCGTAACAAATTTTAGAAAAGGTGATGTAGTTCCATTCTTTCCATTGCTGCTTTTTTTGTTGAAGACGTTTATTGAGAATAGCTGGCTGGATATACATTGAAGGGACAAGACTGCAGACAAAATGTTTGAGTGCGTGCCAAATATGATGTTCATTACGTGTGATGGTGCATAAACGTGACTAATACCTTTATCACGTTTGCTCAGAACACCAACTCACGTGGCCGTAAATGCTGCATTGGTGGTACTGCAGTGGTGGAAGGCGCGTGGTGTTCCAAGTACATGGTGCGTTTTATACACGCAGATATTCAGAAAACTACGGACCAAAAAGATTTCTCCAAGCGGACGTGATGCAGCACTTTTTCACCTTTCCAGAATTCATTCTTCTGTGCTTCAGCTTCCTCAGAATCTAAGAGGGAACATAGCTCGAGTGGAACGTTTATATTACTTGAGACAATTTGCTTGACGAAGAACACGCCTTTTCTGGTCAACGAACATTTTCTAGAAAATTTATTCACAGGCAAAACAAGCGCACAATTACATCGAAAATGACATAAAAAGAGGATAACCCCAGGAGGCTGTGTTATCGGCGACTATTAAAACAAAGGCGTGCGATTTGTTTGAGAGCACTTACAGAAGCTTTCCAAAAATGAAATAACAATAATAAAATTTGCTCAGACGTCCTTGACGTAAAACTCCCCTGGAATGTTTTTATCGCTTACCACAAAGCCAGCTTGCTCGATAAGCCCTCGCATATACATTTTCCCCCAAACCGCGGGGAATGCACGGGTTACGCGAATTTCCTGAGGATCCGGTTTCTCCTGCGATGACAAAGCCGACTCCCGTGGAGTCTGTTCCAGCAGCGTGGTGGAAGTCAGGCTGCATAGAACCAATTCAATTCCTTTTGTATCTTTTCCCCTTTTTTGCGTGTCCACGTAATCAGCAATTGCAAATGCAAACACATGGGGGAAAGTTTGCCGTGTTAGATTCCGCATGCACGTGTGTTCTCCTCATATTCAGTCCTCGAAGCATCCCAACCAACGAGCAATGACTTCGTTTTTTCTATTACGACCTCAGTTGCAGAATAACGCAGTTCCAGCCTTAAAATAGACCCTTCTACTCCTTTGTCCTATCTAGATATTGAACCAACGACAGCATACATCCACAGGCACTGAGAAGCAGTGCCGGGAACTCATGATTGCAGGTCTGCTGATTAAAATTAAATAATGAGAAGAAAATTGACAGAAAAGCAGTAAAAAAGATGGCTAGTAGAAATTTAGCGGCTCCTAATAGCTACGAAATAAAGGTGGACACAGTAACAAATGGCGCATGATTGAAGGCGGTGAGCTTTAAGTTAGACGTCCCTGTTTGATCGCCACACCCGTGGCGCGTTCCAGTTGCAGGTCAGGTCAGGGAAACTTTATCATGCATTGCTGTCTAAAAAGGATTGGTTTAATGGAAAGGGTTGTCAACCCCTTCCCGTCAGACAGCAGCCAGGAGATCGCGGGCCCTGGTGGCGTCCTCCGTAAGATTGATGAGTTCTTGTAGTGGTGCTTGGTTGCTGAGCAAAACGGCTTCCCATTGATCAGTGCTAGTAATGGTCATGTGTGTCGAAAGGGCATCACCCATAAACACCACAAGAGAAAAGCCACCCTTTTTTATCCAACCGGCCGCGCTGTGCATATTTCTCGAGTATCGTGTACGTCTATTGTGAAACCCTTACTGGACTGTAACCCCCAGAGGCCTCTCAGGGAGGCAGTCTTGCTTCCAAGATTTTGCGTGGACGCTTGGAACCTCTCTAAAGAGGATGGGCAAGCGCGTTGGTTTCTTTCTATGCCAACATGTGATTTATTCTTGTTTCACTGGCAAATTCGAAGAACATTACGTACGTAAGTATGTCGCGAAGATCTGCTACATCAACCTTGTTCCCGTTAGATAAACTCGGCGCTGTGGCGTTGAGCCTAAGGCCGAAGCCTTGGGACGAATATCGCTGCTGTGAAATTTTCTTAATACCCTTTATACAGCTAGTGCGCAAGCTGTTGAGGAAGAGGATTATATTTTTACCAAATAGCCTGTATTCTTTGCTACAAAGTCTGTCGATAACTACGTACGTAAAGCACAAGTTAATTCCACTCCAACTTTCCTGGGCCTGGCGTGCCCTACGCGTAGTGGGGGACTAGGCCTAAACGCATTGCAAATAGTTGGCAAGTTAGGCAAGCTGGTTGGGTTCTTTAAAACTCATGCTACTTATATACCCATTCTTAAAGACGAGCCTTTCATCATATTCCTCACGCACGTTTTTTTCTGATCAATGTATCGAAATAAGCTCTGAATATACGGACAATAAATGCTTTGGAGAATCGGGCCCATGTTCATATTTAAGGGAACGCGTCTGGGCGTAGGAGTTTGCAGCTCTGAGTTAAAGCGGCGTCTTTGCCGAGCTTGTTCAGCTCGTGCCTGGCGATAAGCTGTGGTGCACCTCGACCTGTTGCGTGCACGGGATCGGCAGCTGGCTGTCAACGTGTGCGCGGCGTGGCCTTAAATCTGCAGTCTTGCGTATTTCCCGCGGGCTCTTTCCGGGCACTTTGCGGAGGTGGACGGGAGGGACGGGCGCCCGCCCCTGCTGTCCACCTCCGAGCGCTTCATACTCCATCGCTCACTTCGAACCCAGCTCGACAAGGTTCCACTCGGTCTCACGAATTTCACGAAAAGAGCACTTTCGTCTCCGCATAAAAGGAGCTACCGGTCATGTCCCAATCCGAAAAAGCGAGCTACAGGCACTTGTCCCGAGATCCTGGCGAGTGTCGCTTTTTGTTACTATCAAAATTGGGAGGGGAAAAGGAAAGAAAGAAAAGAGAGCTAAAACATATATCCACGATGACACGGTATTGGGGGGCTCCCGCTTTTCGCAAGCTGCTGAAGCCGCCAAGCGGCCGCACGTATTTATGAGCGAGGGGCTCGGCCTGGTTGTTCTGTGTTCTTCTTCTTCTTCTTCTTCTTCTTTTTCTTCTTCTTCTTCTTCTTCTTCTTCTTCTTCTTCTTCTTCTTCTTCTTCTTCTTCTTCTTCTTCTTCTTCTTTTTCTCTCTCCTGGCCTTCGGCTGCTAGCTGCTATGATCGCCGCTCTTCAATCATTAAAGTCCCCTTCCATCTGGACTCTGCTTTGTGACGTGACATTTTGGTAGAGGTGCTGGGTAGCTGTCCATGCACTTTGATCCGGACTATTTCTTCGCAACTGGTTCGGCCTCGGTGGACACAACACCCGTTCACAAGACCAGCGGGCGCCTGCGTGGCCTTCAGCCTGAGTTCGGCCTCCTTGCAACGCCAACCAGGGCCGCGCCGAGCAGGGTCGTGATGGTTTCAGCGGCGAGCAAGACAAGTATGCAAGCCCCGGCAGTGGTGCTCCATACCCCGCGCACTCCGAGACCATTCTACAGTGAGAGGTTTGAGGTCGCCGAAGATTGGCTGGACAGCTTCGAACGTGTGGCGGCGTTCAACGAGTGGGATGGGGTGCGGAAGCTCAAGCATGTGTATTACGCTCTCGAAGAGAACACCAGGACGTGGGTCGAAAACTATGAAGCTCCTATGAAAACGTGGCCAGAATTTCGGCGAGCGGAAAGAGAAGGCCGAGCTCGCTCTCCAGTTGAGTGTGCAGAAGCCACATGAGTCTGTTGCCATGTTCGTTAAGCACATGTGTCGGCTATTCAGGCGAGCCTATCCTAACACGCCCGAAGAAAGGACGGTGCGCCATTTAATGCGCGGCGTAAAGGAACAGCTGTTTGCGGGGCTTGTGCGTGATCCACATGCCACCGTAGCTGACTTCGCCCGGGAAGCGACTACAATGGAGCACGCACTGGAGCAACGCTTTCGCCAGTACGTGCGGCTAACTGACCCGCAACTTTGAACTGCCATTCGCTGTCCACGGGTATTTGAGGCACAGAAGATCTCCGAAAGATAATCAGAGGCATCGTGCGGGAGGAGCTGCAGAAGCTCCACGTCGCCGGTCACCAGCCAAACGTCGACGCCATTTCCGACGTTGTCCGCGACGAGATTCGGCAGGTGATGCAAACCTCTACTTCATCGCAGAGCACCCCTGCCCCCGTCATAGCGTACACTGACATGCCACGCCCAACTGCCCCCACGGTCCGGCACATACAACAGCAGTATAGGCCGCTATTTCAGCGGTATTCCGATGGTGCTCCGCGAACTGAACCAGGCCATTACGCAAGGAAGGCTACCATTTGGCACACTGCGGACAACAGGCCGCTATGTTATCACTGCGGAGAAGCCGGACATGTTCTTCGCCATTGCCCATATCGCAAGATGGGCCTACGGTGGTTTTCACCAGATGCTCCACTACCTCGCTATGGTGAACGTCCCCACGACATCCAAGAGTACCTGGCCGCCCACCTGCGCCCTTCGCCGCCCGCGCAACGCCGTGAGTCTCGGTCGCCCTCACCCCGACGCTTCACGTCACCTAGATGTCCATTCTCTTCGGGGAGGACCAGCGGCCGGACCCCAGTGCCAACCGGGGGAACTAAAGACGGCGACCTCCGGAGGTTGGACCGCCGCCGCTCAGAAAGGTCAACATCCTCCACGTAACCCACTCACAACTCGACTCGACATTAACAATCCATACCGACGACTTCATCGAAACCTGTTCAGAACCCGACTCGACCTCAGCGGTCCCCACCAACGACTTGACCCCACCAGCTCCATCGACACGCCATCACGACAGTAAAATAGTTTCTGCCGTTATTGCGGTTATGGTCGATAGTCATCACCTGACGGCTTTGATGGATACCGGCGCCGATTTTTTCGTGATTAGTAGCGAGCTAGCCACCAAACTGAAGAAAGTAACAATACCATGGCACGGTCCACAGATCCGTACGGCTGGTGGTCATCTGGTAACGCCGATCGGCGTATGCCCCGCCAGAATATAGATACGTGGCGTACATTTTCCTGGCTGCTTCCTAGTGCTGCGGGAACGCTCCAAGCAGCTAATATTGGGATTAGACTTCCTTCATGAGTACGGCGCGATTATTAAAGACGATAGTCTTTCTTGGGCTACCTAAACCCAGAAATTTTGGTCTGTCTGTATGTCTGTATGTCTGTCCGTCTGTCTGTCTGTGACCCGATTCAGCCACCCGGCCAAAGCAAAACAATGCCTGCGCAATAGTCTTATATAGTCACAGCTAAATCTACCCGTCTATGTCCGGTGGAATGTTCATAATTGTCAACATTGTTGAAGAAGAACAAGACATTACGCAAATATGAGACAACAAATCAATACAGAAGTGATATCTACAGTGTTCCTTTATAAAAAATCAAACATGCTTGAATTTGCGAAATTAAATACTTCATCAACTGCAGAAAAAGAATTCACTCCGCCGTCGCCTGCTGTCGCCCGCGCCACTATAGCTTCTGGGGCCATTTTAAGAAATCAACCGGCAACAGTTACGCAAGGTTCCACTAGGTAGGTTCCACGTTCTGCTTGCAATGCACGTGGAGTAGGGGAACGCGGTTCTATAAACGCTGAAGTAGGGCGCCTCGATTAACGCGCGTCTTCACCGTACGGCAGCGTTCGCATCGAGTCACCCGGTTTGGAGCAGTGGAACGCGGGAGATTTAGAATGATTTAAGCAAACCTTTGGCGTCTTTACCTTGGGAGGAGCGCGACGCAAGAGGAACAACATGAGAGGTGAGCGGGAAAGCGAAGGGAGGCATTTACTTCGCAAAAGCCGATAAAGACTATCGTCTTTTGACGGCATTTGCAACGAAAGGAGCAGATACGCGGCCAATTTTTTTATCTTCGAGAGCTCGTGACGTTCTCGACGCAGGGACCGGTCCGAAACGAGGGGGAGCCTCCCAAGGCGGCGTTACTCATTTGCGACGAGTACGTAACAATACCGCCCCGAGCTAGCCTGTTAGTCAAGGTAGAATGTGAAAGCGACGCCATCTGCGGGATCAAGTTTGCGTAGCTCGAGGACTTGTGGAGCTCCGCGACCACCGGGTATTGCCACGATGACAAGGTATTGGGGGGGCTCACGCTTTTAGCAAGCTGCTGCCGCCGCCAAGTGGCTGCATGGCTTAATGAGCGAGGGGCTCGGCCTGGTTGCTCTGTGTTGCTGTTCTTCTTCTCCTTCTCTCTCCTGGCCTTCGGCTACTAGCTGCTCTGATCGCCGCTCTTCAATCATTAAAGCCCCCTTCCATCTGGACTCGGCTTTGTGACGTGACAATAGTCTCTCGACGTGACCAAACATGTAGTGCAGCCTGGCTGCAAGCAGCTTCTGGCTGTAGCAAATGGCCAATTCACTTGTTTTTGTCAGTCATAGGGAGTCCGCCGGATAGCGGGTACAAGAGGCCCGCAGGCAAAATGCTTTCCCTGTTACGCGCAGCAAGGACCAGTGCAGGAGAGAATCGCAGAATTCGTTCCGTGAAATGCAGGGCACAGTAGCCGCTCTAGGCCTCACGAGGGCTAGCTGTATCTGTGTTCAACATCATTCCTATATCTGGTTTGGGCCTGCAGCAAACACATCGTAGGTGTCCGGGCGGCAGCGCGGGCTCAGGCAAGTGTCTCGCTTGCATATACCTGGCCTTTTACGCATAGTTTCAACCGTTGGGACGTCCACGTGCAAGTTTTAGCCTTTGTGCCTCGAATACTTATTTCTCCACTAGTGAGAATCAGCCCGGCCCTCCTTTCCGCCGAAAAGAAGTGTACGCTCATATTTACTTCGTGCTCTTGTTTGCCTTCCTTGAAGTTTTATTATACGCGGGCTTTTGTTATTTCCTTTCTTGCCTCGTTCCCGGTCTCTCCTTCGGCAGAAGCCGTGGGCCAATATTTTTCCACAAACCTGCTTTGTTTGACGACGTTCACTCTTCATTACACCGCGTATGGGGAGCCAATAACGGGTCTGCCTCAGCGTGCAAGGACTTCGCTGGAGCACGATGAGGAAGGCTGGATTGTTTTTTTGTTGTACCCCTGCCGGCGAAGGCAGCCTGTTGCTTTTTGACCTAAATGAACGGTGCACTCGAGCGTTTCTGAAGTGTTTGCGGTACTTTGCTTCTGTGTGCACACAAAGCCCACGAACTCCCTACAGGGTATCTCACAAACAGACTTCCTCCCTCAGGGCACGTGGATCGCCCTCGTTCACGTAACCTTCATATAGTAGTAACTCGTCTTTCCCTATTTGTGCTTCTTCGCCACATTTTCTTTCGCTCGTCTCTTCCAGCTTCTTTTATTGTGTGCTACGCTTCATGCTCTCTTATTGTCTTCGTCGGGCAGAACTGTTAATGCGGCACGTCCATTCGCAGCAGCTGGGTTTTGTTCGTTGGTACCACGCTCGTCATCAGATGGCGCCATGTGGAGAGTTTCAATTTGTGTGCTTTTGATCACACCGATGTTATATATATCTTGCTATTTGGTAAGGATTATCATTGCGTTCGTAATCAAGACCAAGCTCCCTTGCCAGCACTAAAAGTTTATATATATATATATATATATATATATAAAATCAGCCCAAAACTCACTAGACGCTACGCAGTGTTGACTTGTTTGAACAATGTCACTCGTAATAGCAATGTAAAAAAGGTTTCTCTCATTTACACTTCGCTGCAAGTCTCGCAATTTTGCAGTGCTCGTAGATCGCGCCAGTGATGTTTCCGATTACAAAAGACGCGGGTAAATTTTGTTCGAATCCTCGAAAAGCCCAGCCCTGCAATGGAACGCCCAAGAAGAAGGCAATGTTGGGAGGGCGGCAGATGGCCGGTAGCATCTTCTGTGAAAGAAACGTCGCTGCATGTGGAAACAAATTAATGCGGCACCACTCCACTAGCTTATGGGGTATTTCCTGGCCTATATTGATATGACCGCAGCCATCACGAAGCCAATCGCACCCATCCGGTACAAACGGCGAAACTCGAAGCCATTGCTGATTATCGACTCTTCTGTTTGCGCGCCGCTCTGGCAGCGCTTACAACATCTGCCGTCTTAGTAAGCGGTTGCGAAAAGTCTGAACACCTTTCATCTCAAGAAGACTGTGAGAAGTAACCCCACAGAATTGGTAGGATAGGGAGGAAGACAATGAGGGCTGGAAAATCAATTGCATTGCGGACAAAGGCTCCGCGTATTCGTTCCTCTTTATTAACGCGGTATACGAAGATAGGAGGTAAAAAAGCCTAGGGACCAACGCGCACCCATAAAAGAGACGCGCAGATCCCTTGATATATTGTGCCTGCGACATCTGGCGCCAAAGTAGTCCACATAGATCTGCGGTGATCAATGCCTAGACTCGGTTCTTTCCTTTTTCTTTGAGCGCTTTAACGTGGTCGCTCGCTTGTATTTAATACAACCGACAAACAAAGATACGAATACATTCCTAGGACGATTGCTGAGACATTACGCAGCATACATTAACTATATCGTCACGGATACTCCTTGTGATTGATCGATTGCCTCGTTTGAAATAAAGGGAATCTAGACTAACACGAGGTTCATTTTACGAGCCACAACTTACGTTCAGGCAACCCGACAGCAAGCGAAGAAGTAAGCGCCGGCAAAAAATTATCTACCGGATGCACGTGGTAGAAACTAGTCAACAAAAACCGCCGAAGTTGTGGCACAGATACTCATAGCGGTGCGTTAAACAACTAGGTACCGGGACTTTACTGGCTCCGGCGTTCTGACGACGGCTAGTGATGGCGTTCCCCTTTTTTTTCATGGGTATATCGGCTTTTGTCAGCGTAGTTTTTCGAATTATGACCGGCGGTTATAGACTGTTTTTGGTAAAATCAATTTATTGAATTGGTTTAAACGGATACTACTAATCTCTGACATGCACTGGTTTTTTGCCTCAAATGCTCTCACATTTTTGTTTGAGTTAAATAATACATAAACCAAGGCAGGGATATCACGCAGACACCACCAAATGTTTCTGTTCGTGGTATCCTTCATCATCATCATCATCATCATCATCATCATCATCATCATCATCATCATCATCATCATCATCATCATCATCATCATCATCATCAGCCTGTCTACGTGCACTTCAGTGCAAAGGCCTCTCCCTTTATTCTCCAATTACCCCGGTTCTGTGCTAACTGCGACCAATTTATCCCCGCAAACTTCTTTATCTCATCTGCCCATCTAACTTTCTGCCGTCCCCTGCAACACTTGCCTTCTCTAGAGATCCACTCTGTTAATCATAATGACCAACGGTTATCTTGCCTTCGCATTACATGCCCTGCCCACGTCCATTTCTTCTTCTTAATTTCTACTAATATGTCTTCAACACGCGTTTGTTACCTGACCCACTCCGCTATCTTCTTATCCCTTAATGTTGCACCTATCATCTTCCGTTCCATTGCCCACTGAGTCGTTCTCAATTTAAGTTGAACCCTCTTAGTGAGCCCTTACAAAACTTCAAATTCTGCTGAGTGGTCGCGCCCACCCGTATGCCCGGACTCACAGGTATCTTGATGTAATAATCAACCGAAATCCCTCATGGTCGCCTGAGATAAAAATACTATGTGACCGCTTCTCTGCGACATCTCAGGTTCCCGGATACCTTGCTGGTTCGCGATGGGGCAGTAATTGTGGCTCGATGCTACAGCTTAACAAAGCCTACGTCGATGGTTTCATACGCTGTAGCCTTGCCTCACTGCATTGTGCCTCGTCTACTAACAAAATGAAGCTAGAAGCGGCGCGGCTAAACAGCCTGCGCACTTGTCCTGGTATACCCAGAGGTTCCTCTGGTGCCGGGACCATCGCTGAAAGTCGACGCTTGCCTCTGGTCGTACTCATGCTACAGAAGTCGCTCCGTGTTTATCACCGGCACCTCCTTCAACCTACACCCCACTGTCTGAGCAGGATCACTGCGGACCAGAGATCTGGGTTTGGAGATGCTATCCGCGTTTTGTCCTGTCCCGAAATAACTCAAACACTGAGAGCAATTCCATGTCTATTTCCACTCAGGACATTTTCACCTACTCGTATAGCTTTACGCCTCCCTGGCATGGCAACTAACAAGAAAGCGCCACAAGCTGAGCTACTACAAGTGGGGTGGGAATACATGCAGAGAACGCACTCCCCCAGGGCTCCCATTTTCGACGGTGGTTCTTCGTTGCCTCAAAACTCCTCTGGGTTGTAAGTCCCGTGAACCGGCAAACTCTACATGCACTCAAAGAGCCAATCCGCTACATTCTCCGTCAAGAACGCAATGAATGAACGATATTCACCCACTCCAAACCCGCCCTTCAGAGCCTGCTTAACAGCGACAAGCACCGTACATATGAACTTGCCGCACAAGATATTCCCTATCTTCTCCACCTTGCAGTTGGCGCTGGGCATAATACTGTGTTTCAGTGGGTGCCTGGTCACTGTGGGATAAAGGAACCTAACAAGCTGATGACACTGCCTCGGCATGCCACACCTGCCCAAATATACGAAGGACATTTTTTAACACACAAGACGCTTCTGCTTTGGCCAAACCCTCTGCCTTTACAGAGAAAAACCGGATCTGGTCACATCCTACTCACCACCATAAATTTCTCTACGCACCTGACCCTCAGCTGCCTTCACGACTTCCTCACCAGCTCCCCGTCATCTAGCAACATTATTTCATGGGCTGCATCTTAATTCAGCGTACACCAATATTTGCAGTTTCAACGTTAGACAATCTTCTTACACCAGGTGCTACAACTGTGCGTCGGAAGACACAATCGAGCATGTTTTGCTACACTGTCCCGCTTACAAGTACTCTAGATTAACCTTGCAACGCAACATTGTTATATTCAAGAACCAATGACCTTAAGAAGCACTTTAAGCCCCTGGGCTTCTTGTTCTCAGCCGCGCCTAGCCCTAAGTGTCTGTTTTCATACCTTAGCGACACCGATTAAATTCAAAACCTTTAGATATCTTCCTTCTGACACTTTTGCACTTGCCTTTTCTTACCTAATTTTGTTTATCCTTCTCTCATCTTCTATCTCGTTTCCATCCTCCTGTCTCTTATGCCTATCTCCATTCTGATTCCTAACAAAGAACCTCCTCTCTCTCTCTCTCTCTCTCTCTCTCTCTCTCTCTCTCTCGTTCTTTCTCCCCTCCGCATTAGACAGCACGCGTGGACAAGGAACAATCCATCTCAACAGGGGAGCGAGTACAGGCTTATATTTCAATGTTGTTGAAGCCGTGGCCAAGTACCAAGACCCCATATGAGACTATTTTTATTAAAAAATACGATGGTCTTGCCCATTTAATAAGGTCTGCAGACCACAAGTGCGCGGGTTCGATTCCCGGCCGCGGCGGCCGCTTTTCTGATGAAGGCGAAAAGCAAAAACGCCCGTGTGTACGAGATTTCGGCGCACGATAAAGATCCCCATGTGGTCAAAATTAATCCGGAGCCCTCCATTACGGCGTGCCTCATCGCTTGCGTTGTGTCGGCGCGTTAAACCCTACAATCAATCAATCAATCAATCAATCAATCAATCAATCAATCAATCAATCAATCAATCAATCAATCAATCAATCAATCAATCAATCAATCAATCAATCAATCAATCAATCAATCAATCAATCAATTTAATAAGGTTGCTTAAGAGTTTTGCTGTTAGATTTTCTGTGCCTTTCAATTAGGAGTAATTGATTGATTGTTGGGGTTTAACGCGCCGACGCAACGCAGGCGATGAGGCGCGCCGTAGTGGAGGGCTCCGGATTAATTTTGACCACCTGGGGATCTTTAACGTGCGCCAAAATCTCGTACACACGGGCGTTTTTGCTTTTCGCCTCCATCAGAAAAGCGGCCGCCGCGGCCGGGAATCGAACCCGCGACCTCGTGCTTCAATTAGGAGTAACGTAGCGCAAAGAACACATAAGTATTAAAACAATGTTTTTCACTAATTATGAAGAACGGCGTGTTATTACAAAGCAACGAAAGCAGAGACAGTGTCGTCTTTCAATCTCTCATCCGGTGCTGTCTTGTTGCATGAACCATCTTTTTATATTGCGGCATCAGCTGTGTTTAGTTATGCTGTACTGTCTAACCTGTTAATATCTCGGCAGCTGCATAACCTGTGAGGAATGTTCACGCACTAAAACGCTTGGGATTTCACGTCCGCTCTCCACTTTCCAATGCATAAGCGCCTGTATGCTGGCGAAGAGTGTTTCGAAAATATGAGTGTACCTGGTGTTACGGTACAGGAATCTTAAACCATATTTCACCTGATTTTTCTGAAGAAGTTACTCCATAACCACTCATAATAATATTTATTTCAACACCGCAATAATGGCCAATCGCAGTTTAAACACAGCAAAATGAGAACGCACTTCTGCTCCGGAGGCTCGGACGCGCAGGTGATCTGAAAGAAGCGGCAAAACAAACTGTAACATGAACTCGCCGAAAAGAAATTTTTCATAATTGTCAGCTGTTCACGCAACTATAACCCCGCAGATTCTGTTGAATACAAGTCATACGAATGTCAACGCTAACTAGCAATCGACCCTGCTCATAGAAGTCGCAGCCGTTCGGTCACGGTGACTCACGCTCGTGTTGTCTGACGTTCGTAACGCCGATAGTATTGAGCTGCCGCTGATCAGACCCCATGACCACCGCGGCTCTCTGCACTTCTCAGTCTGCGGGCCCTGTGAACACAAGGTCGACTCGATAACTTATAGACCTTTAGAAACTCATGAAATCAACTTAATTGAAATGTCGTTTATGAACTTGCAGTTTTCGCCAGGGGAGAGTCAATTGGATTTTTCTCACTTAAAGATGTATGTATGAAGGACAACTTCGATTTCTATAAAAACCTCCAGGGTAAGATTTTGCCCCATTTTACAGGAACCAAGATCGTTTAACCGGTACAGCATTATCCATCATTGGGCCTCATCGAACCGTTCCCTTCTTTGTGCTTTCTTCTCTTATGCTTTCTTTTCTTATTTAATGTTATTTCTTCCCGCACATCCGCATCCTCCTACTCCCTATCCCTACTTGCCTTTGTACGCAAACAATGCGGCGAACGACTCCTCATGCCTCCCCACATTCCTATGTTTGCGCATCCCGGATAGCGTGACGCCATTCAGCGAGACCAAGGCGTTCGTGCTATCTAACGCCATTAGCCGCCGCGCTTTCCAAAGCCCCACCTTCGCGTCGGTTGCACACGAACGTCGTTACCCGCGGCTGCAGGCAAGCGATAGGCATAAGACATCCCCGACACGGTTGCGGCATTGTTGGAACTGGAAACCCAATGTTCCCGCAGACGCCCCTAATCGGGCTCGTTGGCGACTGGCCTATTATGACGACAAGGCTTTGTATGGGTCATTGCGCTCCATGGCAGTCGCTACGGTTTCTTTGGTGCAGTTAGCAAGCCCATCTTCATTCCAACTGGGAGCTGTCACCACTGATTATGGATCACGACAGTGCTGTGGCACCGCTAGGCAATGAAAACGCCCAGCCACAGTGCCACACATATATTTGAGGTAGAAGGCGGCAGCAGCGGCGACGCCTGGCCGAACGCTGCAGGCAGCCCCGAACGCTCATTGCCGAACAGACAGGCAGCGTACTCTAACGAAAGCGTTAAATCACCGCGAAAGCGGTTTTTGCAGCGCCGTTATCCGATGAGGCTGTGGTATACAAAACAGTGAGCACACTCTAATCCTACAAGAAATATAATAAACTAAGGAATATAAATATTTTATAATGAATATAAACTAGCCTGAATATTCTGAATTCAGGTAATGAATTCGGAGGCGTCATGGAAAGGTTGCCGTCGAAAACATTGGCTTTTTTGGCCATATCACGCGTCTGAGACGTCAGGGACGATGGACAGGTGTTTTAGCGGCACCTTAAGCTCGAGAATGGAATCTCGCCTGTCTTCCCTCTTCACCGATGCTGCTACTACTCATCTTCACGATATATGCGGACCGCCACAATTCACTTGTGTCTGAATCTGGGTTGCCGTACTCTTGCTTCTGAGGGGCCAGTATTAAGTGCTAGATTGGCAAGGCTTGCAGAAGAGCAGCATAAATATAAAAAAATACACCATCTTCCCGTAGGGGAATCCTGAGTAGTATGCGAAGCAGCCATGGGGTCAACTGAAGTTCCCATTAGTTTTCAGTTCGTCGTTTCCGTTGACGGTCAGCATCGCGTGCCTTCGTTGTACCAGTAGATTCTTCATGTAGTTTGAATGAGTGAAGGACATAAGGCGCGTTCGTAGCACATGCTCCTGTCTCGGTTTGTAGCGCAGTGGGAAGAGCGCCACGTACCTCTTGTTGCGGCCAGAGAGTCGTGGGATTGAAACCGGGCGCCGCCTAACTATTTCTTTTTATAGTGGACGGCGCTGACGTCAGCCCAAACGCTCATGGTGCTGAAGAGACGCGCATGCGCAGCAGAGGGCGGATGGCGGAACAGGGAGGGAGGGACACAGCCCCGAGCCTGAGATGATCCGCATCTAATAAATAAACAGAAAGCATATGGCGGAAAGGTAGCTTTCCTATGCGAGTTGATGGCCAGGTCCGCGTTTTGCGCGGGAAAGCCTCGCCCTCCCGGTGCCTGTCTAGCAGGAACCCTGGCTCAACTCAGGCACTGCATTAGAATCTCGGTCACGTCGCGGACGCTTAATGGAGCTCCGAGCTGTCCGGCGCCGTTATCCAGGCATCAAAGGTGACGGTCCGGGGCCAGAGATTTACCCCAAAGTCTTCATTAATCCTTCCTTGCGGCTGCATAGATAGAAAAGAGATACAGGGGCTTAGAACTTTCTGAGCCCAATGCTTGGCGCTGGCTATAACCTGAGAAACTCCTGTAACACAGCTCGGGATTTCTCATATCTGGTGCATTTCGTCAGCGTCTCCTAATCTGGCGGATAATTTCAACTTGGGTGCGTACGAGCAGAACCATCTCAAATAAAAACTGTACCGATCCCCATTATGTAACATCGTGGCCTCCCCTTTATTTTTACTGAGAAAAATCTCTGCACTATATTGTCACGGGAGAGTGGGACAATGCCCCATGGAGCTATAGCCCAGCGTAAAAGACGACTAGGAAAAGGTGGGCGAGCAGACTGAGTGGACTCTGGCGTGGTCGCTTGTAAATACTGTAAATACATCGTTCATGATCATTAATTGTTCATCTCCTGCCTCCGCGTTACACGTTTGATGAACGGAGTTTGTCGGACGCGTGACGGTGACAAGAAGCAGTTACTCCGCGCGCCACAAAACGTGCATTACTGCGAGTAATTTGAACGTGACACGAGTAGTTTCCGTAATATCTCGCACTTTATCTGTTTATAAATTCCTGCAGCGGCGACAAAAGACCTACGTGTGAAAAAGAAAAGAAGATGATGTTACGCATTACGCATTAAGAAGATGATGTTACGCATTAAGATGATGTTACGCATTAATTTCTATTCAGAACGCGCGCGCACGTAGCCATCCGGGTCCGTCGCTTCAGTGGGGGAATACACTACATGAGCTACTACAGTTCTTAACTTGTACCCGAGTATATCCCTCATAGCGCCCCGGCTCAGACTCCCCTTCTCATGCCACTTTGACTTTTTCTGGAGAACTAATTTTCACAACGCGCGTGCTGGAAATGTAGGGAGCCAAGGCCTCCGCCTTAAAACCAAACGATAGTTGCTCACAGAGAAAGCCTTTCAAGCTGTCCACGCGTTTGCTCGTGGACTAGGTTCGCCATGTCGCGGGCATTACGATTTACTTCAGAGGCGTGTGTTCAGCGTATCGAAAATTTAATAAAAATGAAAGAAGCTCTCTGAGCCTCCATATTTTGTTATGTCTTATATTGTCCCTAGCAAAACACCTGGTCAGGGAAGCAGGGCCATCCATGGAGGGAGCATGGTTACAGCCCCATGTATGCTCCTCTCCACCGCGTCCACATCTTTCCCAAGACTTGTATATAAGCCGCAACGTGCGGCGTCAATCTCCCCCCTGCTATATCGCAATGCCACTCGCTCCCCGGTGGCCTCCTGTGCGGCTTATTAGAGGCTGCGCTGTGATTGGCGTAGCCGCACTGCAATAAAACGACTTTGTCTATACCCAACAATCGTCTTTGTCCTTAGACTGTGGCGTAAAGATAGAGCCACTATCCTTATACTTCAATGAAGCAAATCCCAATATAGCTGAACCCCAACCCAGTACATCCAACCAGACCGCCAGCTTCGCTGGACTTTCCTCTTCCCAGGGTAGAGGGGGTCTGATTTTTTTAGATGCCACGCATCTCTTGCTCTGAGGCTTGTCCCCCCTGCGTCGGCGGCGTCCGCACGCCACCTGCGCATGCGCGACTCTCCTCCGCTCTTCTCTCCGACAGCTGTGCACAACACTCTCACTCCGTCTCATTATCATAAACAACAGCTGCGTGCGCGCGCTTCGCTCGCTTCGCTCCGCTGCCGTCGCGCAAGTGCGCGCATGCGCGACTCTCCTCCGCTGTCTCCTCTCCTTCAGGCGCTATGAATATAAAGCTGGTAGCGCGCTTCAGTGGTTCAGTGGTTCAGTCAGCGCTCGCTCTCGTTCGACTTCGCGTCACAACACGTTTCACCCGATTTAGAGAATCAACCCAACGGAAACACCAATTGAACCCCCGATGCGTCGCATCCCACCAGGGTTCCCTCGCGGGAAGATGGGCGTAATTTTTTTCAAATGTTTTCTTTTGGCGACTGACAGACCATCAATCTCAAGGTTTTCTCGCCTACTGTACTGTTGCACATCGTGCAATTCTTTGGTATGTTTCTGAACTTTCTCTTTTTCCTGGTTCTATAGCATCTAATTTCTGCTTGGCAGCTCCTTTAATTCTTCGCATGTATAAGGTATGTTTCCATTAGTTTATTCAATTTATCGGGCATGGCGTGAACGGGCCTCTTCATTTTGTAAGCTGTCTCCTCTGATGCCGGTAATCATTACACGTATACCTTCGCTGCGCTATAGACAGCACGCCTTTTCTTATTCAAATAAGACGGGTTGGTCTCGTTACGCTTGCAAATGGCAATTTTTACTTTCCTCTGCAATTTAAGGTGTTGTAAATTGAACAACACAAGTGACTATAAAAGTGACCTCGAAAACTCTCCTACTTTCATGCTCATTAAATTACCTTTGCCCTCACCTCAGTCGGTAATTATATATTCCTTTCAAGAGAACGTAACGCAACTGCGAAGTCCATGATTTACCCGCTATTTTTCACAAAGTCCCCTATCTGCTCATGAATCACGAACATAAATAATATAGTATTGACAGTCTCACACCAGCGAGATGAAGCGAACAGAAAAGATCTTGGTGCTTGTAAGAAAACAAATGATCCAAGAAACACGCTGCTGCATCCTTGTTCGTCCCAGGCGATGTGACCAAGGCTGACGTTGAACTCGTTATAGAAGAGCGGCGGTGCATCAGCGCCATCATGAACAAGTACAAACAAAAGAAAAAAGGTAGCATCACGTTCCTCTCCGGCCCTCAGGGTATTTTGCCTGCCTCCAGTGACATCTGTTGGTAACTCAGTGCCCGGTAAAACCGGTCCGGTTGTACGTAACTTCCCCCGATTCATTTCCTTTATCTTCCCTGGAGAGCGGCATCAAATTGCAGACCTCCCTAGGGCTCGAGAGGAGGAAAGTGGCAACTAAAATAACACTGGCCCAATTTTCTCGGATGGTTGTGAGGATGAGTAGCTCCTCTGGGCCGCGCCCGCAGAGAACAACATAATGAACAGGGACCCAGGGAAGGGTCTTAAAAGTATCCCCGATTCCGTGTTCTTACTGTGTTAGCTGTCGAGAATCCTGGAGAAATTTCATAAAAAAAAGTAGAGACGTAAAACAATGTGTTCCCTGCATGTCCGCAGCCACAAAAATTAAAAATAATAAAATGATTCTGCAAAAGTACGACAGGGTAACGAAACCAAAAAAGTACTCATTCAAGAATGAGGGATTTTTCTGTAGGCCGTAGGGCATCTTTTAATGTAGATAATTTGGTAGTATTATTCACATTCAGCGCTGGCACATTTCAAAAATGTGCTGGCACCTCAGGGATAATTACGTTCGCCAAAGAAAAAGGACGAAGAAAAATTAACGCACGTATAAGATGTGGGAACAGCCGCAAGTACGACGACAGAGACGACTGTGTAATGGGTGCACGTCAAATACGATATATATATATATATATATATATATATATATATATATATATATTGTAAGGGAGTATAGTCGCTGGTCATAAAGGGTAACAGAGTGGATCCCTATAGAAGGCAAGTGCTACAGGGGGCGGCAGAAAGTTAGATGGGCAGATGAGATTAAGAAGTTTGCGGGGATAAATTGGTCACAGTTGGCACAGGACCGAGGTAATTGGAGAATAATGGGAGAGGCCTTTGCCCTGAAGTGCGCGTAGAGAGGCTGGTGATGATGATGATGATAGTCGAGGCTCACGCAGATGGTTCAGGGGATTTATTTACGGGCGAGAGGTGAAACGAGCATAGATTTCAGAGTCCAGACGATGGCCGATATATATATATATATGAATATATATATATATATATATATATATATATATATATATATATATATATATATATATATATATATATATATATATATATATATATATATTTATACATGTTTGAAAGCCTGCACATATCGTTCAGCTGGGCATGGATTATGTCTTCCCAAGCTCGGTTATCCACGTGCTATACTAACATATCTGTTCTTGTTTGTTAGCTATCTCAGTTGTGAAAGAGAGCTAGCGGGTGGCGCCAAAGTTCGATGATTGCGTGAAGCAGTTTACGATGTGAGGCTAACGAAGATACAATCCTAGTTTCCGCAGGGCGCAAACAGGGCTCGGGTCTGTACAAAAACACAACGAGATGGTAGACCATATATGCGAGACCGCCCAACTAGCGGAGGCATCAAATATGCGCGAAAGTGCGTGGTTAGTGCGTACACTCCCGCAAGCAGCAGGGCGAGCACACTAGAAGGAAGCGAGAGCGGGGGACAAAGGCTTAAAACGGCAGATTTCGCCAGAGTTGGTAATTAATAGGGGCTCGTTCGCCGAGTAGCCGAAACCAGCCTACTCATCACGTAAGAGCTTCGCTGCTGCGGCGGTAGATGGCTTTTTGTTGAAACCCTCGAGTCCTGCGAGCGAGTGGCGCGCCGCAGTGTGGGCCCTTTACAGAATAAAGGACGTTGTGCCTGCGAGTTAGGGTGGTAACGGAGTTTCTGCAGAAGGGCTCACTTCCTGGTGGCCTGCGTCCATTCGTCAGGGGAGTTTTCGGGTGGCTACGCGGAAATTGCGCGCCGTCGTGGACTCTCGAGAGCACACCTGTGTTGTGCTTACCTCTGGCAGCTGCGGCGCTGTTGGTTGCTATTTTTTGTGAATCCACGCCCGCGTGTTAGGGTCGGCCAGTACTCTGCTCGACGTGGTAACGCGCTTTAGTTCAGCCTCATCACTGTGGCTAATTGCTATCGGAGGACAACGTTCGTGGTAAATGGGGCTACGAACCAATTTCAGGACACACACTATACCCCACCGGTGTCTCCAGATAGCGCCGTCCTTATTGCTTTGTAGCGGATACTTACTGTAATAAAAACATTTATATAGCTGTATTCTTTGTCGCTAATAAAACATAGTGGGTTTTGTATTTAACAAGCGGGCGCGTAAATCCAACAAAGCTGTCAGTCGGAAAAGAATGAATCCCTCGAATGTAGTCGTAGCACTTAAGGCCCGTGACAAAACTGCAGAAGGCAGTTTATGTGCAATATCGCTTGTTAGAGTTTACGGAATGGCGTTTTGACGTTACAACGCGAAGTACGGTTGCCACTATAGATGCGGGGGGCGTTAGAGAAAGGCCGTGTTACGGAATCTTAAATCCGGAGCACGGCATACGCATTGGACAGAGCCTCGAGTTTTCGAGTGAAAGGGATAATATACGCAAACATTCTTAAAATATCATCAAAAGATCTTCCATAATTCATGTTCGTTTTGTATTCGATACTACTCTAGTTATGGAGAAGAAAATCCGGAAACGCTTGAGCACTTCTTATGGTGCTGGTGGTGGTTGTTGCGTGGGATCAGGCGGGGTTAGCCTGGCTGGATATGCCGGCAATTGCTCTGCCCAAGCTCCTTCTAATTAGCCAATGGTAGTGTCCTTTCACCACAAGTTCACCAGTTCCGTCTCCTGAAGGAAGCTTAGGAGAAGGCGCGACACGTCTCTGCGCAGCATCCAATCTCACCTTGTAAATACGATGTGGCCCAGAGTGCTGTGTGGGGCTGCCGGCGTTCGAATCACTGAGAGCATTGCAGTCCACTCGACATCATGCTCTGGGCAACACATTACGTAGTGGTGTACATTCCCTATCACTGGACATAACGAACACAGAGGCGATCGCATGAGGCCCACCTTGAATAGCCATGCTGTGGTCTTCGCTGGGCCCGTTCGGATGCGGTACAGCAATGTTGCCTCCGATCTTGTTAGTCCCTTTGGGACGCAAGGCTGATGATAAGGATTTCCCAAGGACTTGAAATGTTCGGCCACTGTTCGCCTGAAGTCGTTCCAGTGATTTCGGGAAACTTTAACAGTCGGTAGGAGTTGTGAATGCGAAAGCAGTTGTGTCCCCACGCCCATCGAACAAATCGCGCTCCACGGTCTACCGGCTAGGTGGTCACGTTCGCTCCCTTCAGCAGCGGAATCGCATGCCTGTAGCTTATTTTGTTGCCAACTTGTATCGGCACTTCGTCACCGCCATTCCCAGTCCATCTGCATTTGGCACCTACTTGGCCCCCACCCGCTCCACACTCCATTTTACAACGCGCACAAGGGGTGACCGAACACGTTGGGACGCTGTGCAACTGCAGCGTCCACCATTGCTTGGACTTGACGCTTCCCTAGGCAGTGACGCGAACACAGCCGGTTTGTTGAACGCATCGATTGCTAAGCAATAAACATTCGAGGGACGGGCATGGAAACTGAAACCGGTGGCAGGCGTGTCCGACGGCAGCGCAACCTAAGCTGCACCTCATCCGCAATGTTTACAATGCTTTCGGACACCAGTCAGGTGCTGGAGGCCAAGTATAAAGCCCAACCTAAGGATTCTAAAGGAAATCATATCGCGTCTCCCCGTTAAAAACGTTGCAGAAGCAGCGCAACGATGGTTGGCAAACATGGCGAGCGATGGGTAATAAAAGCAAGATGAAGGTCCACTCATCAAGCCTATCAATTTACGTAGTTCGCTCTGAAGAAAACCGAAACCCGGGCATCGTTTCTTTCCCTGCAGGCAATAAAGCCCGCATCGCGCACAGCTTTTAATAAAAGGAATTTAAATTGCGTTTCTGAGACGAAGACATTACTCACGTGTAGGATACTACACCAGGCCGCCAAAATTGCCTTCTTTAAAACGAACTGCACCAGCAGGGGAAGAAATACGAGGAAGAGTCTAGAAAATGGAGGGAAAAAAGTGATTACCCTTCCGAAACTCAAGACTCCGGTTGGCAAATGGCTTGGGAAATACCTCTTTGTCCGCGGTGCTTCATAGTTCGAAGGCTCGGCGATTCTCACATAAATCAAGGAAGATTGGAGCATCCATAGTCGGCGTGGCGGAAATTCCGCTTTAGCAAGAGCCAATATGAATGATCCCGGAAATACCTGAGAGACAAATCGCTTTCAATAAAGCCTGCTATAGGGAGACCAATCGCGGTAGTTATGGTAGCACTGAATATATGGAACAAGAAGCGATTTATTTGAAAAGCCCATCTAACACACATTTATTTCTCATTTTTACGACTTCGAAGTAATTTATCCATGTTATGTCAGCTTCAAAAATCCGTCAAAACCATCGTAATAACAAAGTATGGTAACAAAACATAGATTGGATGGGTTTTATAGATTTAAATATGTAGTGGTGTTTTATTTAGTCGTTTGGGTAGGTTTTACCCACTACAGCTACAATGATGATGATGATTATTAGAGGCCCTCTCTTTGTATCGGGTCGTCGGTTGTTACCAACCGACTTGCCTGTGTTTTTCCAAGTATTTGCCCTACCCTTAACTAACCCTGCCCTACCCTTAACTAACTTTGCCCTACCCTACCCTTAACTTTTACTAACCCTTAACTACATAGGTTAGCCCGCTCCCCCCGATTTTAAACTCCCAGCGCTTCCCCGCCCCCCCGCTTCTGTTCTAAATTGTAATTCGGTATATTACTCTCCCTACGTCCCACTCTCTTCCCTACCTTTCCTTCCACCACCACTCCAGCCGCCCCTTCGTCGCCTCTATGGCCCTGAAGTTGAGGCTCCCCCTCCCACCAAACCCCAAAGCCTTCGTCAACGTCGTTTCCCAATCGTTCCGCCGTGGTCGTATCTCTGTGCAGGCTATGAGAATATGCTCTACGGTCGAACAAGCTGGGCGAACAAGCACGGCGGCCAGCAGCACGACTACGCATCTGCGAACGCTTTTCCGTCTAAGAAATGCAATTGCTAGACGTGAGATATTGTGAAAACTTGGGGGATGCTGACTGCACGAGAGCAAAACAACAAATAGGCACCTAACCTGCTTGAAATGCTAAAACTAAATAAAAGTGTAAACTGGTTATACATTATATACCTTATACAGTGTAGCCCGGTTATAACGAAGTAAGCGGGAATCTGAAATTTCTTCGCTATAACCGCTTTTTCGCTATATCTGGACTATTATAAGACCGCTATAATTGGGACGGGAAATCAAGATCACTTCGTTATAACCGCTATATCGCTGTAAGTGGGTTCGTTATAAATGGGCTACACTGTATTTCCAAGTGCGTTAGCGATCGCCTGTGGCGGAGCGAATGGCAATCCACCCCCAGCGTTTTTGCCAACGTAGCCTGGACAACAACCCCAGTTAGGTATCTGGGAGCCCCCCTACAGTTTTATAGGGATAGCGAACCATATTGGCGGGAACAGACAAAAGAAACTCGCGCGAAAGCGGACAAATGGAAGGGGCTTATTTGTCTACGTTTGCTAGGGCGACCGTGTGTAATTTGTTCTTAGTATGCAAACTGTGGTATGTGATGCAGGTGTTGCACTGCTCACGCACAAACGTGCAAAAGTTGCATAGAGTGTTCGCTGTTTTTGTTTGGGCCTCGAATTGGGAGAGGTGCAGTTATAACAACCTTTTTAGGCGTGTGAAAGATGGAGGAGAGGGGCTAGCACATTTATTTGTGCGGCAACTAGTAAATAGATGTCTTTTTTTGAGAGATGTAAGAGACCCTTTTCTTCGTACAGTGTGTCAATTAAGGCTAGGCAGGGTTCTCCCCGATTTTGTGATTACGACTGAATACATGACGAGAGGTATCTTTGGATATTTTAAGGAGGTCGTGGCCAGCGTAAAGTTTTTAAACGCAAGATTTTCAAAAGAGTATTTAAGTACGGTTGCGCGTAAGAAATTGTACCATGATATTGTCGATGTTGTGTTCCCTGTTCCCATGTACAGGGCTAGGTACTTTGGAAGGCCCGGTAGCGATGTGCTTAAGAGGGTTAAAAGAATGCAGGTTCAACCAGGGGTCAAATCCTTTATGTTTAGGTTAGATACAGGAACATTATTAGTACGAACATTTATGGAAGAAAGGGGGTTATTCGTACCATGGGGGACAGAGTGTTTTAGTTGTAAATCCACCGAGACAATAGATCATGTATTTTTGCATTGTTGGGAGGGAGTATATTTTTGGGATGTGCGACAGAGGAGATTACACAAAGATTTTCCACTAGATCCTTACGGTATACGTTTCCTTGCAATAAACAATGAGAATGGAGTACCTTACGATTTAGTCATGGCACTGGGTCTCCATAGTATATGGCGCTCTCGTACAGCAAGGTTGTACAATGATGTTGATGCGCGATGTGCAAGGGAGTATTTCAAAGAGAGGATTGGGCGATTTGTTGAAGTTATTAAGTTCCACCAGGAACTACCTGATTGGCTGCCGCTAATAGAGCAACTAATCAATATGAGGGCATTTTAAATGGACAAAGTCAGCGCTGTAGTGGCTGGCAACTCCACCTCTTGTATGTGTACATATTTGCAATGTTGAGATGTAATCTGTTGTGAATTGTCAAAGACAGGCAATAAATACAAAAAAAAAGCATGTGGCCGAGTGGTTTGGAGCGCTAGGTGTATCATCGCAAGTGTTTTGCAAGTCACAAGGTCGAATCCCCGCTGGACGTGCTTTTTTTTTTATAAGTTAACTTTTTCGTTTTCCGCCGATGTTTTCTATACTGAGTTCACCTTTTTTTGGGCCGCAACGTTCATTGCTACACAAACTAGTTCACAGAACGCGTGCAGGCTGGCACTGGCGCGCTAGCGAGTTCTCGTTGGCGTGCTGTTGCCATAAGCACCGACTGTTTGCGGGCAGTGGGCACAGGACAGAATCAGCAGACCCTTGGCCTGGTGCGAACACGCTTTTTACGATACAGGCATGAGTGAGGCAAGCTCCAAATATGGGGGAAAAGCGCATGGCATTTGAGCGTCTGCGGGGACGCGGAGGGCGTTCATGCACTACGTAGGCCTCGGCTAGTGAATGCTACGATTCTAAGCCGTCCTGGGAGGCTTATCTTATGCATTTTACAGCCGACAACATGGCAGAAGCGCGGTACGATGATTACTGAGATATTGAGAATGCCCATCCAACAACGCCATCGGTTGTGTTTTACAGAACCGAAACCGAAACCGAAACTTGTTTGATTGCTAACGGGTATCGTCCAATCACGGTACCCCCTCCTCCCAACGTCACAGCCTTAGTTGGTACGGCCGCCGCAAACCGCGCATGGTAGTTTTCCTTCTTTCACGATTTATAGAATAATTACCGACTTATCAACCGGATAAGCGATGAAAAGTGTGCTAATTTGAGCCAGTCTACGCAGTGCAAGCAAAAACGGGAGCTTGACAAATTCACTTCAGTGTCCCTTTAAGACATTTTGCACCAAGGCACTTTGCGGCGTAATGTCAAAATCTATTGCGAATGTGTTATAATATTTGTTGACACTAAACAGTACAGCCCCGTGACTCAGTTTCCGTGACGCGTCTCAAGCACCTCTTTCCATTCCTTACTAGAAAGTACAAATGTAGTCTACGGGCGGCGTCTCCGTGGCAACGACGCTCTTCACCGACACGCTAGCGGGGGCGCTAAGTTGAGAGTGACAATGCGATGACTGCCGAAAGTGTGCCGTAATATGGATTGGAACGGTGCGCTCCTATTTCACGTGACAGGAGCTCTTCTGTTTCGTAGCTCCGTTGTTGTGCGTGGTAGTCTTCTATCCTTCTTCCTGCCTTTCAAGCACCATTTCTTTTTGTATTGCAACGCACTAGAGAAAGTGAAGTGCGGGTAAAGAGGAAAGGCTAAGCGAACCTGCCTTTCACGATTTGCTTTTTTTTCTGGCCAACAGATGTTTCTCTCTAGGAAAATGGGCTCACATTTTCGCATGATTTGTTCGCGCAGTGAAGCAGCGTGAGCCGAGTACATGTCTTGCAATACAGGTTTCCATTTTTTTATTTCATTGCTTGTACACAGATTTCGGTAGAAATTAAATATAAAAGAAGAAAATGCGTTCCATAAAGTGCTGCATCTTTTGACGCCGTGCAGGCTATGGCGTTTTTAAAGATGTTGCATCCGTCCTTG
Organism: Haemaphysalis longicornis; assembly: GCF_048455015.1. NCBI lineage: Eukaryota > Metazoa > Arthropoda > Arachnida > Ixodida > Ixodidae > Haemaphysalis > Haemaphysalis longicornis. The sequence continues at coordinate 14,876,417 of NW_027526335.1, read as the reverse complement.
ACGTCGATGCAGCAAAGGGATTTGTATCCTGAGGGACTGTGTGGTATGCACAATGGGATGGTAATACGTTCATTTACCCCTCCTTGTTTTTAAGACGATATTCTTTGTTCAGATAATTTTAAAACAAGATGGAGTGAACTAGACGTGCAGGTAGCGTATGTTCTGCATTTTGCGGAACAGTCTGCCGGTGAGTTTTACCTCGAGATGGTAACTTCGACAAGTCAAAAATTCCTTCCATCACTGTTAATCTCACGGGGTGGTCTATTTGTAAAGAACAAGCTTGAGAGAAATAATTCAGGCTATCTCAAATGTGCGCTTATCTACATAATTGTAAAAGCTTATTCTAGTTCGTATCAAGTAAGTGTATTTTACGGGGTTGGTTTTGCAGGGTATAAATAACAACGTTACTGCGCGATTCTAGAAGTCAAGCGTTATCACTAACCAAAGTTAGAGGCAACATGTACAATCACACGTTTGTAGCCTTACTCTGCATCTAATTTCACATTGATACAAGCCGACATTTCTCCGCAACAAAGCCAGTGTGTATTCCAGGGCAACAGTATATTGCATTCCGTGCAACGGAGTCCGTACCCCGTAGGCATCATAAACAGTTGACATGCGCCCTCTCCGTTTGCTTGTAATAAAATACATTGTCATCCTACCCTAAGCACAAGACGGCGGCCATTTACGTTTCCGGAATTTTGGTTGCAATTGCACGTAATGAAAAAAGTGGGGATCTAAAAACTCGAACTTCTCTAAAATGTGTCGCCTAGGTTTCCTGCGCTCAGTACGTCCTCAAGGGGATGCGTCGCCACGCCAGCGTCACCCAGCGGCTCTTCCAGGAAGGATAAGGTAGAATTGACGAAGGCGTTATTGGTATTTGGAAGACAGTTTGGTGAAAATAACAAAAAGGTTTGGCAGCTGCTGCAGCATCCTCCCAATCACCCTTTAAATTCCTCGTTTCCCCATGAAAAATAATCATAAACAAATGGGAAACAAAGCTTGCTCCAGCTTGAATGTGGCAGGATGACAGTCAAATAAAAAATTGATGGGGGTAAGCACCCAAACAAATTGTCTGTCAAAAACGAATACGGTGAAGAAAACAAACCCCTACTTCTGAAAAATACGTACACTGGGGCAAAGCGTACACTGATACACTGCTGCGCTTCAATTGAATACATCCAGGGACGTATTGAAAGCAGTACATAAAACTCACAATGTTAGGCGAGCACTGCGCGGATACAACACAACACACACCGGAACGAGGGCAAAGCTTTACAGCCCTCAATTACGCGGACGTGCTTGGCGATTCCGAGATGCCTTCATAATTCAAGTACAACGCACACAAACAACTGCCCATGATGGCCACGTCAACGTTCTTCCCTAATGCTTTGTAGTGTCCCGAATGTTATAACTTAATAACTTCCACCAACTCCACAAGAATAGTTACCACGTGAGCATCACTAAACTTTTCGAATATGCGGTGGCTTTAGCGACTGGTTAGAGATACGTCGCAATAGCGCTGAAAACTGTCCTATTTTTGAGCAATCCCTTAGGTAGTGATATACATTAGGTGTGAGGAAATCACAGAAACATCTGGAGTTGGGGAGCAGGTGAACTGGGTGAAAATAATAGGGAAAGTGTCTATGGCCCGTGGTAGTTCGAGTAAGTCGTCTTGGTTGCTGAAAGCAGTGGGGTATATCAAAAAGAGCACTGAGTTTCCACCTGAACAGCTCGGCATCATTGTTGTTTAAAGACTAGTTCTCACGCCACAGGACACGCCCAGCCTTCAGGGCGTCGCTTTAAAATCATCCGTTGTGACAGTTTTGCTGCCACTGCAAGATCCAGGCCATTTGAGTATCCCGGGAAATTTGTCCCATCCATGTGAGTGTCCCTGGACATGAAATTTTCATTTCATTTCATTTATTTCACTTATTTACACCATTAAGTTCCGAGAAAATTACATAAGGGGGACTCTTGGTCGAAGTATACAGCGTGTGAACAACAAACAAGGGTAAGACAAAAAGAAAGACAAGAACAATTACATCATTACAGAGGTAAAACACGTAAACTCGTAGGAGCAAACAGGGTTACGCATATTTTAATGGAGAGTTGATCGCAGACATACTGGTAGCATAGAAATTTGACTGTTAAGTTTTTCACGAAATGTTTTTCGATTGGAACATGACGCGATGTCATCCGGCAATGTATTCCAAATCGCTATAGCATGAGGAAAGAAGGAAGAGTTGATTGATGACATACAGCAGTTGATTCGGGGAATCGGATGAATGAGATTCAAGCGGGATGACGTTCGTAGCGGGGGCATCAATAAAGCGGGTCTTGTTTCAGGAGGGTAATAGAAAGGATGAAGAAGGCACAGGCGAGATATGATGCGAGAAGATGCAAGATTGGAAATACCGAGGGATTGTTTAAGCGATATGACACTTATTTCGTTCGAGTACTGTGACGTGATAAAACGAGTTGCACGGTTTTGAATCGATTCCAAATCGTTAGAAAGATATGGCTGCAAGAGACTCCAAATATGTTATGCCTATTCCAGCTTTGGCCGAACGAATTATAGGTATGCCAGCTTATTAATGTCGGATGATGCGGACTCAAGATTTCGGCGCAGGAATCCAAGTGTGCGTGAATCGTCAGATCAGATGAATTTAATGTGCGGAGAACAGGAAACAGATGAGGTAAGGTGCACACCGAGATATTTGTACTTTGTGGTCCGATCAAGCCGGGTTGATTTAATGTTGTAGGAATGATCGATTACGTTGTGTTTGCGAGAAAAAGGCATGATTTACATCTCACAAGGTAAAGAGGCATCGGTGCTTTACCGCTCCATGAAGTAGGGGTATACGAGGTCGTGCTGCAGGGTGCTGTTATCGATGGAGCTTAGCTTTGGGCAGGGTTTTATAGGCACAGTCACTGGTAAATATTCTTAATTTTGTTTTATTAAGAATAATTTATATTAAGGTTATCTACACATAAGAAAAATCAAGTGTCACGTTATTACGCACCCAGAAAAAATGAGAAAGCCTTACAGATTTTTCGCAAAGCGCTCAAAAAACACCTCCGCAAAGCAATTGGAAAGCAAATCAACTAAGGCAGACTTTTCCACGGCTCCCGGTGGGTTTCTTTATATTTTAGCTTTACTGAACGGGATTCATCTGCCTACAAGAACCTAACATTGAAAGCTTGTGTGTGTATTTTCTTTTCATCTGAAAAGCCAGTATGTTCTGTGTGCAGCTGTTTATGAGCGTTCCCCCTTTTATTTCAATGCGTGAATACTCGCTGCACTGATCCTCTGTTCTCGACGAAAACATAAGTTAAAGCGCAAGCAAATGGTCCCGTCCGTGCATAAAAGGCCTCTTCCGACACTTCTGAGTCAGCAAGAAGCGCGTAATCGTTGATGTGCCCACCCCACTCTATCTCGACGCTCATGTATCAATGTCAGAGGCTGGTGACGTGCATTAAAGCCGGTTGTCATACGTTAAAGGCTGATCATCATTCATCCACCCGGAAAGCTCTTTGCAACGCTGCGCAACTATGATGTGTTTGTTACTTTGTAAACAAAACTTGCGACTGCAAAAAAAGGCAGAAATGGGGGGTATGGGGGGAGTAGATTGAAATTGGCAGGTAAGGCTTTGAAAGCATGGAAGGCTTTCATGAAAAGTAAACATGTCAACTCTCATTCAGGCTGCGGCTCCGGCTTTAATTTGGGCAATGATACGCAATGCCTTCACTTTTATGCTGCTCAGTGCGGGCAATATCATAGAAGCCTGCATTCACCGGCTACGATGAAGATCAGAAATATGTTCGGAGGCAGTTGCCTTAGGTCGGCGTTCACATGGGGCACGTGTAGCAGTTGAGGACACAAAAATCGCTGAATTGGTCGGATTTTCGCGTAACAAAGATTATCGAACGAGGACTCCTGAAGGCGGAAACAAGGAGGCATCCAATGGATATGGCTGCGCACAGCAGAAAAAGCAAATTATTGCCGAAAAAAGCCAGGGCTGCGACCCGGGTCAAGTCTCGGGCCTGCTGGCTTTCACTCACTCATTAGGCGCGGCTCGCATTAGTTACGATGCCCAACCCATTTTTACCACAACCCCCACTCTAGAATATAACCAAAGACGGCAGCAGAACGACGGCCGATCTCAGAGCCAATCGTTGCTGTGGGCCAACCTTTTCCAAGAATGCGTTTCGAGATAATGCAATGAGAAAATATACGATGGTGTACAATATACTCAAATGCGAAAACATTTATTTTTTATCTGGGCGCACCCAAAAATTTAGTTTAGAAAAACGTTCGATGTCAGATTGCTCGCGACACAGACCACCATTTAATTTGGAAAGGAACCAGAGTTTCGAAAGGAATTGAAGTAAAGGTGTCACTCTCGTATGTAAAATTCCAGGGAACTGTGAACGCCCGTAGGGCAATTCATAAATTTGCGGATTTCTCAACCCAAGGACGCAGCTCAACCACACCGTTTCCTCAAAGGTCACCGATACCTTTTGCTGCTTCTCAAATGCCACAAAACTAGCAGTGCTCTAGCATTTGTGAGAAAAGGGAACACTGGGGGTGAATAGGGCAATAGTTTCCACAGCGCATGCCACAAAGAAGCCTGGCGTCTTTATTACAGAGCGGACAGTCTAAATTCATCTCAGGCCAGGGTTTCTCGAGCGCTCCACCAGGCCAGTGCGTTCAGGCCTCCGCGTAAAGCTGCTGCCAGTGCCATTGTGGCTTGGCTCCACAAGTGACGCAAAATACAATGGCACAGACACTAACACAAAAATTATTACATCGATTTATTTCCTGTTGTGGATACTTCATCTCGCTCTCAAGTGCTAGCACATTTAAAACTAGCCCGGGATTGCGAAATCCGCAACCTCTTTTTTTGTGCCACGAATAACGATGCGCTCCTGGCTACAAACAAAAAGGGGTCCATACATGCGTACGTACGTACGAAACGTCATCATCATTCGCAGAGCAGCTAGGAATGCTGGAAAGAGTAATGCTCGTTGGTATCATCGTTGTGGTCATCGTAGTCGTCGCGGTCGTCATCATCATTACCATACCTGCCAAGTTTCCCTCATTGTCCGGGAAACTCCCAATTTTTTATGGTTTTGTACGACCTGTAGGACTAAAATAAAAATCGCTCGAATACGCACCCATGTTCCGCCCAACATTCTTCTTGGTCTGGCCACATTGCGCAGGAGCTACCTGACAATCCAATCCAATCCTACACCAATACACATCGTTGTCACTAAAGAGCTTAAAAATCATAGGCGGCCGTTCGCGCGAGTTTAATTGGTCAGTACGACCTAAATGCGAGCGTAAGTTCAGTATAAATTGCACCCAGTTTCGACCATTCATATCCGACAGAACCCTCTATCGCGTACTTTTGGCAAGGTATCGCAAGGGCGAATATTGTGTACGCTGGACAGTATTCCGAAGACTTCCTGAAAAGGGCGTCACAGCCACGTCGAACATTTAGCAACTGACGAGTGGTGTAGCTTAATCGTTACTAGAGTGGACGAAAGAGTTCAGTTCGTGCTCTGTTGCTACTAAATTAAAAAGCATGTAAATTATTCCATTCTGTTGCTACTAATTGCTCTGTCCCTCACGCCTCCCGCCTCCCGGTCAGCTCTCCCTAACGCCATCCCGGCGAACCTGGAGATATGCGTTACCAACTTTTCACTATGATCATGGGATTGCCTCTTGCAGCAGCGCTAGGGGCGGGTAAAATAGAGAAACTCAATACATTGTCCTCGTGCGAGAGGGGAAAGTGAGTGGAAGGAAATAAGAAGGACGCAGCTGTTTCTCTATCGGGGGAAGGGGGATAGGATTCCCCCGCCTCAAAGATAACACAGGAACAATGGCGGCTGATGAGCTCTTCCCGTTACTGGGGAGTCCTCCGTGTGTTCCTGTGCTGAGGGAGGGAGCGAGGGTGGACGGAAGAGTTGACCCGAAATAATTTTTAAGCCTGTCACGTGAAATTCGAACCGGAGTTTCGGCAGGGCTAAGGTGTCCTTTGCCTTTACTACATCTCGGACTTCGCTTAGCTCCCATCGAACAACCTGTGATAGCGAGCCCAAAAAAACTCGTCGACGTGAATTCTTGCGCACTTTCATAACGCAAAGTTAGTAATTGTCTCGGTCTGTTTAGCCACTCCCCCCTCACAGCCTAGGCTTAAATTTCACGGGTGTAAGTTTCTAATTTCAGTTTTTGAAACTTCCAAAAGCTGGTGCCCCAGATTTGACCTTGTTTTAGGCTGTAAACGTCCTAGCCGAATAAATGGCTCTTTTTAGACTATTCGCGGTTATCGCTGCACTAACTTCTCCAGCTAAGCGCCCGTGAGTGTTTCATTTCTATGGGCCGGAGAACTTCATTGCGGGGCTTGTTTGCGCTCCACCACACCTCTCGCACTTTTCCACGTTGTTTCTTATTTGTGCCTCTTTCTATTCCATTCCTCCATGCCCATCCCTGTTATTACTGTTCCGCCTTTCCGGAAAGCTGTGATAAAATGCAAACCCGTGTCTATCGTGGCCGGTAAACAGCAGGACACCGTGATCTGTATGCGCATGTCATTCAACGTGAATCGATGGCCGAAGTATCGCACGCGTACTTGCGCCGCCACTGCGGCGACGGAAATTGTAACGCTCACTCGCTGCATCCTGGCGACTCAACCTCCCTACCTCTCTCTCTACCCACCTCCGTTCTCTCTATCGCCCTATTCTCCCGGCTATCGTTCATTCGCACGCTGCAGTGTGGGTTCTGCCCTATGCCACAAACGCGGCCGCTTTCCCTCAAAGTTTACACGGCACTTCCGGCGCCCGTTCGGACACTTACGCTCGACACTGTCCCCAGCCACACCTTTCTCCATACCGTTCGGCCTGCACTCACGGGCATCCGCATGCGGCGGCTTCTTTTTACTCTTTGTCATTTGCTTCATGCCACCCATTAATGGCATCTGCTCCCTCTCAGCAGATGGTTTTCTATTTTCCAACGCTTTGCACTGTATCACTTGAATGTCCGTGGTGTTTTTTGCGGTGCACGTAGTTCTTTCCGTTGATTTGGTTCTCGTCCTTGGTATTCGGTAAGATACATTTGTTATCCGCAGGAGCGGAGTCTAAGCATAGACCTTGAAATGCTGCTTGTTCCTCCATCTGCTCTTTCAAAAATGGCCTATTTTATTGCGCATTCTTTTATTTGTACTTGAAAAACTACAGTGCACATACCACCCGTGCCATGCTAATGCCAAAAAAATAATTTCTGCATAAAATGAACCAGCTGAAGCGCATAATCGTTGAAACGTTATGTAGATATGTGCTGTGTAAGCTAAAATAAGCCAGGAAGATAGCCACGAGCACGTAGAGAGAGAGAGGGGGGGGGTTAAGAAGAAATACCTATGTTTGAAGGGAAAGGTGCTGGTCAAATGGCAGGATGGAGAGATGAAGCCTTTCCTGTGAAATCAAGCTCAGGTAGTGTAGTCAACCACACTCACTGTTGTTTTGGCGTTTTCGTTTACTTCATATTCTCGAGGCTTAGTGAATGCGAAACGAGTTAGAACCGTATCCGGGAAAGCATTGTGGGTATAGTATAACAAGTAACTGTAATTAGGACCATGGGGCCATCGATAGTAATGAGTGTCCTGCAGACGACCTGTCACCATCAAATGTTTTGTTCCAATGTCCTTGGTTCCAGGGCATGTCCTTCATGGTCTATTATAATAGACCATGAAGGTCTGCCGGAATCGTTGCGGAGCCAGTCGGCCATTTCAGATGTCCGGGGTAGTCCCCTTTCCATCCATGCGGGCAGGAAGGGGGCCATCCCCAACCGAATCCTTCGTAGGAAAACCTCCTCCACCCTAGCAAGGTTGCGGGGGAGTTGACTCGAACACGAAGGTATAAGAGCGCGATCTCGGCATCGAGGGTCCTCCTTTACTGCCATTCGGGTGGCCCAAGGGTCCCTTGGGTGCTGGGCGTGGAATGACGGGGCCGGGCAGTTATGTGATAAGAAGTAAGCGCGTTCATTTCCTACAGTTTCGGTGTGGCCAGGCACCCATGGCACAGCACTTTTGAATACATTTTGCTGTGGAGCTGGTGGATCAGTTTGCAGTTGACCGGAGTCTGCGCAACTGTCGGAGATAATAGATGCCTTGCGTAGAGTGTACGAACATTTATGGCTGGCGACACTTACTGCACTCCAAGAGGAAAGAGCAGCGGTTTGATGTGCGTTGACGAGGAGATGAGAAGACTGCAGTCTCATCTTCTCCTCACATCTGCAGTTGGTACTCTGTTCAACGAAAGGTTTTACTAAGACTCGTTAAGGTCAAAAATTTGGAATTGAGATTTTATGTAATCACAGGTCGTGTGTGGCTCAGTGCCGAACTGTGCTGTGCGCGGCACAGAGATCACTACAAATCTATTTTCTCTGTTTTTTTTTATATAGTTCGGTCGAAATAACGGATCTTTATTTTTATTTTTACAAATGGTGTTAAACCAGCCGGCTGTACGGAAATGTTGTAACACCAACAAAATTGAAGCGCACCAATTTACAACAAAATAACTACTCAAAATTCAGCATACCGCTGAAATTGCCATAGCCTTCAGTCGTAGCCTTCCTACTACCGCCCACCCAAGTGGGCCACCGCACGCAAAAATATTCCTGGCTACGGGTCTCAGGTAAAAACAAACTATCTGCAAGATTTTCTTCTGTACTATACTCATTTGCACATCTAATATTTTGCCCTCCTCACTCCATATCCTTTACCTATTTTTTTGTTTCATGCTGTTAATATCTTTATTGTGTGTATTTTATTCGCGTGGATGAATTGGGGAAGGTAGGTCAGATCACCCGTTTGAAGTGTTAAATCCTACGCCACTCGTACGGCCGCTCCTACGCTCTATGCTATTACCTGCATCTCCAAAATAGGGCTTACGGAAACGGGAACGATTCTCGATATCGTTGCTGGAACTCAAGGCGGAAGCGTCACAAAAAATAACAGGTTGCGAGGAAACTCTTTTGAAAACAGTAACGGCTGCTTTCCGAAGTTTATCGCGAAATAGCAGGTGAGCTCGCTTCTCTTCTCACACTTTTCTTGTTACAATTAGTTTATTTCTTCAACGTCATCCTGGTGGATGTGATGTTCAAGACATTTTTTATACGGATTTGCACTGTTGTAAAGAAATTAAGATGTGATTAGGCGCGTAATTTTATTTCATCTTTGTGTTGCCGGGAAAGCCACGGCGCATTCAGGGCTTGGAAGACCAGGGAAAAGAATATGCACAACAAAAGTGAATAAATATGAATGAATAAATGAATGACAGTGCAGTTGTTCATTCTCGATAACAGGAAAATGTTGTAAAAGAGGCAAAAATTAAATCAAATCAAATCGGTTATTTTCCTTTCTTTTGCAAGAGGAGGGCACAACCGCAAAAAAGCCACTGTTACAAGCGGCTTGACGAGGCGGCTGCCCCGGTTTCCGGCAACAGCAGATATCACGACCGTATGCGATATTATTTCATTACACATCTTGTGGATTAACCGAGGGGAAAAGAAGGCGCACACACGCACACACGCACACACGTGCGCTCATACACACACACACCACACACACCACATACACCACGCACACACACACACACACACACACACACACACACGCACACGCACACAAAAGAGAAATAAAAGGAAGACATAATAATCAAATCAAATCACAGTGATGGCCATACTTAGCGGAAGCGGGAATGGTAATAAATAAAAAATTGCTACAATATAGCCAAAAAATGCACTCTATACAATAACTTTTTTTTCAACAAGTGGAATCAAATTTTTTTTGAAGGAAGGCTGTATACATAAAACATCGGAAACAGTGGCCAATAAGTACTTTACACAATTCCTAATTTCTCAAAAAAAGAGAGAAAAACTGACACACAGGGCTTTTTTTAGGAAACAAAGAGTGATTTTAGATTTTTCGGAGAAAAGCGGTATATATTAATGGAAATGGTGTCGTATCTATTTCGAACTTCGAACTTCTGAAAAATATTGTATAAAATTTACCTAACTGTGCTTTGTAGTCCATATAATTCGCGAGTCGTGTTGGAGCTTACAATGTCGACAGAAAGCCCTACGGTCGACACGAAGCGAACTTTGCTCACGCATGCGCTTCATACGTTGGCTTCCTTTATATTCAAAGTAACCTTTACAACCAACGAGTACGGGGGACGACAGACAGGCAGAAATCGCTGTGACAGATGCCACAGAAAGCAACTCGGTTAAACAACACAAAGGCACCTGGAGAAGAAGGGAAACAACAAACAACAACGCTTGGGCGCGTCGCACGTCGGGTGAATGTGCACGTGCTTCGCTAGATTCGGCTTACTGTTCCGTTCGGCTGGCCATAGCGTCCCCGTTGCTGCTTCAACGGGTCGATCCTTTGCGGTTGCGCACTCCCGGAAGCCCATGCTTATCCTCACAATCGCATGGGCGCACTCGGAGGTCTGCTCGCGACGGTAGACGGCGTGTGCGCTTCGGCATCGAGGCACAGCCACGGAGTGGACGAAAGCTGCAGAGGAGACGCGACGTCCGGTCGACGGGAATCGATACACGCCTTGCCTCTTCTGTCTTTCTAATCATTGCGTTCATCAACAGGTAAAGCGGAGTGAAACAAGCAGTTGTGCACATACGCGAGAAGGCAGCACGACACGTGGAATAAGTAATTGAATTACAGTACATAGTGGTATCAGATTTGGTTCTGTGTTCCTTTAGGGGCAAAGTTCCAGCGTGGTAGGCACACGTTCGCCTACGGATTTTGTTTTCATGACTATCAGCATTGCTCCCAGCTGTGAAGGAACAAACGTGAGGAAACGAGCAAGGAACGCTGATTTTCGTCTCCCATAGTCACTGCAATGCGGTTAACGTAGACCCTGTAAAAATTGAGCAACCGTCTTGTAAAGATGACCAGCCAAGTGCTGTAGGCTATAACAAACCAAGCATGCGGTAAAATAAATTGATCTCAAAAGTGCTTGTTGGAAGAGCTAAATCTCGTCCGAAACGTATCAAGAATGGCCTTGTGGTGACTGCAGGAAGGCCACATGCACGGGGGTGGGGGGGGGGGGGGGGGAATCTGTCATTCATTTTTTTTAGATGCGAAGCAGTTTATGGTCGAGCCTGTTCCCTCTGCCGTTGTGTGGGCGCCATTGTGCGGCGTCCACACCCCCACTGCGCATTCCTGGCCAGGCACCGCTGATGATGATTGTGGCAGGATGCCCCTAGGGATTGCCCAACCAAAGAATCCATCACGAGATAGCTTCGCGTTCAACCACCGTCGTCATCTTCCCGTAGGAGAACCCTGAGTAGTATGCGAGGCATTCCTCCTCTCCTCCCCGACGCTCCTCTCCTCTCCTCTCCTCTCCTCTCCGAAGATCCTCTCCTCTCCGGGATTGCGCAACGAATAGCAACTCCTGCGGCTCCGTGCGCGATAATGCGAAGCAGCTTAGGGTTAGAGACTCGACGGTAGCCGCTGCATACTCCGCTGTGGGGGCGTCACTGTAGCTCCGCGGTATAAATGACGCGCGCGAGCGCTCCGCTCCCCTCATTCTCCTCCCGCAACGCCGCAGTCGAACTGAAAACGAATGGGAACTTGAGTCGACTCCATGGCTGCTTCGCATACTACTCAGGGTTCCCCTACGAGAATATGGTGAAACTTTTTTTGGACCAGTCGTAGTCCCCGAGAAAATACATTTTGCAAATTATCCTCGAATAGGCTTTGCAATTTTAAGAAACAGAATAAAATATTTCTATAAACCGAGCAGTGCCATCAATTTTATATATATTTTATATATGCAGTGAACAAGGCTTGGAAAACAGGAGGAAAGTTGACCCATACAAAAAGGATGGTCGGTGCCCAAGTGGAAATCGGAAAAAAAGTGGAACTCGATACGGTACGGGACTTCGTTCGGCTGGAGTCTACGCCTAGTGAAGTGGCAAGCGCGGAGTCGTGTAAAGAGTGCACATAGGAAAGCGACGCCGCTCCGCTGGAGAGGCAAATAAAAACCTTTCTTCAAGGAGGCGGGTTCTTTTCTGGTTCGATGAAAGCTTAACTGAGGAAACCACCTTAGGGCAGGGCTGATGAGCTAACAAAAACCCATTGGAGCAAATAAAAGAGAAGTGCAAGTAAAATGAAGACGAGCATTGTAGGGATACGGCAGAGAAAACAACATCGTAGTTCTCTGGCCACCATGTGGAATGTGAGGCCACGAAAAAAACCGGTCGCCTAAGGGTGAACTTCCTAAACTTCGTTGTTGTCCTGGCCCGTGCCGAGGAAAGCGTGGGCGGTCGCCACTTCTCCCTCCGTCTCCCTCTCGGCAGCACTGGACGGCTGCGGAGAGCGCTGGGCCAGCGTTCGCTTGTCCGCGACGAAAGATAAATGGTGCAGGCCCCGCAACGACCTCTCGATGACAGCTCCCAAATGTGTTCAGCATCTTTCGGCCACCGTGTTTTGGTACCGATTGCCAGAAGCGTGCGCGCACCACTGGGCCGTCCCAGCCCTGAAGTTCCTCTGAAGAAGCCCGGCTTCTTCCTCCTCTCGCCGCCTCTCCGTCGTTTTGTTCACCCGGCCGCCGTGCCTCGAATTTCTCTTTACGATGCCCGGAGGGGATTTTGTACCAGCGCTTACGGCTCCATGGCCGTCACAGAGATATTTCATTTTTGGCGTTGGTACCCTGTCCCTTGTTCTTTTCGTGCGCATACAGCCCTCTTCTCTACATCGCTATTTCCGCAGCACTTGATATTTCCTTGTTCTCCCACCACGGCTCCCTTTCCGTGTGAGCCCTCTGGGTAGGTCTCCTACGTACATCCCCCTTCCGTTCTTATTGTATTATTCTTCGTTGGACGCCGGAAGGGGAAACAATAACCTGGTGATTTCTGCTGCAAGACAACGCCGGAAAGGAGGAAGAGCTGCCCAGGAAAGGGCCGATCGAGTCGCTTCTTTTTCGCCCAGTGGTCTTGGAGGGGGTCTGTTGCCTTGATCTCTGCCTCGGCTGTTGCAGTGCTGGGACGTGGCTTCACCGTTCCTGCTGTTTTGCTTCTGCGTGATATACAGGGAGGCACTTACACGTTTTGTTGCTCCAATGCCTTTGCAATCGGCCTTGGGTCCTTTTACTGCCGCTGTCTCTGCATCTTTGTCGTTTCGCGTTGTTCTGATACGGTGTCTCTTCCCTTCAACGTGGCTTTCGGGAGCAAGCCTATTTACGGCTTGTGCGCTTGCTGGCTTGGTTCGTTGGGCTTTGCTGCGGCTCTGACACTAATCCCTTCTACAGTGGTCGACTTCCGCGTCACCTTATCCTTCTCCGCCTATTCACTTTTTTTCTCATTGGTTATGCGAGCACAGTTCTTTGTAGTTATCCTGTTCGGATATGTCGCATTGTTGGCAAGGGCTGCGGTCCTCATTATTTCTTGTTTCTCTTACCATCTGCATAACAGTCTGCAAAGGTGATTATTTCTTTGTTCTTGGCATTTTTCTATTTTTTATTATCTCTGGGTTCTTGTTTGTTTCCAAAAGGATTGTGGCACCTCGCAAACGACTATAAGCGTAGCCCAATTGTGTAGGCTTGCCTTTTCGTCGTCTTGCCGGAGTATAACCGTACATTTGATGGTTCGTCTGGGGTAATTTTGCTACTTTGCTCCTCTTAGAACCAATTTGATGGAATATATACTGTTAGCAAATGACAATAGTCGGGTAACCCCGTATGTAATTTTTCGAAAGGGATTTTAAAAAAAAATAAATTTCTTGGATGATGAAGAAGCATAACCGCAATTTTTGCAGAATTATGATAGGCTTTTTATTTGCCTTTTCTAGCCCTGTTTAATTAATTTAAAGTGTAAAGTGTTCAGTTTATATTGACCAGGATATCAGTACTCGGATGAACTGAGTTTGAAATACATTAGCACGCGTCAACTACCGACGGTCACGTTGTGCCAATTAAGGACGCATGGGTATAATTTTGGAAGATGTTAAATTCGCTTTTATGTGTTGTTGTGGGAAACCATCGCAAGAAAAAAAACAAAATCAGTACCATAAACAGCCTCAGGAGTGTTGACAAATCAGCAAAAAAAAAAAAAAATCTCGCGCTTATTAACATTGGCGTAAGTAACTCTTGACTGGTACAATATTGTCACGTTGCCAAAGACAACGCAGCTGTCTTAAAAGAAAAACACGCTTATTGGAACGAAATTGTGCTCCCATAACAAAATATAGATTACACAAGCGGCGAAGCATCAGTCACCAAAGTGACGTGCGCAGGCGAATTTCGGAGAATCGAATACCACGGCGGCTGCCCCGGCAGTATTTCACTTTCGCAGTGATTGTTTCTAGAAACGTCGAATTTCAACGAGAACACTGTAGATCAAAGAAGATTATTCTAGCCTAGTGACATCAGGGCCAAACCGTTTCCCTATAAAAAATAAGATAGCCAGTGCGGCATTCAAAAAACGAAAAGTACACACTTTGCTTGAAAAAGTGACAGCACGGCCGGGCGCTGCCGGATGATAAAAACAAAACAGAAGTACACAAAGAGAATGCATAGTTTGCGGCAACAGTGTGATACCCCTGTTCAGATAGGCAGAAGCATAGCATCGAAGTCCAAGCCATATTGGGTAATTTTGGAACAGGCGCTATATCCGCTTTCACAATCGTATATTAAAAAAAAGCAGAACAAATAAACGCTTGTTACTAAACCCCGTGACACAATGACAGTACTATAGAAATTCCAAGCTGCTAGGCCAAGAATTTTGATACAGCTGACAATTGTCTCTTATTGCAGGCATTCGTTATCAAAGTATACATTAGGGACTTTGAACGTAGCCCACACATGAATGTTTTACTGCCAAGCAGAGAAACAAAATAAGGTAATTTAAATTAATTCGCCACCAGACGCTGAATGGATAACTTTTTGTGAAAAAGTAAGCTGAAATCTAGCGGTCTTCATTTTTCCCTGTAGCAAAAGGGGTAGCCAGAAACAGGGTTTGTCGAATCCTCGGCGTCCTGCAGTTTGGAAGCGTATACGCATACGAAGGCGGAAATTACGGACTGAATTCACAGCCGTAGTCAGAAATACTACGTAAAACTACGTTTTCGACATCCGTGAATTATCTAGGAATTCGCCATCTTGCCGGGAAGCGTTTTCTGATACGCCCTCAGTTGTGTCACGTGCTTCCAGCTGGCTAAATCGTGGTGCTGGCATTTTGCAGTTTTGACGTTGCATGACGTTTAATGGTGATATATTGTAGGTCTACATGTTTTTGGCTCTGCACTGTTCTATGCTCATGGCTCACGCTGAAAAACTAAGAGAAATATAACGTTCCACAACTATACCTCGTGCGTAAAGCCTAAATGCCATGCTGTCTTTGTGAATAGATGCTGCATAGAGAAGTCTTTCAAACCTTTGGCTGGAACAGTTACGTCACATGTTAGCAACGTTGCTTTTCGAGGAAGTCACTCGGAAAGAAAAGGTTTTTGGTCACCCTTGCCCAACACACACGGAAAAAAATCATGATGCCTTGGAGCCTTAAATTAGCGAATTTGCAGCAGCCGCAGTTTCGCCCATGCTTGCGCCATAGAAACCCTTTTACCAGGCAGTGAATCAGAAGTTCGACTGCTTCTTATACAAAAATAAGTGAGCATAAAACGAGCGTTTCATGTTTTGTTTTTACGCTTAGCAATAAAATCGCACGTTTTCGTCCTTATACTGCCAAATAAATTCATGAATCGAAGAAAGACTCCTAGCAGACACAAATTCTCATCGGAGCGGCTATGCCATGGCTAAGCCTTTTGTAATCAGGAGGAGCAATTTTTTCGTCGTATTGCCTGCTTTGTCATTTGCAGCATTTCGAAACGAAACGGGACAATGAATCATGAGAGATAATCACTGTAGTCCGGTGGACCATAGCGCGGGCGAGCAAAGAAGAGGGACTTCGCGTGGCGCTCTGGTTAGCGCAGCTCCGTTCTCGTTGCCGCTGCGCACAGCGCAGTAAGCGGGCCCGTTGGAGTAGAAACAACCTCTTTGATCAAGCGTGCACATATATCTCTCACAACCCGCATTACTGCGGATTGTACACAGACCGCTGTCTACGGGAACGGCGCCAGCTGTGCGCAAGCGCTCCCCCGGCTGACTTGAGGAGCAGGCCCACTTCCTACGTCGTTAGGCGCACCTTTGCCGTATCATACGCCGTCCCTGTTTTTTTTTTTTCTGTTCCGGTGGTTGCGGGTGGAAATAAGCGGGCCCTGTCCAAGGGCATGCCAGGTGGCGAGGGTGTTTATATGGCGCCGGCTGCTGATTAGCAGCGCTTCGTGGTTTATGCCTCTCCATTACTGGCTGCCGCTTACTTAATGCCCCACCCGGCGTCAGGCCCGCCGGAAAAGCTTGGCCCCCGCTCTCTAATGATAGCGAGGGGTCCAAACCAACCATTCAGCGTCCGGTTTCATCTACCTCCGCTTGCGGTAGCCCGGGATTCAACGTCGTTGTGATGACATATCGGTTAATTAGAGCGCAGGAACGCTTATTAATTCTAGCCGGGCGACACAAGCGGGGCAAGAACAGCGTGATATTTTCTCCAAGTTGTGCTAGAAGGAACGAAAATAGAAACGTGATAGTACCGGTGTGTGTTTCACCCCAGGATTCAAGTACCTTGCGTTTTTAAGATAATCCATAGGAAGGGTGTACGTTCCTGGGTAGGCGTTTCTTTCGTGTCATCGGTTTGTTTTCTTGATTCTGAGTGGGAAGCTTGTAGATTGATTAAAAAATCCACATTTTCCTTCGCGCGTTCGCATTAAGCGAAAAAGCAGTTCATTTATTCTGCACACTTTCCGTCCTTCCCTCCCTCACCTCAAGATGAAAAAAAAAGTCTTCCGCAGCACAAAGCGATTTAGTCCGCACAAAACCGACGTCGCTGAGGAAAGCAACAAAAATAAATTGACTCCAATCCACGCTGTAAGGTGGTTGTACTGCGAAGCTGTACACGGCATGCATCCAAAACGATTACCCATGCGGCGTCACTTGGATTCACACACGGGCCATCCGCTAACTGCTACCACCCATCACGCTCTTCGCCTCCGTCTCACCTCTCTATTGATGAACTGAACAGACGTTTGACCAATGCAATTCAAATTTCCCGGCTTCCCCGTGCACGCGCGCCCCTTGCCGGAACAGGGCGAGCGGGACTTCTGTTCTTTTTTTTTTTTTTTGCTTGCTCTCATGTCGCACGTGCCGGCGCTTTACTGCGCAGTCTGGAACACGCCGTTTCTGGCGGCCACTTATAGCGTCTTTCGAAGGGGGAGCAGGAGGATGACACGCACGTCTTTGGCGTCATCTCTCTATCTGCTTCTCCCTCCCTCTTGTGTAATGCGTCGCCGCCAAAGAGCGCCCTCCCCCTCCCCATACGCTGAATCCAAACCACCGTCTGTCTCCCCCGTCTCCACGTGTGGGCGTAGCTTAGTCAACAAGACTACGGGTTCTCGCTCGTCTTTATGCGGGCCTAGGTTTGATGCCTGGCGGGGCCAGTAGATTGTTTGTGCAGCCCGGGTGTAGCCAATATCCAGCAGTAAACTGTAAAATAGGGGTAATGCGGGCCAGTTGGTACTTTTATCCAGTGGTCTTTTTATCCTGTAGTAGCCTGGGATGTTTGTTTGTGTAACCAGCAGCCTGGTACTTTTCTGCTGACGGGGACACAAAATTTTCTTAGGTGGTAGAAGTATACTGCTTCGCGGTAAAATGAAACGACAAAAAAAAAGCACTAGCGGCATAAAAAGAAAATAATCAATGGCGCCAATTCAATATTTTACTCGTGTGGAACAGATGAAAGTGGCTTCGTTTCGGCTTCTTACGATGTTTGGAGCGTTCACAGAAAGGACAGGTTGATGCCGGGGGGACAAAATTCCAGCGCCTGCTGGTCGGAATCAAGAGAACGGTTTGCTTATGACACCGACGAAAAAATTCCCCCGCATTTCCCAGAGGGGGAGAATGTGAAAGTGCGAATGCACGGTTGTCGGCCCGCTTGCGGCGCTTGCGCTCGGCCCCCGCAGCCCACCGCCTCGCCGCCTTCTCTTCCATCTCTTCCATCGGGTTTGTAGTATCACGTGTACACCACGCAGTTATCAAGCCGCTATAACGCCGCTGAGTCGCCAACGCACGCCACTGACGACGTAGTTTGAATGCGTTAAAGATATAAGGCGCGTCACTAACACTGATATCAGCGTCGCCTCCGTGGCTTGGTCGGTAGAGCGTCGCGCTGCGGCCGCAAAGTCCTCGGATCGAAACCTGGCGCCGGGTGCTGTTTCTTTTTTAAATATAGAGGAGCACTGCGGACGCCGACGCCGCCGCCGCCGCCGCCGCCGCTTGGGGTCGCTTATAAAGTGCATTCGCACTTAAAATAAAATGATCCTGATCTGACTATTCGATCTATGCAGACCCGTCCGCTTAATGCCGTCTCTCCGCGACGGAATCCATAAGGCTGGAGATTTACGTTTACGAAGTCAGGAAATGTTTTCTCAGCCCAGCGAAGGGCACAGCTGATAGTTCTAATTTCGGAATAAGAAAACAAAGAAGTAGGACACCGTGTGGTCGTCCATTCCCGGTTTGGATTCACCGAAATGTTTACAACTCCCGCGGGGTATACGGGAAACATTTCCGCGTTTTGGGGTGATCACGTCAGGGGAGTTACGTGTGGGATACTTAAGGCAAGAACAACTAGTCGATGATTACGCTTCTAAATGCAGAATTTAAAGTCCAACTGCACTCAAATTTTTCTTTCTCCAAATTTGATCCAGGTAAGTAGTTTATGCTCTTGAAATATCCATAGCGAGATCCTACACCCAGTAAGCACGGAGCACACCAGGCACCGTTGTTCAAAGTAGCTCTGAGCAGATGACGTTTGCACCTTGCGGAGAGTACTGGCACCCTGCTTGCACGGCACTCTGTTTGGCGCAGGGGTGCGTCAGCCGGGGGTTTCTGTGCAACACTGTCGCGCTGCGCCGCCATCGGCATCCCATGTTTAAAACTAACCGCAAAGGTAGGAATTTCCGGAATTTTACAACGCAATAAGGGAGATTAGAGGCCTACAATCTATACGGGTGCTTGCGGTGGTTCTGAATTTAGCAAAACTTCCTTTGACCAGAAAATATATTTTTTCCCGACAAATACAGCGAAACGCGCCTTTGGTTGCCTGTATATTTATCATTCCTATTGCACCTGTCACGGAGAAAAATACCTTTTATAAATTCTTGACCACTTGCACGTCCGCGTCTAATATGTGCCGTCTTAGGGCAGGCCCAACGCCACCTCCCCCCTTACCCCCCCCCCCCCTCACCCTCCCCTTCCCCACCTAGACCTCTCCAAAAGTTGACGACCTGAGTTGTTCTGCGCGTGGGAATAAGCATTCGCGCAACTTTTGACTCACTCGCTAAGTCAACCAAAGTCTGCCTTTAGCGTTCTTTGTTTTAACAAATACCTCCGCATGCAGATCGGCCGTCGTCTTCGCGAAGTTCGACAGCTAGCGAAGCTGCTTCTCTCCTAGCGATATGCTAATTTTTCAAAGCAAATCTTTATGCTTTTATTCCCCCAGGGTTCTTGCGCGGCCGTTGTGAACAGAAAACTCCGGCGAAAAACTCTAACTGCCAGGAATCTAACCTGGAACGAATGTAGAAACGGAGCGAGAGCCACTTGTCTTACCGATTGAGCTACGAGGCCAGGCGAAGACGCGAGAGACAGGCGGTGTACTCACCGTGCACATCTGCGGGATCACCCCCTGCGTTCTCGCTGAATGCCACGGGATAGCTTCACGTGACCTCTCGCGCGCTGTGCCTTCCTCCCACGGCACGTGTAGCGGCCGTGTGCTCGCCTTGCGCAAGCGCTAGGAGTTAATAAAAATTAAAGGATGCTCACACCAATACATGGCATCTCACTTCTCCTCCGTTTCTGCCGCCGATCTCGTCGCGTCCGTCGGTGGCGGTAGAGGCGGAGGAGAAGTGAGATCGTCTAGCACCGAGTTTGAGCTTCCTTTATTTTATATAAAAAAGAGTTTCTACTCATGTGCTTCCCCAATACAACTCAAACAAACACTGTTCGTGGTTAATGCAATGATTTAACTTTACCAAAGAATATCTCTTTCAAGTAATAAGGTGTGTGCATGGTTAAGTGCTTTTCACTTGTCTCTGGTTTTACTCTTTGTAGAGCCACGTGTATGAATTCATGTGACGTCGCATGGGTAATCATTGTGGGCGTCGTTTACAGCTTTGCCTTCCAACCACCTTCACAGGGTGGATTGTCACGCAATTTTTTTCAATCCCGAAAGGAAGTATTTACCTTCGTAGAGTCTTAGATTCAGATTAGTTGCAAGTAAAATGTTGAAGAACGGAAAGTTGGGCTAGTTGGTAGGTGTTCATCTTGGTGGAAACAAAAGCGCACAAAAACTGGGACGAAGGAAGACGTAGAAATGAAGCGCCGTGCTGTCTACGTCTTCCTTCGTCTCTGTTTTTTGTGCGCTTTTGTTTCCACCAAGACGTAAAATGTTATCAATTCGTTGCCAGTCTTTGGTGAAAGTAGAAAACAGCGGCAGATACGTAATTTTTTTGTGATTTAGTGCATCAGTTAGATCTGGTAGCTGGCCTACGGTTTCAGACCGGTTTTACAACTCGATCCTCGATGTGCAGTGAGGGGAAAAATACTGGGACGATACTCACCAAGCTGCTTGCTAAAATAGTTTGTCATTGACATTTGTGTTTAAACAATAGTTTATGATTGACATCGTAAAATAGTTTGTGATTAATCTCCGTCCGTGCAGGGTTTGTTCCCTTCAAAAAGAGCGATATGATAGCGAAGGTGCTGGCTAATTAAGCATGCTATTCAGTATAGTACAACCAAGTACCTTTCTAAATCTGAACCCACTTTTTTGCTCGGAATGCCAAGGATTGCCCCCCGGCAGTTATTCTGATAGAAACATACATTTCGCATAGTATACTTCATCTCGGTTGATAGCAACGCGATGTTGGAATTGCGCCTGACGCCATTAGCGTGGGCGAAGTTTAGTTGGAGTTCTGTAGAAGTAAGTGTTAAACGCGACGCTGTTGCACGCATTTGGAGGCTGCTGTGAGCGGCCGCGCCGGTGCTGGCGCACCCACTTCCGCACAATCACCTACGCCACGTCCGTGCGAAAAAAGGCTGCCTTTTTTCCAGTTTCGCTTCCGAAAACACCAATCTTCAGGAGCCATTTGCGTCGAGCGCGTCCATGTTCCAAGCGTAGTATTTTGCATTTTGCACTATTCCTAAGGGTGCTACTAGATGAAATCATTTTTATGTTGCCGAAAATTTGAGTGCAGCTGAACTTTAAGCGTAGCTGTTGATAGTTCTGCTGCGATGATATTGCTTTGACTTGATATTGTTTTTCTTAACTGATATTGCTTTGACATGATATCTGGCGTCAAATCAGCAGGGAACAATTGAAAGTGCCAACAAAAATCTCAACGGGTTGTAGAGCAACCGCTTTTCAAGCTCAAAGTTCCCACGCACTAATTTCATTCATTCATTCATTCATGCACTCATTCAAATAGCAGGTCGAGACCACTCTCTTTTCCATCTCCCATGTCCTAGACTCATTTCATGGATGGCTTCCTTTGCCGCGTATTACTCGCGTGTTTTCTCCTATTTTTCGCCCGATCACGTGGGGCTTCCGCCTGACTGCCCGCGGTGGTGTTTGGTGAGGCGCGTATTCTTTATTCGTGAAGACGTCTAGAAATGGGTTCTGGCTATTTTCGTTCCGCCTTTCCCCTTTCACCCAAGTCTTCCTCGTCCCGATGCCTGGCATTCCTTTGTCAACG
Organism: Haemaphysalis longicornis; assembly: GCF_048455015.1. Lineage (NCBI taxonomy): Eukaryota > Metazoa > Arthropoda > Arachnida > Ixodida > Ixodidae > Haemaphysalis > Haemaphysalis longicornis. The sequence goes on along the minus strand of NW_027526335.1, from coordinate 14,854,533 downwards.
ATCGTGTGTTACTGCAATAAAGGAGAGCTCGTCGCGCCCAGACTATTGAGGTACGTCCTCGTGTCTATACAGCGTTTCAGGAAAGCTGACGTAGTGCGTTTCAACTCTATTTCTCCTCCCGCATGCCTTTGAGAATCATGCATGGCTTCTCTCGCCTTTGTTTTTTTGTTTCCTTTTTCCGTGATTTGTCAGTTACCAGTTCGCCTTGCCATTCACCTCTGCAATTGTGATGAGGGTAAATGCAAGGTCCTATGGGGAACATCAAAAAAGCCAAATTATTTTCCGTTTCAAGAAGCACGGCTTAAACGTAAACGCCATTTAAAATCGAAAGAAGGAAAAAGATGCTTTCAGGGTTCGGTCCTTCCCAGTTCTTTATAGGTTTTAAATGTTTCCCGCGATGGGGTGCGGTCTTTTCGTCCATGACTGTAAGGACTTGCGGGCCTTGGTCACCATCTACATTACAGTATTTGTTAGGCCTGAAAGAGTTCTGTAAATTACAGATATCCGCTCGCCAAAGGCCTTAACAGAGGTACCTCCTGCAGTCAGGCAATCTTGTTCCGAAAAGAGAATAACAAGTGTTCGCAACGTGTCTTCCAGCAGTGGGTAAATTTCTTCGTAATGCAAAATTACGGGCCAGCTTCTCACGGGGACATTTAAAGAAAAGTCTACCGCATGTCCTGATTACCGCATCGGCCCTGGAAATTGCCGGGGCACTGGCATCAAAAAATGAATCCTTGAAAGAAATGTTGTGGCCCTGTGAAAACACGGCTGTTTCTGCAACCGCCTGCGCTGGGGCCTAAATTGACCGTTGAGCATCTGCCTAACAAGCAATTCGCACATGCATAGTGAAGCCAATGCTAATAAATGCACGCAGATATTTTTAACCTACTTGATCGTCCAAGCAAGACATATAAAAGCTACCTTCGGCTGTTTCGTGCTTGTCTTCGAAATCCCTGGCCGTTCTGGTCCTATATTCACAAGCAGGCGAGCATCTCTATACCTGGTTAATACATACTCAAAGAGGAAGGAGCTGCTGTGCCCAATGTGAATGGACGCATGTATTGACGCTCTGCCGTTCATCACCCGTAAAAACCTCTCTTCCCGCCTGTGCTTTGAGTGTTACGGGTCACCCTTTTCCTCATTGCATCAGGCGCCTATGATGGGGACACTCGACAAGCGACCGTGTTTCAAGACCGTTTTACGGCCACCCTTTCGAAGCCGGCGCTGACTTCACCAAGTCTACACCATGGAACCGCCGGGGAGTACCGCCAGCCAGGTTGCGCCGATATCACCACCATCTGATGACTACAGACCACAACAGGCGACGGAGATTCAAGCAGAATCTCGGCCGCTTTTACCACAGCAACAGGAACAGTAAGCACGTGCCGATCCCGAAACAACTCTTGGAGCGAGCTCTGAAGCTTGCCGAGAAAGGTCCCTAAAGTAAAAAGCCACCAACTACCCGCATAGGCCTGAATGCTCGTGGAAAGCGAAGCACCGCAATGGGAGGAGGCGCAGAGCTCGCCGCAACTTCCACGACAGGAAACGCTCTTCGAGCCCTTCACACCGCAATACAACCTAAAAAGAACACGCGGCGACCTCTTCACGCATTCAGCTCAAGAAAATGAATCGGCCTCCTATAGTGACGCAGGATGGCAAGGAAACATACGTGACGAAAGAGCATGCCGAGGCCTGTGGCCATGAGGTTACAGCGCCTGACCCAAGCATGGCATTCACCAGTGCCCATCCCGATAATGCTATGCTAACCACGACGCCGCAGTCAGACTGATCTGCAAGCGATTTTAACGTGTGTGACGGTGACGGTGTTGACACCAGAGGAGCCCACCAGGATCAACAACGACATAAGCGTAAACAACTAAATCCCAATTCTGAACTTCCTGTGAAAACTTATGTCCTTGTCACACGCCCGCGTGCCAACGAGAATCTCAGCACTGTAGCAACTGAGGACATCCACTTCGCCCTCATGTCCGCACAACCGGCAGAGCAAATTACAAAATCCATGACGTACAGAGTTTACCCTGCGTCGAATACATTCATGCATGGGGCTGGTCCACGACAAAAAACAAGCCGATCTCCTGCTCAAACTGACGAACATGAAAATTCGGGGTACGCAGGTTGGTGTGAAAATCTACCAGGCTCCCGGTCGAGATATGAGCCATGAAGTAGCCTATAACATTGACTACAAAGAAAAAAAAAAGAAAGAAAGTAAGCAAGGAAGAAAGTAAGAAAGAAAGAAAGAAAGAAAGAAAGAAAGAAAGAAAGAAAGAAAGAAAGAAAGAAAGGAAGGCGAGAAGGCAGAGTTGTTCTGCAATTGTCAGATAATATTTAACGTTCGCCCAAACGGCAGCTGCAATGGAGCATGCATGTTGACGTTTGAGGGGCAACGCTGCGGCCGCATTTCTTGAGTTACGCTCTACGAATCCAAATCGGTCGTCTGCAGTCGCTGTGAACGGTGTGGTTACAAGAAATACGTGTGCCCTCCCCAGACAGTACACGCCACATGCGACAAGGTCAATGGAAACGATACCGCTGCCACCACTAAATGGAAGGAAGCAAATATGGTGACCGGCCGAAACCGCAAGATGCAGGGACATATGGATACCGACTGAAATCTCCTGCTAAAATCAAGGCTTACACTAAACTAGCCGTGAAACGCCAACCGCCGTCACAGACCAGAGGGAATAGATACGGTTTCCTTCAATTACACAGTTGCAGGAAAACATCAGGACAATGCGATGCGGATTTAACAGATCAGGCCTCGCAAGAACGTGGAACTACCCTGCTGCCATTGTCAGAAAATGGCGCAATGCACGGAGAGCAGCAACGTTCGAGCTACTCGCAACTGGCCCATGTTGAGCGCAAACGGCACGTCTCCCACGCCACGGCGGCCACAACACCCAGCCAGGTTCAAGAGACTGCAAAGACCTCGACTAGTGCCACGAAAGAACAGTCTCCATTGAAGGGCATCCTGCAAGAGCAATCTGCTATGCAAACCGAGGCGTAAAAGCTGGCGCAAAAATCAGACAACCTCCGACGACTACTTGAATAAATGTATGCGTGGCATACCGTCCTCATCAAGCGAATCCGCGCTGCCCTTCGGGAACAGCCGCCCACCGGGCGACCACCTGCAATGGAATATTCAGCTACGGCAACCATGCAGCCAACGGGCCTGGGCCAGCTGCTTCATCAACTGTTGCAACCGCAGCTTCAAGCACAAGAAAAGCGCTACCAAGCAGAACAACAACATTTCAGACGTTAACATGAACTCCCTCAGCGACTTGTCACGTTCGCGCTTAGCTATGCGGCCTTGAACCTGCCACCCGACATTCATCCCCTCCTGTGTACGGGAGGCTGTCAAGAACTGGGTACGTGACCAACGATCAACTTACCAACGCGGCAAACACTGTTAAGCGAACATGGCTCCAGTGCTTATAGTGCAGGAGAGCTGTGGAGGACTCCGTCGTAAAATATCTGCTTTTAGGCTTTACCATCCCTTCTGTTCCCTCCATCTATCATACTCCTGCAGGAAACCCACGGTGCATACAAAATTTCAGAGTATGATTCATTCATACAGCCCAGTATACACCCACTCGGCGTGATTCCAATCCTCGTGACGTATACAGTCAAATCTCGGTACAACGAACACCACATTAACAAACGTTTCAGAATAACGAGCATTTAAGAAATCCCACGCCGACTGCTTATAGTTTTAATGTAAAATTATTTCACTACTACGTACTTCAGAATAGCGAACTTTTCAAAATAACGACCGTTTTATTCAGTTCCGTGCCATGTTAACAACGCCTCAGTACAACGATCTCATATTTTCAAGGTCGGAGATTCTTAGATTTCCCTTAAACAATTGCGGCAACTGGAGGCGTGCGCTAGCAGACGACACGGCGAAGCGCTGCGCAGAAGAGGACGTCTTGCAACTTGCTCCGCGGAATGCGGGAGCCGATGCGAGAGAGAGAAAAAATAAGGTGAGAAGAAGAGAAAAAAAAATGAAGCATGGATGACCTCTTCAGTCCAGAAAGCCGCGGCCGCGCTATTCGCGCCCCACCTCGAGTTTTTCTACGTTCCGCCGCTGCTCGGGTTGCTTGCTGGATCTTCACGGACATCAGCGAAGCTGAACACAGAGGACAATCTTCAGAGCATGAGCGTTCAGGATGAAGAAGGCAGTGAGGACGGCATGAACGACGATGCGGCTGAGGGTGCCGGGGCAGCACTAAGACTGCGACCAGCACGTGACGACTGCGGATGTCTGGGCAGCGTACTAAAATGGTCACATTTCCGGGGAAAACCGCTCGGCCAAGGAGTCAGTCCACAGGAATATGGAAGAGTTAGAGTCCTTCGTGCTAGGAAGCTTGTTCTGCGTGCACCAGGAGAAAATTGCCAACTACTTTAAATAAACGCGCATTGCTTCATGATCACTTGAGAATTTTTTTCTGAAAAATGACTTCAAGGATGCACAGCTCTACATGCAGGTTGTTTTAGGCATTGAAATGTTATTTGTTGTCTTAAATTTTGCGATTTTCGATACAACGACGTTTCAGAATAACGAGCGATTTTCCGCCGTCCCCTGAAGTTCGTTATATCGAGATTTCACTGTATGTATATGCCCTCCGTACACTACCAACTCCCAAGGTATATATTTTCGCATGCGACTCTACCACGTCAGAATCGGTCTTTACTCTCACTCAATTCCTGGATGCTATGCACTACTAGTTGTCATGAATTTGTATTTAGCTTCCTAAGTCGCGACCCGCTTTGGGGTGAACCGGCAAGCTCCCCCACTCCTACCACGATCACGCTGTTGCTTCGGCCGGGGAATTTAACGCTCCGAATCTCGATTGGCTCTACAGCCACACCTCACCATCAGCTCACCTATTAAGGCGGGTCACTCACTCAGCAACTCACATTTTCTCTGCTTAATGACCTAACCAGCCCCACACGACAAAGAAATAGTTGCCAAAGATCTCACTTGTTCCCGATCTCACTTGAGCAATAGGCTTACCTTCTGCTATTGGGAAGTCCAAGATAGTTCTCTAGGATGCGATCTTAAGATTATTCACACAAGAATTCCTTTTAATGGTACCTCCATTGTGTCACCACGACGTGATCACCTCCATAATTGGTGTGGTTTCCGGGACTCAATTGATATGGCTACGATATCCTATTTAAGTACCTTGAATTTTTCGATTCTTGACGTCTCTCGACAGCACACCAAGCATACTGCTCTCTCTGGCGCCCGTCCTGCTGTTGGTGCACATCTTTTGCGCTTTCGGATCAGCGTCATGCGCTTATTCGCAGATGGAAATAGAATAAGCACAATCGCTCCCTCAAAGAACGCATCGATGCCCTCACCATCGAGGCTCTAGAATATGCGAGCACTCTTGAAACATCGAACTGGCTGTCCTTCTATGACTCTCTTAGTGGAATGATGCCTAGAACTACAGTTTGACAACTTATCCGCTCTATGTCCGGATCCACGCACATAACATCGTTGCGGCTGCAGACAGCTCTTACCTTGGCTAATTTGGCTGGCAAACTTCAAGCTTCCTTCTTTCCTATTCTTTCTTTGCGCCCTCCGGCCCCTTCTGTCACGTTTTTTGAGCTACGCGCAGCACTCATCGATTGCAAACCACACAAAACACCAGGACCGGACATGATTATACACTCCCACTTCAGGAACCTTCTGGACTCCACTCTTGAAATTCTTTCACATTTCATCAATGAAGCACGCTGAACAGGCTCTATTGCCCCTTAGTGGAAGACTGCTATCATCCGCCACATCCCCAAATCAGGCAAGTCACTCGCACCGAACAGAATACGCCCAAGTTCACTTCCCTCCTGTGATGAAAAGCTGATGGAGCGTGTGGTCCTGCATCGTCTAACTTAGCTTCTGGACCGCAGCCAGTTCCTGGACTGGACCATGGCATGGTTCCACGCTCAACGGTCAACACAGAATACAATGCTGCGAATCCAACAAGAGGTGTATGCATATTCGAGTTCAGCCCAACTTAGAGTAATCGTGAGTGTACACTTCCAAAAGGCGTTCGATGCAGTTTCTGACTGTGCAATTCTTGAGGAAACCCAGACACTTACGTCTAGCTCCGACCATATCACTAAATTAATAATTTTATGACCACACGACTTCACTCTCTGGTGTTGGAAGACTACCGTCAACACCCTGGGCTTCTACCAGGGGCGTTGTCCTGTGATCTGTTCTTTTCAATCTGCTCTCTTCACTTTAGCTCTTTGCCTTTGCTTCGTCTGCTTCATTCCATTCATAAGCCCTCCTTTGGATTGTACGCCGATGATGTAACCCTTTGGTGTTGTAACGGCAGCCTAGCTGAACTCTCCGAGACACCTCTGGTTGACTTGATGCTGTCCGCTCTTTCGGGTCAAGCGTAGGTCTCACACTATGTCCGCAGAAGTCTGAATACCTCGTAGTCACTGACGAACGTGTCCGGGCTAAAGCTAAGGACCAACGTTCTCAAGTAGAACTCATGATTGATGCCAACCCTCTTCTACTAAAGTCCTGGCTGCGCGTCCTGGGCTTCGACCTGCAGGATGATGGGAAGGCCTCAAAGTAACTCAATAGATGCAAGGCTCAAATTATCCAGCTCACTCACATCACCGCCGGGCTGATGCGACGTCACCACGTCTACGAGAACGCGATATTATGCGACTTCTGGAGTCTCTAATATATACTCGCATTTTTTACGCCCTGTCATACGTTATTTTAAAGTTATCGCAGTGGTGTCATCGGAGCGGCTCTAGGGATCCATAAATATACCCCCTTGCTAAGTAGGGGGCTGCTCAGCAGTTCGCGTGACTGTCAGATCAAGTTTATCTTCATTTGGCAGCAGAACACACTCTTACAGCTTCCCGTTGCATGGCCGTCTTGTCGTATCCTCTCTTCATGACGAGGTATCTCCCTCACCCGACATTACAGCGTCATATCCCCCCTTGGTGTTCCGTCCCTCGCATAACAGTTCCTATCATTCCAATCAACGTATCCGGAACCTCACATACAGGACATCGTCGAGCTCGAGCATGCATTCTTCGCTTCCGCTGTGGCGATCTAGCAGCAGTGACGTACACAGATGCCTTTTTCTGCTCACAAGATGCACGCGGGGTCGCAGCAGTTGTTTATCCTGCCAACCCGCACTTGCAGAAAAGATACTCGGCCGTTCCTCCCGCCAAGTCTCTCGAGGCTCAGGAAATCACCAACGCAATCTTAACCTTCGCTACTTCTAGAAACCACGTGTTTGTCAGTGACAGTCGAGATGCTATCCGTGTGTTCCAGGAGCATTTGCTTCACATCAATATCATGCGTACACTCCACACTCATCTGGCCAAGAACACTGGTACTAGCTACGTGCTGGACTGGGTTCCTGGTCACGCAGGTGTCCGGACAACGAGCTGGCCCATCATCCCTCCCATGCTCCGTTCCAACCGGGAGACCCGGAGACGCCTTGGTCAATCCGTTTCCACCCGCCCAATTAGGCGTGACAGGCCCGTCTACTTCGACACCAGAATGTTGAACAGTTAGGCAGGGATAGGCAGACTCATCCTTCGCTTCCTCACCTGTTACACCGGGCAGATGTTTGTTTTATCCGGCAAGCGCGGACGGGCAGCCCGCACTTACTACATCGATTAGAAGGCTATCGCAGCCCTGCATGCTTTTATAAGTGTTCTGGCTCCCAAATGCACCCCATGTTCTTTGGGACTGTTCTGGTTCGCAACCCAACCCCCCCTTCTCAACTCATCTTAAATCTCTTTCACCTCTTCCCTCTTCTCTCCAAGACTGGCTCGCGCTGCCGGAGGGAACGGACCGAGCCGCCTGACGGCGAGCTTTGGTGGCCCATGTTCGTCAGATCCTCCCGTCTGTAAGGCAATTTTTTTTTTCAGAACCCCGGACTTTGTGGATCTTTTTGTGTCAATAAAGTTTATCAAAAAGGGCAACGACATGCCCAAAGAGAGCGTCGGGGAGGAAGCGAAGTCTAAAGATGGCCATTAGTTTGGAGCCGCCGGTCATGCCTCATCCGGGATTAAAAGTGCACGACTAATAGGAAAGAAGTGCCTAAAAAGACCAGCAGGAGGTGAGGTATCAAATCTTCTTTTTGATGCGAAAATAATCTCAAAGTGCTGTACACGGTCATTCACTGAAGCTGGACGGCGCATGTGGCCGGGATACCGAATGGTTGGTACACCAAGCCCCCAAGTATCTGCCCAACTGCACGGGGCTGACCGTATGATCACTCCGTCATCAGGAAATTAGTCGCTTATTCCGCCGAAGTAATATTTACTAATGTGTGAAGCTGTATGTTGTCATCATGTTTTGGTTCTGTAAGCCCGCTGGATGGTATAGTATCATTTCGTAATGGGTAGCCAAAATGTTTTGGGAATCAATCCCCAAAATTTATCTATCCCCAAAATATACAAAAGCTCAACGTGCGAAGTTTAACTGTGCTGTCAGAATTCAGGGATACCTTTGATAATATGAATTATTAAATGGCCGCTATGCTCCCTTTACAAGTTCCTTTACTTCTACTTGAAATTTCTCGGCCGCGCCGCCCGTTTCTATATGATTAAAACAACCAGCGCGGTAATGGTCGAACATCTCGTAATTATGTCATCCCCGAAAGAGGAGGTGGCTTCAAAGGTTGGCACCAAATGAGCAGCGCCTAAAGTCGAGCAGAGACAACCTGCGGGTGTTCACCAAACTGTGCTTCGCATACACATTTAGACAGCTCGAAGCGCTGTTACTGCGCTAAACAAACGCGCTATCTGGGCATGTGCACTCACGCGTATTGCTTCGCCGGCCGTAAGCACTTCAGTGGTTCTAGGTCAGCGGCTGCCTGTGTGGGCTCTAAAGGGCTTGTGAAATGGTCATACATTTAAGATACCTTAATTCTTAATATCCTTAATTAAGCTGCTTGGAATGCTGAAATAAAGCGAAAAGCCGGCTAATTTCCGTAAGAAGGTTAAGCGTAAGGTTTTCAAACCCGGTATTATATTTGGCGGTGCAGTGTTCGTGAACAATGGGCTGTGATATCGAAGAGTTGTATCCTTGGATATTCCAGAAGGGGTGTATTCTTGCGGGTTACAGCGGTTTTTACTTCTTTTTTATTATTTGTTTCCAAACGCAGCTCTAAGTGTAAAGAAAGTGCGGTATACTGGCCTTTGAAATAGGAGGCACGTTGCGAGGTGCGCATCTACTACCATCGCCTTCTGATGAGAGAGAAGAGAAAAAGTTAACGAACTTTTTCTAGCTTATGCTGTAATGTAATATGTTAATTGTCGCTCATGAGCTTCCTCTTTGAAACTACAAGAACATACAAATAATAAACCCAGTAATGTGAAGTACGCGATAATTGAATTCTGCGGGGTCGCCACGCTCGCCATCAATCAAGCCTCATGAAAGGCCAGTGAGCAGCGCGTATTCAGTTGCAGCAAATCTGGCAACAGTCTCAGGTGTACCTACTCTCCGCAAGCTTCAAGCACCGAGGCCGTCGCCGCTACGTAAATTGCGTGACAAGCCCATCACTTGTGTGATAAATGGAGCAAATGCGAAAGTTTACTTCCGCGAAAGTTTACTTCCCGAGCAGCTGAGCGGGCATATAAAAACTTTGCACGGTTCTGATGACCTCAGACAGGGAAACCATAAACAGAAGCGCCCTTGATTGAGGAACAAGTGTGGCGATAAAAAGGCCACAGCCATGGCGCAGATTATAGATTAGAGGAGGTGCCGCTTAAATTATCCGCGCTCAAAAGACGCGCCTAGTGTCTGTCGATCAGGCCTGTGCCGCCCGGCCTCTGCCCAGTTAATGGAACATGCAAATGGATCCTGCCTCGCGCCTTTTTCCCCCCTACGGCGGGCTAGAGAGTGGCGACAATTTTTCTGTTTCTACCCTTTTGAGCCACGCAAAACAGCCACTTGCTCCAGTTCGTTCTGTTTTGTTGTCTCGGGCTTTCATTTTCATATCGCCACATTTTAAACGCAAGCTAAGCGATGTAGGTTATACACACGCATTTACGGCTTAGTGGAAGCAGCTTGTTTTCCCTTGGTGAGCTTTGTTGTTTCCAAGCTTCATCGGCAAATCTTGCTTCGTGGCACCTGTGGAACATATTCTGCCACTTTTCACTCCCGTCTTCCCAGCGCATATTGAATTCAGCGCTTTTGTTTACACAGCGTCGCAGCGTCGAAAGGAATCGTTAAAGCTCTCGCACTCCATTGTTAATTCAAGCCTTCGACTTTCCGTCGCTAATTGATGTACTTTTGCTTTAAAAGAACAGCAGATTGATGAAATAATAATCTTCATATCACCTTATTTACGCATGGACTGGTGTTTTCAAATATGAATGACTCTTTTCTTTAATTTTATATCATTACAGGGTATTGTGGCGGCTATTAAACCTGTTTTGGTTATATGTGAACTCTATTTTCAATTGGCTAAATGCATAACTAAAACAGGTTTCTAACTAATTGAGTAAATAAATTGAAAGATACCTATTTTGTGGGTAATGGGTACCTTTTGTTCAACCGGTATTCCTATCTTTTGGTGAAATATACTGATATTTCTTCTTTTTTTTCTGAGCCAACTTTGCTGGTTAGTTTCTTTGTTCACTCTTTTTATGCTCCATCGGAGTTTGTGTTTTAAATTTTACCCTGAAAGAGCGTCAAACGGAATTTTAGCATTTTAAACAAACAAACGAACAAGCAAACAAACAGAACCCCCTTTCTTTTTTGGAGTATATACCATCGCACCCGTACATAGCGAGCACGAAATGCTCTAAAAATCGTTCAGAGGAATCGCTAATTCAATGAAGGAATCCACAGTGTCTCAAAATCATATTTTATAGTACAGTGAGTGTTACAGGTGAGCTAAGTGTTCGAAATAAACTAACCGCTAGTTAAAAATATTTAAGTATAGCACATTGAACTTCGAAGTTTTTACACCTAGATTTCTTTCATTAAAAAACTGAAAAACGAAGCGTCTTTGTTCCCCTCGAAAGTCAGTTCGCCAAGATTTATCCCGAAAATGTCATATATTTGCCTTTTCCTTTCAAACTGTAGAAAACTGCGAGCCAAAAAAAAAAATTGAGAAAACAATTAGACCGCATGGTATAGTGAAAGAATCGGGCGCTGTGGCATTACTTTTGTTCCGCTTTATTCCAACCAATTTTTCCGGTGTCCAGCGTTCCAATCCTTTGCGCTCCCGTTCTGACACGATGCATTACCTGCTATTGCTCGCTCCAGTGAGCGTTTCTTTTCCTCCGTAATTCAGTTTTCGTAGGAGGAAAGATTCCCGCCGGAGAAGGCAGAGGCGGGAACGTCGGTGAAGAGGCTGTGAAATCGATAACGGAACTCGGCTGGAGATTCTTTCGTGAGATCGGCTTGATTGGGCCTCCTCCTCTACGCCATGGTACGGTCGCACCTCCTGCAAGAAGCCTTCGCCGCACTGCACACCGCACGCATCCCCTGGAAACAGCGGAAGAGGTGGGGCCGAGCGCTGGCCGGAGAGAAAAGAAAACAGCACAGGGGAACCCAATGAATCGCTTTCAATGCTTTACTTTTTCTTTTCTTTACTTTTTAGTCACTACTAAAATAGAAGAAACATTCCCCAGCCAGGCGGGTAAGAATCGTCAAGGAAAAATTTGCATAAAGACGGTTTTAACAGTTGGCCAGTGGAGCACATTTGGTGGTTTGGTACTGGTAAAAAAGTAACAGCAAAGGCGAGCGAAACAATTGCCTTATTGCTCAAGTTCGAAGCAGTCGCATTATGCTCAGTTTTCCCTCTGATACAATCACTTGTTTTCTTTATTTCCCACCTGCAGGAATTAGGACTTCTTCCAATGATGCTAGAGTGCGAAACAACATTTTCGCAACCACGTTTGGCAGCTACATGCTGCCACAACGACTCCACTGCAATGGTCAATAGCCTTTCTTATAATGTCTTATGCGATGTTCGTTTGCAGCCTTTAATATCTCCTCCTTGCCACCCCCCCCCCCCCAAAGTCCCATGACTGTACGGTGACAAAAACAGTTTCATCATTTACAACGGCGTTCTTGCAGTAGTGCCGACAACACCCGCCTTCGTTGTTGCTGGGACAACTTGCTAACGATATTAATGACGCCTAAGGAAACTATCTTTTGGCACACTAGGACACGTCTAATATCTGTGGGTGCCTAGTACCCTAATCTGCGCGCGAAAATTTCTCCACTACTGCGATCTTAAATTTGCACAAGCCGCTCCTGTCGACGACATACGGCTAGGTGTGGAGGTGACCATGCCTCGCTGGTACCCACAGGCCATTCGCGAGCAGGGCATGTAGGAAGCATAAAACTGGACGGCAGTGCGCAATTGTACGCTGTACAAACGGCACCATATCTGGAGCGTCTTTTCTGATTTTGGCGGGAAAGTGAAACAAAAGTAGCTTGTATGTGTCCACGTGTCCAAGATCCACAAAAAAAATTCATGTCTTGAGATTGGTGGTCTCACCCCATCGTTTGCAAGCGTGTCCTCATCCCTCGGGGTGCCAGTAGATCAACAGGAGAACATGATTCTTCTCCGCAGCTAGCGCGTAATTAGAATAAATTAAGTCCATATTAGGACACCTCGATTGGGACACCTAACAAGCTTTCCGCGTTCAGCTTCGGTGACACATTTACCCTTATCCCCTTTTACCCATTTTTATCTTTCTTGCTCAGTCTTCACATTGACTTCCCTTAGAATAGTCGAATTCTCACCTACCTACCTGTCCTACTGATTGCGCCAGGAGCTTTCACTGGCCACAATCAACGGGGAAACTGTATGGGCCAGAGCACTTGCGTTGAGACCGTTGTAAACTAATATGTTGCTCCCCGCGTTTGGTGCCCCTAAATAACGGGTTGCACCAACCATTGCTGCTCTACGTTGAAGAACACACCGAAGCCTCAGAAACCCGGTGTCTCACCGTCAATCAACACGTCTGGCCTCGAGTAAACGCTTGCTTTGGTTCACAAAAACAGTTCAAAGTTTACAAGACACACTTGGACTGAAGAGAGCTCATTTGCGAGCGTTTTAACGCCTACACGTTTTTGCCATCATGACAAGTGAAGAAGACGGCGATTCGGGCAGGCCTCCACTTCAGAGTGCCGTCTCTTGACGGCCATCTACATTCTGTCGGGTACAACGCGTTCGGAAGGCATTCTAAACTGCCACTCTCGACGGCCCTTGCACAAAGAAAGCGTCGGTTCGGCTGACTGGTTAGCGCTTTGTTATCCCGGAAACTCCAGTGAAATAGCGGCGACCACTCGGCACCCGGTTCGGTCAAGTGGCGGTCAAATAGCAGCAAATATTCTCTAATTTGCTGGCGTTTGTGCTCTTGCTGCTTCTGCTGGCCTCTTCGCACCACATGGCGAACCTTACCGGACTGAAGGGGAAAACTGGAAAGCCTCAAGGATGTAGAGTGCTTCATCGAACCGCGTGGGCGGCTCTTCGGAAGCAAATGCTCTGCGCTCTCCGTCTGCTACGCGCTCAATACCCGATCGGTGCACTTTCCCAGCTCAAGAGGCAGAAAGCAGAGCCAAGTCCCAGTCGTTATTAGATGCGACGCATCTCTTGCTCTGAGGCATGTCCCTCCTGCGTCGGCGTCGGCGTCGGCGTCGGCGGCGTCCGCACGCCACCTGCGCATGCGCGACTCTCCTCCGCTCTTCTCTCCGACAGCTGTGCGCAACACTCTCACTCCATCTTATTATCACAAACAACAGCTGCGTGCGCGCGCTTCGCTCGCTTCGCTCCTCTCCCGTCGCGCAAGTGCGCGCATGCGCGACTCTCCTCCGCTGTCTCCTCTCCTTCAGGCGCTGTGAATATAAAGCGGATAGCGCGCTGCGGCGGTTCAGTCAGCGTTCGCTCTCGATCGACTTCGCGTCACAACACGTTTCACCCGATTTAGAGAATCAACCCAACGGAAACACCAATTGAACCCCCCGATGCGTCACATCACACCAGGGTTCCCTCGCGGGAAGATGGGCGTAATTTTTGCATGGTCCGCCTCCTACGCGAAGACGGCAATGTTTTTATGCAGTCAGGAAATGTGATAGTTTATAACGTACAAAAAGAGTTAAAACTTTGAATATCGAATTTGCGGCAGTCTAGTTGTTCCAGTGCGTCCAGAGTTCGTCAAGAAAGGAAGTTTTTAAAAAGAAGTTTTTAAAATATTATGAGAGTAACGCGTGTTACAATGTGAGCACTGTAGTTACCAGACTTATGCGGTTTTTATCTACGAGGCATAACTTCGAGAGCCGCGGCACGTTGTGCAATTGTTTGGCGTGGGATTCTGTATTTGGAACATTTTAAAGCACCCTTTGCAAAATAATTTCTCCCAAAAACATGGGCGACGTTGAAGTATATTGTTATGTAGCGGCCGGAAAAATGAGAGGAATCATGGTTGAATCTGAAGCGATATGTTTACGTGATGTCGGTCACCACAACCCCAGACGAAGCCTACGCACCACGCACACAGTCTTCTATTCTCCTTCTTCTAAGAATATACAAGCTAGACGTTTCCAAATGACTAGCACCGGAGCCGCGTCTCGTACATGTCAACATCGTTTATCGCGAAGCAAATCTTAAACATGACGGCAGCACATGGGTTCAAAAATGAACAAAATCCTGTCAGGAGTACTTTCTACAAAACTAAGTATAAACTGGGGTAAAAAAGGGTGTGAAGGGGCGGCGCTATGAAAGGAGAATAAAAAATCCAGGGAAGCTTGCACTCACGTGCAAGTCTTGAATGGCTAAGGGGAGGTAGGTTAGCATTGCCGGATGCACAGTTAAGTTTCGGTATGATTGCTTATTTATATAGCTGCGGTGCAAGTAATCGTCGTCATACTCATCGAAGGGGTCGTCGTCTTCTTGGCGGCGAGCGGTGGATGCAAAGTCGTGCTCAGCATTGTAGACTTTTACCAGCTCTTCGCCATCGACTCAAGGCAGCGGTGGCGGTATCTGCAAGTCGTCTCGGGAAAGAGCGGCACATTTGTAGCCGTGTCTACAATTATACGTAATGGCTTCTAGAGAATGCGGCAGCCGCGGCGACCTCTCCAGAGCAGGATGTCTTTACAACTTTAGCATCAGCGCTGTAGTTGTTTTTAACATGGGCGGTAGCGCTTCACGACAGGGCTGGAGTTTCTTTTCTTTTTTTTTTTGCTAACGCCACTACGCGAGCCACGGACTGTGGTCACCGCGATGCAGGCCTTCAGGAACGGGCGCAATTTTCTCGCGCCTCAAGATTTTCACCAGTTTATTTATTTATTTATTTATTTATTTATTTATTTATTTATTTATTTATTTATTTATTTATTTATTTGCTATAACCACTGCGCCTGCCGAGGACGCTCGGTGTTCCCTGCGAGGCACGCGTTCACGAGCACTCAGAATTTTTTTGGAATTTTTTTCTGCAATGGTGAACTTATGGCCGGTAACAACAGCTACGATGCTAAAACAAAGCACGAAGGAAAAGATTGCCTCGCGCTGTCCGCTCGTATGGCGTCAAACAGCAAAAACAGCACACTAAGAAATAAATAGTTGCTCGGTGTGTTGGCTCGAGTAGGCCGAACAATTACGCTCGGAATGTGGAGGTGAAATCTCTCAGATCCGTTCAACTCCACCAGGTAGACGTTTCATTGAGCGAAACACAAGACAGATGCGGTCACGCGGCCACAAGGTCCCTTGGCTTGCGCGTGCGGTGTGCTGGATCTCCCGATCACGACGTCCGCGGCAAAGAAGCTCGAAACTACGAGGCCTCGTTCTTGTTGGTGACGTCGTGAGTCTTCATGGCCCATTGCTCGTATATCGTAGACAGCCAGCATAGGGGTTTCACTTAAAGGAGTACTGACACGAAATTTTTATGTTACGTTTTTTTCGCTGCTATGCGTTCCTACCAGCCCACTAATCATAGAATGACAGATTAGACGGTCGAGCGCAGCGTAAACATTCATTCACGGCGTCGTTTATTCGTGCCAGTTTCGGTTTCGACAAAAAAACGCCGAGCGGCCGCCATGACAGCATGTATCACATGGCGTCACCATTCTTGCCGTATCGCTGCCGCTCTGGAAGCGCGCGCGAGCGAGCGCACGCGCGCGCCCAGACCGGCCGAGGTCTTCGCCGTCCCCACAGGCCCGGGCAACATGACGTCAGTCCCAAAACCATGACGTGTACACACGCCCGAGCAGCGCGCGCCAACCACAGCCAGCGCGTCGCCTTCGTCACGGGAGCCCCGACGTCGGCAGTTTGGGGCACGTAGCAGATGATGTCACGTCGGCCCGCTCTGGGCTTTCTCGTGCGGGCGAAGATTAAAATGGATTTTAAATATGTTTCGCTGAACGGTTGCTGTTGAAACTTGCTGGGAGATATGTCCTGATAAAAAGGAAGCGTTTTACATAGTTATCGCAGCTTTGAAATTTCGTGTCAGTACTCCTTTAACATACGGAGATGGCGGGTTGCTCCAGTGGCGTCCCTTACTGAGGGCTCCAAAGACAGGACTTTTCTAATTTGAATGAAGTTCTACTCTCTCTCTGTATCTCCCTTCTCTCACTTTTTTATTCATTTCGATATTAATTCGTATGTGCTAGTAGAATGTAAGCTCGGTAAATAAAGCAAGAGATGAATGAAGCTAAAACAGAAGACTGGGCGAGTTGGTACATGTTCATAGTAACAGCGCTAACGACACGAGACAAAAAAGAAGAGGGCACAAACACGGCGCCGTGTTTGTGCCCTCTTCTGTTTTTTTCTCGTGTCGTTAGCGCTGTTACTATGAAAAACAAGGTAGTAGTAAAATTTTCAGTTTCGCTTAATTATCAGGAATGTTTTGAGGAAAAGTTATAAGCTTAATCCCCCAGATACTGCTGTTTCGCTTAATAGAACACACCATTCCGTTTTCTGAATTTCTTGAATTTTTTCTGGTAGTGTCCATTATCACGGCAACCGTGAAAATGACCGTCAGAAATGTCTCATGGTAGTCGCGTCTCATTGGCTAAGAACGCTACCCGGAGATTCTATGGGAAAAATATTCACTAACTAGCCGCGTTCACAGCTGCCCTTGTAGCGCTTTGGTGTAGTACTTGGCTTTAAACGAGAATGATCAGGTTCGAGTCCGACATTGCGGTGTTTTTCTTTTTTTTATCTTTCGGAATTTTTCCGTCATCGTGATTTTTCAATGCTTTCTTTAGTTTTGTTTTTACTGTATCAAGAGATCGACACGCAGGACTTCTAGAATGGGCTCAATTACGTTCAATACTTGTTGTGTTCTGTGTCGTTGGGTTGGGTTAGATTATGTTTGTTGCAGTTTGGCTGAATTTGTGTAGATTATGACGCGTTAGGTTAGACTACATTAGGTTCGGTAAGGTTATGCTATGTTAGGTTACGTTGGGACGTAATGTTATTCAGCAAATTTTAGGCCTGCCAGCTTTTATCAAAACTTCCTTGAGAATTTCTCCTTGGGGGGGGGGGGGGGGGTTGAGGTAATTTTCACGGCTAGGCACGTAAGGAAGCAAAAATCATTCAGCTACCAGTAAATATGACATAGAGAGTTATCATGTGTTTAATAGTGGTGGCGATGTTAGCCATGCCGTCGCTTCCAGCTTGCTACAGCAGAGAGGGAAAATAAATAAGTAAATAAATAAACAAACACGAAAATATTTTATGCCTTCGGTTTGATTTTGCCAAAGGTTCGCTTATAAGAATAGGAGGGAGAGGGAGGATAAATTTTATCGTTTGAAAGGAGTCAAGCGGTCGGTTTCCGTAGTTCAGGACCGCGTTGGAGCGCCCAGCAGTCTCATCCCGGTGGATCAGCCGCAGATGATCTTTGACGCTCGAGCTGGCCAGTTCTGCCTCCCACTGCTCGACAGAGGGGTTAGAAATAACCGTGGCGTTAATCTGGCACTCTTACACCATGTCACACACAGTGTACAGCGCTCCTCGCCTCTCCTCCAAACCAACACGTTCCCCCACACGACCAAACAGGCCAGTGCAGTACGACTCGCAGCGCCGATTCTGCCAATAAGAATGAGCGCTGGCATATAATAGTCAGCAAATTCTATGTTTTTCCAGGCTCACTTTTCTTTTTCAATGTCGTTTTGTGCATTGACATCTAGGTGGAAGGTTAAATATAAATCATCCCCGTGTGCCTAAGACCTGACGTTTTAACTCCCAAAGCGCGATGAAATGAAGCTGTATGTGGCGCGGGCAACAATAATCAAGTGCATTACACGTAAAGAAACTTTGCGAAAAAAAAAAAAAAAAAACTAAACGAAGATTGTTCCAGACGCAACAGCACAGGCGCAGCCAGCGTCATTGCATGATGTCATGGCGCAACACAACGATGACACAGCTGTCGCGTGTACTATACCGTGCACGTTGCGCTGGTGGTTTTATAGAAGGGTCGCGGCCCAACATAAAAGGCCCCGGCGCACACAAAAGATGTGCGACACTCCCTAGGGCGCGCTCAGTGCTGGGAGTTATAGCGGGGCCCCATGGGGAGGCGTCTGCCGGCACGGAACGGCGATGCATTGCGCGCTGCATTAGCCAGCGCATGTTTTCTGGCTTCACGCTGCCTTGCTTACCCGTTTGCTCCCTTGGGGGTGACGTCCGTTGCAAGCCTTCGAGAAGCCATGCGGAAAGAAGACGTTTTCTGGGGAGGCTTCCTGCCTAGTTCCTCTTGAAAGCTGCTAGGATGAGCTCGATGTGCGCTTGCGTTGTCGTGAGGAGGCGGGTATATGACGTGGGTTGAGTGAGAGGGGGGAAACGTGCGAGCAGATTGCGGGTGACTGAAATAGAGCGTGGAGTAGCTTATGGGTAAGGAGTGTTAATGCGGTTCTTCCTTTGGAAATGAAAGCAAGTTATACTACATTTTGCTTAAAGATTTAAGTGCGGTAAGTTTCTACGAATAAATATAGCACTAAAAAAGAGAGAAAATGTATTGTATCGCCGACGTGACTTATATCGCGGGTGGTACTTTTAAGTCACCGTGTATAGACGTGGAGTAAGGCATTTCGCGGCCGAGTTGCAGATACAAGCCAAATACATTGACACGCACCGACCCCCATGCATTACAGGCTACTCCCAAGAACTTTATTTTTGGTTCTCTAGCACTAAGGAGCACGGCACCTGTACATAGCGCCGGCGACATTTTAACGAAATGTTACTTGAGTCTGTATAGAATAACCAAGCGAAAGCAACAGACAGACCACATAAAAAGGAGGAAGAGATTTGTGCGGCAGTTACGGCGCATTCAGGAGTAAACAGCGAACAAAATTATGCCCTAAATTGCCTCGTGTCCTACCCTCCAGTAAATGCCCCGAGTTAGCGGCATCGCAAACCATAAACGTAAATAGCATGGCTCCTTACGCACCTCGAGAACGTATACTTGCGAACAGTGAGGTACACTTCCCGCCGGTAAGCATAGATAATGCCCTTTTTGTTTCTGCTCAGCCAAGTTTAGCGGTGTTGATGCCGATATTTTCTTTTTTCCTTTTTTTGAAGCAGCAGCCATGCAGAGTCGCCTTGACTGCCTGGCCTACAAAAAAAAAAAAGCGATAAGGTAACAAATCTCTGTTCGGGAGCTTTAACTGTGGCTCCCGTGGAGGCCAACGCAAAGGACCATGCAAGCGCGTAAATGGGATGACCGGGGTCCCGCTCTGCCCATGGAGGGATTGCTCTTACGGCGTTGTCGCCTACCATTACGTTTAGAGCTCGTTGGTAATGGAAGGGGGATGGAAAAAAGCTTGTGCCTCCTCGTTTTTCGACCCCTCGGATTTACAGCCGAAGCTAAAGGGGCGGACCCTTAACGTGCTCCATCAAGGGGTCAGTGAGCACTGGTTGTTTAGGGGACTGCGTGCGCGTATGGGCTTTCTGTGTTTCTTTCGTAAGCCCGCTTCAGCATTGCGGTGGTAAGCATTACTTTAGGTTTTCGGTGCACGTAAAACCGTGCCTTTCGACAGAAAAAGACAGTATAATACTTGTATGGGCAGCGTGCGCTTCCTCAATGCAACCAAGATAGAAATGCTCACCCACATAGAGTAGTACAAGAAAAAGGTCAGTAGCACAGGTTGCGTTAACTTAACTTTTAAATGGGGCTAGCTATGAGGACAAAATAGGAGTTTGGTTCTTTCATCAAATTGTCTTGTCTCGGTAACAATGATGTTATTTGTAAAGCCTTACTTCTAATATGCTATCCACATATTAGGAATAGAGATGAAGGAGTGGCGGAATAATGAGTTAGGAAAGACTAGCTTTTTCTAATTAAACAGCGTTTCACTTTGTTTAATTGCCACTTTAACGCTGTTAATATAACGCTTTATCAATTGGTTGACGTGTTAGCCAAAAAACATTTTCTCTTATTGTTAAATTGCGCTTAAGGTTACAAGGTACACAATATTAGAGAAAACACATGAACGAAGTGGACAGGACGGGCGCAGCTATTACTTATTTATTACAAGTACAATGTGTGCATGCTGCCGTATTAATGAGAGAGAGAGAATAGTTTTTAATGATACTTGTGAGGTTAGCCTGGCAAAGGCATCTAGCTTGCTACGGCAGTTGTATGAAAATAAATGAAATTGGGTAAGTGATGATGATGACTATGACGAAGATGATGCGCTCATAATGAAGTCCTGTTTAAAAAGTCTGGTCAAGTCCTGTGCTTTGCACGAAAGTTAATAGAGCTTTTTCGCTCGAAATGCTCGTTTAGAGTTAAACCAAGGGCCTAACACCTCACTCAGAGTTAGTCCACTAGAAAGCCGATGGCCTAAGGGAACTAAAAGGGACGCCCTAGGTGCTCTATACCACGTACATTCGCATAATACGTGATTAAAGTCCTCGCGCATGTCACGAAGAGTGCAGAGGGGGGAAGCAACCTGTTTAATCTTGAAGTGAAAATAACTTTTGTTAGCGACCGGGTGAAGAACCGCTTCGTGATATGCTTTGACAGTCCATGAGGCATCCTAAAGCTCCCATGCGGGTCTGTGGAGTGAAGTGGCGCGTAACGGGCTGTGGGCGGCGCAACAGCTCACGTAGATCGCTTGAAACTACAGGCAGCCTTGGACGCAAGAGCAGAAGGATCTCGTCTGGAGAACGGTATAGATATCCCTGGCCCGTGCAAATCATGCGCGATCGATGTAGCAGTGTCCACCGTGACGTTCCCAGTAATAGTGCCGTGAGAAGGAATCCCCTGAAGCTCTACATCATGGTTAGCCTTTAGAGCTTGTCTGTGCAAGGCATTTATGTCCAAAACAAGCTGATCTTTCGGGTACGGTGTTAAGCACTGAAGCGCCGCCAGAGAATTCGTGAAGATTGCCCACTGATTCACTGGTTGCTCGATGATGTAGGCGAAAGCAGCACGCAGAGCGCAAGTTATGTTCCCGCAGCTTTTACTTTATGTTACTTTTGCTTTGGCACGGAACCGTGAAGGCATGAAAGTACGTATGTACCCTAAGAAACAATGCAGGGCGAAAATAAGTTGGCCTATAGAGTCAGATTGCAATGGAAAAACTCAAAAGAAACAGTCGAGGCCCCAGAGCTTCTAATATTGCCGCGAACCATGTACGGGTTTGTTTATTTATTGTTTGTTTTTACTGTTCGGCCGCGCCAGGCTCTGTTGTCTGTGTCCCAAGCGAAGCGCGTGTTCCATTCTTTATTTTTATGCCGCACGGGCTATCTCATTCAGATAAGAAGACTGTTTCACCCTAACGTCACTTGCGTAGAATAATCTTCCTTGATCTACAATGCTCTGGATGTGAATCAACTGTTCGAGAACCACTCGCGCCGAAAGATTAAAAGCCTGCAGAGCAGACGCCACGGTATTAGACTCGCCCACGCTCGTTAGCGCACGTCAATTTGCTGACTGCTGCTTCGCCGCCTGTGTATTCTTTGAGTTGTTAGGGGAGCACAAGTTCGTTCCAATAAACTTATTTTCCTTCAAAAGAACTGCGTCGTCTTTGGCTTCGCGACAATATTGACGCAATTCCAATAGCGAGATGACGCGTGTCGCCATGGTATCTATTGTTCTACATTACGACTTGTGGCATCTCGACTTCAGAATGGAGAAAACGCACAGGTGAAGTTTATTAAAGCTCTTTAAAGTGCAGCTCCTAAATGAAGGCACGACGCGTGCTGACATCACGTGCCCTCTCCTCATCCGCCGTACTGCCACTGTCAGTAACCGTACCAGTACTCATTCCTCCTCTTTTGCACCCTCCTGTTGCCGCTACGCCAGACTCCAGGTGAAATCGGGCGCTCGCTAGCCACCATAGCCATCGTCGCTTCCAGTAGGCGCTGATGACGTCATTTCCGGAACGCCTCATACGCACGGATGCGGAGCCTGGCAGCTGCGGACATCTCGCAGTCACAAAAAATCGCTCAGTCAGCCTGAAACGCAATTGCATTAAAAAAAGTTAAACCTTCTCCGCCCGTACACAAAGGCCTGGCAGTACGCACTCCTGAACAGTCGCGCCCCTTTCGAAGGAAGCGCGCTCTGTGGGCTTTCATTACGATGCCAATATCCGGGTGCGAATATGCACACCTGCGCTCCAACAAGGAGCGCAGGTGTGCATATTCGCACCCTGTTTATCAAACAATCACCCAAAACTGATTTTTGAAATAGCACGCTGCAGTCGCGCCGATGTCAATGATTAGGGTGTAAACCGCTTATAAATACCGAGCTGAAGCCACTCGTCCTGTCAAGTGAGATGGGTCCCGCCAAGTCACAATTATCCGGAGGAAGCGATCTCCTCCTGAGTAAACGGCGTCGGGAGGCCGCCTATCACCGCCAAGCGAATGACGAGAATCACCGAGCTTATTAAAATCTAACCTCTTCTAGGCGACATCGCGACGACGCGAACCTGCATACATAAATCTTCGCATGATGTAGGCAACGATCTTCTTCAAGATTTTTCCTTCGCTTCGTTCTTTGTCCGTGTTTCAATTCGCATCAAAGAAACGCGAGCGTGGCGGGACTGTATAAAACAGCCTTAAGAGTTTACTTCTCAACAAACAACATCGTTCCTCGTTGGCGCAATTTGTAGGACTGCTTTTGCTTTTATAAATCATGAACCAACTGCGCCCTGCGCAACCATAAATGTGTAACACATTTCGCCCACCCACGACCCAACATGCCTTGTTGACACGCGTTTGTCCTTTGTTCCTTTAACTGCTCAACACCTGGGGGTAAAAATTATGTAAACATTTAAGCACAAATGTAATATTGAGGCTGTAAAAGTAGAAAACTAGGCAAATAGTTCTCTGCAAGAATACAAGCGCGTGAACAAGAGATAAAGAAATGAATGACTCCCTTCGTTCATCCCTTTCTGCACGCTTTTTCGGCTTTCCTTAACAGACAAGAACATGCCAAGATTGCTGAGCGCCGGGTTTCGAATTGACTCCGTAAAAAGACACCACAAAGAAATCATTACGTCGCCGGCGAACGGCAACAAATGGGGAGCGGGGTGGTTTAGGCACCAGATAAGTGTACGCAAGCGGCGTTCTTTAAACTCCACGGGCATCCCAATCGAGCCATGGGACGATTAGAGAGTAATGAACGGTATAAAAATATAAGGAATCCATTTCCTAGTTTTCCGCTTTTTTTTGCTTTGTTTTGGTGTCGCGGAGCATCGCGGATTATTAGCTAAATTAGGATTAATTAGGCAAAGGCAACAAGGTCTAAGCTGTTATTTTAAGAAACTGAGAAAGAAAACGAAATAAAAACCGAGCATAACCACCGACGCGCAGAGACATAAGCTCGACTTTAAGAGAACAATTAACTGCCCTGTGGGGTATCCTGCAAAATTATGTAGTCACAGGCAGCGCAGTGAGAGAAGCCCTGACAACAATGAGGAACTATAGGCCCAGTGGAGAGGGGGAACGGGTATGGGTGCTGGAATAAAAGCAACAAAGATTTCACCGGCCGTAATTTAGCGCTTCTGCGTTTGTGGAAGGAATGAGATCGCAACTGAAAACTTAGTTACTAATAGGGTGCCAAAAGTAGCTTCAAAATATACATGCGGAAATAAACGATAGAGTTGAAATGCCACTACAGAACAAACAGAAGCAGGTTAGTGTTAGAAAATTACCGGCATTGTAATAAATCTGTAAAGTGCTAGCATATTTAAAGCCAGAAAACAGCAATGCGACAGAGCAGTGGTATTACACCAACGCGATTACAAGATACTGGGCATGCATTCTTTATTTGTTTTTTAGTGTGAAAAATTATCCTGGGTCCTTGTTTTCCTGCATTTACGGTCTTTTAAATTAGGAAAGGGTAGGGAACATGCGTGCTGTTCAAAAAGTTAGAAATCGTAGAGAGCGCCCTTTCTCTTTCTATCTCTGGAATAAAGTTTTATTTTATTCAGAAAGAAGTAATAATTATCAGAGAAACGCTACCTGTTAGAAGATAAAGAACGCACATTTATTGTTCGCCAGAAATAACAATCAGAGCAGCGCGGAAGCAACGCTTCCGGGCTCGCACTGACGCAGCAATTATCGACACGACTAAGTACCGCTTGGTAATTAACAATAACATCGGGATATTATTTTTACTAGGCCTGTACAAGAGCGCCTGCTAATTGCTTTTAGTTATGTGCTTCTGATTTTGTCTTCGTTCTCGTTGCATCTACCGGGTGCACTACAGCTTCCTAGCAAGTTCTGGTACACCATCAACAAAATAAGGATAATTTGCTAAGCCAAAAAATATTATGCCGTGAAATTTGTCATGCACATTTAGAGCACATCGCAAGACTTTAATATTTAGCGTGCTTTGTCTGCGGCGCCATAAATTGGGACCATAACTATCCGCGAGACGGCACAGTTCCTCCGCCTTTTGTGCGAAAATAAAACTACAGCACGGGCATAGGCAGGTTGTCGCGACATTTCCGATAGGACTAGCCTACTATTCCTACTATTCCGCGTTTAAAAGGAATTTAAAGAACGTTGTACGTAACTAACTCAACTTGACATCTTTAACTCGCATAACAAAATGAACCTACATATGCAAGGAAAGAATAGTACCTCCTCTGTACAGGTATTTCCTCCACTTGATGGGCTTTGTCTGATTTTCCTAAAAAAATGACCCCCCCCCCCCTCTCCCTCTCCGCCAACTTGCTTGGTGCGAAAATTCTCACTTTTCCCAGGGAAAGATCCCTTCCAGAAAGGTAGTCATACTGCGGTTATGTACCAAGTGAAGTCAGTCGAGTAAAACTGGACTTTCACTGCTTGAATTCCCGCTCTCAAGGACATCTTTGTTGTAGGTTGGCTAAGTGGCCGTTTTATCAAGCTACAGTTTCAGAAATAGGAAAATAACATTTTGATCAGGTTGCGTTTTTTTTTTTTTTTTGGTTCTCAACATTAGAAATTTTAATGCCAATCCTTGTTGAAAGAGAGGGTGTTTTACCGAAGTATTTAATGTTAGCGTCAAACAAGGCTCAATAAACGCATTGAGCACGATTTTATAAACACATTTATCCATAGGGGAGGCTGCTTGTGCCCTCCTCCGTGACAGATCTTCTTTACTTTTTGATTGGTTTCGTTCGACGGCCATGTGTTTCTTGCTCCCGCATATTAATTTACACTGAGCGTATATATCGTTCCGACCTTAGAATACGTATACAGGAAGCAGGTTGAACAACTGTCTTCTTATTAGGTGATCATTAAAAATAACATGGTTAACATCAAAATAGGCAATATACTGTAATAAAAAAAATAGCTGAACATGTGCGCTTATTTTACGTAAGTCATTCAGTAACTCAAATTTATAAAGCTAAAGCAGCCTTCTTTTAAATTTAATCTGGCGTTCGTATAAAAACGCATGAATGTTTAACTATAAAATCACACCTAAAATACATTGCAATTCCTGCTCATAATATGCATAGGCGCTTTTGGCTGGAATATGAACGCCAATGGATCTAGTCTATAGTGTTAGCCAATATTCTCCCGCAAAGCCCACAACAGCTTGCGATTTTTATAAAGTAGAGTATAGTTCAAACTACACTCTAACGCAGCCCCGTGGTTCAGCTTCAACACATTACGCTCGCTTGACGAGTCCAAGCCACAGACAAGACAAATTCGGCGAAATGCGATTCAATCCTACAATTTCACTGAGAGATACGATTTGCGTTGTGGCACTGCGCATTGCAAAGTAACTTCAAAGGCACATTCTTTCATTCACAAAGGTGTTGTGGCTTAGTTTCAATTGAGCGAGCGAATAGCGACGACCCGTCGGCGGCCGGCGGACGAAACGCTGGGCCGACTGACTCGACCGGTACGTCGGCTGGTCGGCGAACCGTGCATTAGCGCAGCCATTTTCCAGCTCATCTCCTGCTGACGTCACACGAAAACGCCACAGAAAATGGGCGAGCGTAAAGAGAGGAGGACAGCATTTTCGAATTGATTTTTCTACTAAATAAATTCGCGTAAACGCGGCCAGAGTGGCCGAAACAATGCCTACGGACTCCGAACTACAATTTGCGCTAGTAATCCCGCAATATTTACAAATCACTTCAGTGTCCCTTTAAGAAACGCCTCTGCGCGTCATGTCGTTTGAACCCTACTAGTTGAAACAGGCACTCACGTGCAACACTATGGCTTAGCAATATGGCTCCTTATAGTGCAAGAAATAAAAGTTTTTCCTCTACTAATTATCCGCCTGAAATTTCTTTCT
Source organism: Haemaphysalis longicornis (assembly GCF_048455015.1). NCBI lineage: Eukaryota > Metazoa > Arthropoda > Arachnida > Ixodida > Ixodidae > Haemaphysalis > Haemaphysalis longicornis. The sequence continues at coordinate 14,827,815 of NW_027526335.1, read as the reverse complement.
TTCATTTTTTGCGGCACGTATTTCGGAACTGTGAACCTTTTAAATAAATACCCCCATCTCTTAAAAAATACTCAGTTGGGGAAATGAACCTCTTTTGAACATGCATCCAGATACCTGCGGTAGTGATTATAAATAACACTTGTCGTACAATTTACGTACTTGTTCGCATGCTATGTTTTGCAAGTCCGCTTCTTTTTTCCCGCATTATCTATGTGCGCGCACAGTCCTAGAATTGATTATTTGATGCATGGCATCTGGACCTCTCAGGACTGAATATTGTGACTTGCAATACCCAAATCTTGCTCAAAACAGGGCTATTGAATTACGAGCAGTTGAAGTGACAACACCACGCTTGAAAATTATCGCATCAAGACTGGATACATCCTATAGCAGCTCATACCCAAGTTCTCCTCAACTGAAATACGCAGGGTGACTTGTATCCGCATCGCATGAATGTCCCGAAGCTGTGTTCTGAGAGAAAAAAAAAACAGAGCGAAGGCAGCTTTATTACGTGAAGGAGTCGCCGTTTCAAAATTTGTACGAATAATAAACGAGAAATTGCGGGTTTTTCCGTCAGCTATCGTAGATATACGTGGACAGAAGCACAGAACAACGGCTTCGTCATGCGACGCTTGCTCCTCCCAAACGAATTCGCTTCTCATTTCCGCACTGGGGTAAACAACTTTCCCGTGTCTCGAGCACCTCCTCAACAGGATGCCCGCCAAACGAAGACTCTGCCGAGAGTGTTTCGTGGAGGAAGCGGTATCAAAAGGCGAAGAACGGCCAGAAAAGACGTGTCACTCGTAGCTTCCTGTGGCGGGCCGATTCGCTTCCTTTGACGGCCTTCAATGCGTGCGGAAACCTGAGATTGGAGTTTCACGAAAGCGAGCGAACGCAGAGAGTCGGCTATAAAGCCCGCCAATCGTACTTCAGCTTCTCATGAATAGGTGGATTCCCGGTCTCCTAACTCGTGTTACGCGCCTCGTTTCCCGGATTTCGCTGCACGCTCTCGCAGCCTTCGCGTCGATGCCCTCAACTAGAGCTGCGTTTCCCTTCGGCCTCGGCCACAAATCGCTGTTGCCATGACGACGCCGTCGGCAAGGTGCGTCTGCAACCTAGCGGGCTATTTCGCGCTGTGCACAGCAGGCGCACACGATGAACCCCGGTGTACACGGATTATACGTGTGTGGGAAAGGCGGCAAAGGCGGGGAGAGGGGGGGGGGGGCACTTCGGCACTGTTTTCTTGGCTGGTATCTACAGATGGAGTTAATCTAAAATTGCTTAACTGCATGATGGGGCGGATTATGCGTGCTAAAGTTTAGAGAACTTCTCTAGCAACGTCTGCCGCTGCAAACTTTGCATTGAAAACTATACGATTGTTTGGTTTTGCTGTTTAAACTATAAACTACTTGGGCGTTTAGACGCTGTGAGTTATGTCAAAGGCCCTGGAAGTAAGACCACCTTCGTTTCACGGAAGCTTCTATATGCCTTGTATTTAGTTTACTAGGTTAGCTCTTGATACAGGTTGATCTCCAGTAAGAAATTGATTGATTGATTGATTGATTGATTGATTGATTGATTGATTGATTGATTGATTGATTGATTGATTGATTGATTGATTGATTGATTGATTGATTGATTGATTGATTGATTGATTGATTGATTGATTGATTGATTGATTGATTGATTGATTGTACGGTTTAACGCGCCGACGCAACGCAGGCGATGAGGCACGCCGTAGTGGAGGCCTCCAGATTAATTTTGACCACCTGGGGATCTGTAACGTGCGCCGAAATCTCGTACACACGGGCGTTTTTTCTGCTGGGGGGGAAGGGAGGACAGAGAAAAAAGAGACGCAAGTACGAGGGAGGGAACATAGAGCCCACACTATGAACTAGCGAGTGACGTATAATTGAATAACAATAAAACAAACCGATGAAAAACCGATAAACACAACAAAAAAGAAAGCTTGAAGCGATGGCTAATATTCATAAAATGTTGCACAAAATCCGGAAAATTTCTCAGCTGCTTGCTCTGCAAGCTGTGTTACTCGTGTAACTGAATGCTTCCAGGACTGTGCATGCACATAGGTAATGCGGAAAAAAAAAAAGCGGACTTGCAAAACATAGCATGCGAACCAATACGTAAAGTGTACGACACGTGTTTATTATAAAATCCGGTTGACGTGTGAAGAGGTCTATATCGGCCACACGCGACGATGCGTCAATGACGGGTTACGCGAGCAGCGTGCTTTGACAAACTTTCGAACAGGTGGTCATCTATCTCTTCCACTGTGCGCCACTGCTTAAAACTGTGGGGATTCTAGGCAAAGGCGGGAAATAAACCAGGAAATACTTGAAGCGTTTCGTATGTACCAGCGACGGACCGGAAATTTTATCAGTGTTTCTTCTATCTGCCAGAGTTATAAAACGTTCGCCTTCTTAAAAGGCTGAGTTTGAAGCTTGAGGTGGTCCAGTGAGTCCGGGAAGATGCATTTCTATGAAAAAGTTTGGCTTCGCTCGGAGTATTGTACAAGCTTTGGCGATAGTTTGCTTGTAAGCAGAATTGTTTTTAACTACGTGCCAGCTCCTAGTCCAGCGCGTGTTTACATTAGTTTTATTTTTCGCTGGTTCTTTGCCAGCCTTCGACGTGAAGCGTTCTGCAAACTATCTCCGAGCGGCGAACTACAACATAAAGAACGCTGTCCAATTGCGCTCTGTAATGGAATCCTAAGGGGCTTGTTCCTGGAAAATGTAACCTTGTGGATACCGGTTGTCCTGTTTTTTTTTTCTGCTCATTGCTGCAGTTATCGTAATTTCAAAGGGATGAATTCAATCCTTTTCGCCGACCTCTCTCGCGGCCCAGATCAATGGAATTCCTACACTGTCCTTCTTTCAGCCTCCATTTTATGTTTGTGTCTATTTGTCTCTGTAAACATACAACAGCTGAATCTTTTAAACATGTGTTTGGTGTATCAATTAGCGAAATAATGAACGGCGTTTAACTGATCTACTGGCACCGTGACATAGCGTTAAGATGTGCCAGCGATAAACAACGGCCATTGCCATGTGCCGAGAACAAACAAACAAACAAAAAACCGTTGCTTGCAGCTGCCAACACTCGCCCATAACACGTGGCGCATCGGCCAAACCGGGTGAACGCAAGGGCATAAATCACTCCCTGGCAGGGAGGGGGTGGTTTATGGAGACAACAGTTGGAGCAGCGGAAATAAACTCACGCAGACAAATAACCCCTGGCGGGAATTCCCCTGCCACCGTCGTCGGTCGGGAGCATGGCATCAATCAATTCGGTGTCCCCGCTGGAACAGCGACTATGACCCCGCACGGTAGCATCAAAGGCCCCGGGGTAGGCACTGCTCTGTGCATATCTATTCACATGGGCGAACACCAGTGACCGGTGCATTGCTGTGCTCGAGCTATGAAGTTTGAGAAAAGGTTTTAACGGCACCATGCGAGCGTTTAAAAAGAGGCATAATGCGAGCTATTGCTTTAACACTTGTGTAAATATACTATAGTTATCACTGACGATTTAGTATAAGAAACAGCCTCCATAATGCATTAGTAGCCCGGCCAAACAACACACGTTACGTTTGAAACGATACTTGCCAAGAAATCATGGAAGAGACAGGTAGCGGTGATACATGTACTGTTCAGGTCTGGATGCAGCGTGGTTCTGAATAAGCCCGATGAATTAATGAAAGCTTATTGAAGTTGTGCGGCGAAAACAAGATATACGAACCAACCCCAATGTGTCCATTAAAACGCGTGGGCAGAAAAATAATTCAAGACATCAACCTCTCCACGCTTTTTATCCCGGATGATGATAACAAGAGAGAACAACGTACTGAGCGCATTATCTTCTATTTTAAGTTTTCCTGTTTCATTCAGATCTTCCAATGAATTGAAAACATCCCCAATAAAAGTTCGGAAAAAGGCCTCACCGGCAATCCAGCGCAAGCCACCCAAGTGAACAAGGTTTGAGGGACCCAAATTTTTTCTGAATGGAAGAAAAATGAATGTCGGCAAAAAGAGAAAGAGATAGTGCAAAAAAGAACAAAAATAAAAGACTCCCAACTTTGAAAAACCCGCACACGAATAAAGTTCAGAATACCCCTCATCTTCCTTGCCGCACGGTTCATACCAAAAGGCCCCAGGAGATTGTAATACATACCCCCGTAAAAACCCACAGATCCATATGGGGTGTTACATACGGCTTAACCACTTTACACAAATGCTGTATTCAAAAGAGATTTTTAAAACTTTATTTGAGGTGCAACATGAAAATTTGAAGGCCCTGGGGCCTTGTTTAAATACGTACACAGAACCCCATTTATTACACACAACTACTTTGGAGTCGGCTTCTCTAGTATACACAACTGCGTTGCCAGGAAGACATTTTATACACCAATATAAAAAGTAGGATGTTCCTGGGGCACTTCATTAAATGCCTCTGTAAGACTCCATGTATCTGTATAGAACGTTACACAACAAGCCCCTGCAAAGTCGGCCGCAACGTATACATCAACTTTAATGTGTACTTTCAATGTAATGATTCAGTGGTAAGCGCGTTTAAGTCGATGCTGTAGTCGATGGGCGAGCTGTTCTACCAGCGGTTTTCATTGTTGCCGCGACAGGCCGTTGTGTAGGAACACAGGACCGGATAGCAGACTGGGCCCGCCAGGCATTCCGCATGCCCCAGAAACCACCACGTCATCGGCAATATCAGATATGCGAGGCAGGGAGGAAAGGAGGAAGGGAGGGGGAAAGAGAGGGAGAGGTAATTGTTCGGGGAATGGAGCCAGGGTATGACATAAATGTAGAGAACCTTGACATCCGAACAAGTCCTGCCTGTTACCCTGGCGCGGCGAGTGGCAGTCGTCCTGAAAGCAGACTGATTGGAGTGATCTCAGCATCACGCTGGAAGATGACGTTGTTTGGGATCATTTTTCCCCTCCATCCCATCTTCATTTTCTTATTGCTTTCTGGGCACTGCATCCCGAAGAGCTCGGGCCGTGGTGCGGTCTTCATTCCTGTCGATCTTGGCAGCCGAGCCGCCCACGTTCCATTGCGGCACGCCCGTATTAGAATCGACCCCCGCATCTTAATACGCCCACACAGCCAGACGTCCCCCGCAGGCTCGTTTCTCGACTCGCCGAGATCGAACGGCGTGCCAGCACGCGCATGTCACAATACTTATCTCCGTATTATTTCTCCGCGCCGCCTGCTTCAGCCCGGGCTTTCAAGGTAATTAGAACGCTCAAGTCCTGACCCCCCTCTGAATGCGCGACGTTAGCCCCAGGCGTATAAAGAGGTTGGCCGATGGCGCAAGGGGTGCGGGCCGTATTAAATATAAAGGGATCGAACTTTATGGGCAGCTCTTAAGCTACGCTACTATTATTAGTGAACCAGCGCCAGAATATCAGGCGATGGATGGAATGGAAGTTGCGTAAAAGCAAAATAATATTGTAGGACACTTAGGCACTCCTTGTGATGTAGTGAATGTACAGTGAAATCTTATTCATTAAAACTTCAATATTACGAACTTTCGGTGATTCGACCTGTACGATTTGTCCCGACGAAGTCTACATAGAACTTTATGTACATGAAAGCCCGTTAATTCTAACCCGAGTATATTCCCACACAGATAATTAGAACTACGCGCCACCAGACGGCTTAGCGCCCGGCGTACAAAGACAGAAACGCGCCTGCCGCCTACACACGATGCTGCTTAGAATAGAGAAGAAAAAAAAAGTTAAAATCAATGTAAATCCCACATTTCAGAAAGACGCCTTGTGTGCGAACTACGTCGATGAGAACGGGAGTACAGTGGCGTGGGTGGTGCGCTGTCAAAGGGAGCGCAGATCAAAAGGGGGGGGGGAGGTCAGAAGCGCAGAACCTGTCGCTGTCAACGAAGACAATGGGGGACGAGGACGAAGCATAGTGCGGCCGTCCGCTCAGAAGTCATTGGCGGGTGGAATTCTGCCCGTCTCTTCTTCAGCAGGGGCTTTCCGCTACACTCGTTTGTTAAAGCAGAAAGTGCTGACTGTCGTCTTTAAGGTCAAAAGGAAAACCGCAATCACGTGCTTTTTCAAGCATCAAAGTGTTGACATGCCCTAGTGCACAAACAGCAGTGTACTGTTGTTATTGTTACGTTTCATTAGTTCGACCTTTCATTAATTCGGACGGAGGGGGCGTCCCCTTGCGGTTTGAATTAACGAGCTTTTACTACTATAAATTTGCCGAACGGATATAGTGAATTGGCTGTCTTCACATCGCTCCCCCACTACCCTCTCCACTTCGGCGCCGAACTGCTGTGGTCGATTGAGTTTCACTGCTGTTGCTAAGGTAGACGGTTTACGGTCATTCAACGAGCACTCCGCACCGATCAAGTTTGAGGAAGTGTGACGTGGAAGCTTGTATAGCGCTCATTTTGTGTGCAGTCATGACGCGGTAACTGCCACGAAGCAACCTTCTCCCTTCCGCCTGGTCACGGCGCGGGTGCAATGTTGCGATCGGGCCGTCTCCCCACCTTCGCCATGATCTCTTCCCTTTGCGTCTTTCTCTTACTCCCTAGTTTACTACGATGGATAAGGTTATCTCACACATTTTTTAGCCCTACACGTACAGGTGCTGCCAAAAGTAACTGGAGCACGAGAGCTGTGGCAGAGCCGCATAGGAGCGCCGTGTAGCTGCACTGGCGGTAAACTATAGTAGCACAACACGCATGCGTGCCTGCCGACGCAGATGGCCCTTCTATGAATCTCAACCCACTTCTGTTAACGCGGCTTCGAGCGTTGTTCGCGACATACTGGTCTCAGCATTGGCGCTGATAGCATAGCCAGCTAAAAATATTAGAAAAGAAAAATTGTCACTTCAGATCCCTGCGATTGCGACTCTTCTCCAGCAGCTCGCGTGCGCTGAAAGTGTGTGAGCGACGCTGCCAGATACCGCCTCTACTATCAGCGCCGTCGCTGAGACCAGTATGCTGCGAATAATGATCGATGCTGCTTTAAAAGAGGTTGGCTGAGAAGTATAGATGGGCTATCCCCGTGAGCACGCGCGCATGCGTGTTCTACTCCTTTCGTTTACCGCTGGTGCAGCTACACGGCGCTCCTATGCACTTCGGCCACAGCTCTCGTGCTCCAATTACTTATGACGGCACCTGTACACTACGTATTAGACTAAAACGTTCTTTGCTACATTTATAATTAGCATGCTCAGATTGCTCCTGTAGGATTGTGTACACGTCTCTAACGTACGTTTCAACGTCGAAAGCCACAGCGCATTCACCACCATCATCATCATCAGCCTGACTATATCCATTGCAAGGCAAAGGCCTCTCCCGTAAATCTCCAGTTATTCCGGACCCGTGTTACCAGACAAATTTGTCACAGCAATCCTCTTGATCTTATCTGCCCATCTAACTCTCTGTTACCATTCATGAACAACGGTCATTTTGCCTTCGCATTACATGCCCTGCCCAGAACAATTTCTTCTTTTTAATGTGTACTAATATGTCCTTAACACGCGTTTGTCCCCTGATCCACTCCGCTCTCTTCTTGTACCTTAACGTTACACCTATCATCTTCCGTTCTATTGCTCGCTGAGTCGTCCCCTCAATTTAGGTTGAACCTTTTTAGTGAGCCTCCAAATTTCTGTCCCGTAGGTGAGTACCGGTAAGATGTAGCTGTCATACACTTTTTTCTTCAGGGACAATGGTAGGCTGCCATTCATTATCTGAGAATGCCTGCCGCCTGCCCTATTCACCAAGTCTACCTTTAATCAGTCATAATCAGCAAGAATCAAGGATCGGTCATGGTAATAGGAATGCATGCCCGACTCACATTCCGCATGTCTTAGGTGCGACTACTGGACCAAAATTTATCCAATTACAGCGAAGTTCTCTATGCCTCACGGATGGCGGCCGGCCTGTCACAAAAATTAAAGCCATTCCACTCGATGTGACAGCTGTCGGAAGTGCAGAGCAGTGATTCGCCATAATGCGCTGCAGCGCCGTTATCCGCTCACTGCTGCCACCCAATGCCTTTCGAATTTCCCGCCTTCGCGGTGCTCGTGCGCCCCTGCCTGAAACTGCGCTAGCGGGAGTTCTGTTCTTTCTGTGCTTGCTTTAATTTCATATTCTGGAGCTGTTTTGCGTTATTTCGAACGCGTAATGTTTTTCTTGCGCGGCTGGAGCCTTTCTGCGCCATTTCGAACGCGCCATTTTTTTTCTTGTGCAGCTGGAGCCTTTCTGCGGTATTACGAACACGCCATTTTTTTTTTCGCGGTGGAGCCTTTTTGCGGCATTTCGAAAGCGCCATTTTTTTTGCGCGGCTGGACCCTGTCTGCGTCATTTCGAACGCTCCATATTTTTCTTGCGCGGTCGCTTTTTCCGCTTGCTATCGTAAAAACCAACCCAACGAGCGTTCCTAATTAAATGAACGCGGTGGGGCTGCCGGTTATATACACAGATTTCACCTGAAATGTACCTGCAGTTTTCTTTGCGCTGAACAACGGAGGGATGTATGACAAGCGCCAGTGGATCACGAGGTTCGAACGGTTATTACAATTTAAACATCGTGGTTTTCGAAGCCTCAGTGTGACTTCCTGACGAAGGTACAGAACTTGGGTCCGCTACTTGGGTCCGTTATCTCGCTGAACCGACTGATTCCGGCAGCCGCATCGACCGTTAGTGAGCTACGACGACATGGCGAGCCCATAAAGTGCTCTGCACTTAAAACGCACTACAGCAACTGTGGGTTTCACAAAACAATGATGATGAGAAGCCAAGGTACACCAAGCGCCTCAAGAAAACAACGCTTCCCGTCGTCGGAATTGAACATGGGTCCCACGCGTTATGAAGCCGACGTCTATCGGATTGCGCCATTACGACACGGTCCAAGCAGCTTGTATTTAAAGTGAAGCTTTCTTGGTGTCATTGATGGCGTCCTTCCCATGATCAAAACTCTTTAAACACCTACGAACCCAACGACAGTGGAAGAATCCTTCATATTAAGACTGAGAGCTTCAAACACCGTTGTGGTTAGATAAAGGGGCGTCAGTTTCTTTTCAGCTGTCGCCTATTTCATTCTCTTTGCGCCGTCGACCATTCTGTGTGCGCTTCGTCGGCCGCTTGGCGACGCCGGATGTTTGATGAATCAATTCCCCTAATGCTTTCGCACTAAAATAAATTAAGGCGTCGTTGAGACACTCGGCAGTAATGGCGCCGCAATGGTGGGCTACGGGTTCATTGTAGCATCTGGAGCTCTTTACTGTCGTGCACCGTGAAATATTGTTTTAAAAAGGTAATTGAGCGTCACTTGTGTTAAACTTTTGTTTTAACGCTTTCTTTCAGGCACTCGTGTCACATAAAATCCCGCGCCCGTGACGGAGGGCAAAAATCCTGATTGGTTGTTTGGGCCATGACAAATGCTAGTCGCGTGGCGGAGCGGAAAGTTTCCATTCGTCCCGGAGTCTGCAGGTTGGTGGTGCGATTCTGACGTCATCGTTTTTCTGAATAGAGGGCGGGGCTTGTACTGGGACGCTGGAAGAGAGCGCGGGTGGTGTGGGATATCTTTGCTAGGGTTTCAACATATGCTTTAGTGCGGTGTTCGTGGATGTTGGGGTTGCGAGGGCCCGTATTGAGTCGTAGAAACGGCGCGGCCTATACGACGCTGCCTGCAACGAAATAAACTACAGCTCAGTAATGTCCCTTTAGGATTGCTTAGATCTGGTAGCAGTGGCATACGCTGGATTTAATTTTAAGGGGGCCAGGCGCTTCCAAACAACGAGAGAGAACACAAAAGGAATAAAAAAAAACAAGGATATACAAACGTTTTTATTACGGAACAATTTTAAAATATTGTGAGCGCGAAGCTCCGAAGCGCGGGGATACGTTTATTTCCCCCTCACATTATCCCCATTCACCAAACAAGTTGAGGTGCACTTCGTCTATTTCCTGGGCTGGTCGTCATCATAGCTTCTTAAGTCGGTGTGCGAAGACGGCTGAACCACAGAATGAACGTCCTACTTCACCAGTTGCGCAAGGAGCTGCAAGCAAAGTAGTTGTCATCGTATGTAACTTTACTTTGGAATTGTCTAACTCTTCTTGTATTCTTTCGAGTACATTCCCCAATGGCTAGTCGTCATGGCGATAGCCTGCGTACAATAGGAATCTGCACAAAAATATAATTACCACAACTCTTCCTTCCATTGCAAGCAAAGTAACAAACAGACGCATCCGACCCCCCCTCTTCCACTCCCTTCCTTGCCGCGCTTTCAGAAATTTCGGGAAAGGCTCCTCGCATATGCCAGGGCCCGTAGGGTGTTGTCACGAGGAATGGTGCAGGCGAGTTCGGTCCACATCTTTAGTTTTGACAAGAAATTTATATATAGCTTTTTTTTTGCACAGGAAAAAACCCATCTAAACATATTTTATCTTTGTAACTGCCATTTCTCTCCCTACATTGCGGTCATAAGCTGCTTACAATCCACATGAGTATGACACCGCAATACTGCTAACAAGGCCGTGTTTGGTGGTTTGTAGCAGCTGAACAACAAAAATTGTGCAACATGTTTTCATGTGGGTGATAGAGGGCAACCTTGACTTAATTTGGTCAAAATAAAAAAAAAGCAAAATGGCCTTTTTAATTACAATTGAAGATATACCAGAATGCGTTACCTAGTAGCAGGTAAGTGCTTTTTTTTTAAATTGAACTGCATTGACTACATAAACTGAAAATCGCACGAAGATTGAGCAACAGTAGAACAATAATACTGAAAAATGTGGACTACCTAGCTTGTTTGGATGGCAGAATAACAGCCCCGCATTTGGCCAATTTTTAAGAAATTGTCGAATTCTCGAACATTTGTTTAAAGAAATTCGCTCTACAAGCCAAACACCACCACTTTAGGTCCTTTGAGCGTATGCAAAGTATCCACATAAAAAGAAGTATGGCGATACTGCAGTGGGTTTTCTTTTACAGTGGTAAAGTTTCAAATTTTCCGCGAGTCGCTCAAGACACCAGTGACCGGATCCGAATTTGGGAATTTTTTTGAGGAAGGGAGCATTTTTTTCCCACTAAATACCTTTAGATATGTTTCCTCCGGTACATCAGGAGGAATACATATAATTTTAGTCCAACTTAAAGATAGAGACCGGACCCTCCTGTACCATCTCTCGTGAAAACACCAAGCACCTCCATTGGCCTGCCTGAGTTTCCCTGTTTTCTCGTGCACCCTTGAATTTTGTCAACTAAGTACTTAGAAAGCGGTTACCTTTATGAACACCCTCATTGCAAGCAATGATGGTAGGGTAGCGACCAAAACATCTTGGTGGTCAAGTAAAAAGAATAGACATGAGCGTGAACAGGGCGAGATAAAATTGAAAGGCTTAAATGATACAGTGATATAGCACGGAAGGGGGGGGGGATATTATCGGACATAATCTCTGTTAAACACGCCCACACATAAACACAAACAAAGAACGCAATGATGTTCCTTTAGAGTGTAGTACTAGGTAGACAAGCCTCAGGCGCGGAATTAGTGAGGGATGTTTTAGACCTAGTACCGCGTAAAATAAGAGAAGTGCTTGGTTACATTATTATAATAAAAATCTATCGCTTTCAAGTGTTCAACCAATTCTTTAAGGCAAGTCTATAGCACTTACACGTGCATCATTTCTTGCTCTGGAATCAGAGCGCGCTACAGACCCAATTAGGCACAAGTCGAACGCCACATCTCTTTCCGGGTGTATTAAAAAAAAGGAAAAACTTCAGCTTCTAATTATACAAATGGCGAAGCTCCACTTGAAAGACACACGCTTCTGTACCGGAAGCTGAAGATTAACTCCGACTCGCCCTTCTTCCCTCTCTCCCTCTCACTCTTTCGCAAACTCAGAAACGCATTTGTGCGGCCATGGTGCTCGACATAAATTTGCCATTGTAATGAGCTCGCTACTGTCCGGATTCCCCAGCCCCCAACAGCCGACCTTCCCCTCTTCTCCCCCAGTATTGGCGGCACAGAAAAATCCGTCATTAAAGTCGTCGCCAGTGGCTCGCAATCTCGGAGGAAGGGTGACTCGCGGCACCTGGGGCACGTCTGCCTTTTTAGGAGCACGTCTGGGGCACGTCTGCCTGGACGTAGTCTTCCTAATCAGAAATAAAATGAAAGGGAACATCAGGATCACTGTCTTAATTCATGGGTATGGTGGCTTTTATCTTCCGTTTCTAAATTATTTGTGGGCGCCACTTTAGTAAATGAAGGTAACATCTTTTTCATCACCTGCTACCTCTAAGGATTGCGGATATTTCAAAGGTTGAGGCTACTGCCCGAAAGAGCCAGTGTCCACAGTCCTGAAATGACTAGTTTTTAGTGTGCGGCAATTAAGCGTCCTCTATGGTGGTTTGGCGGCGCCGCTGGCTTTGTAACGTAGCGAACTAAGGGAACACTGAAGGCAGAAGGTAAACAGCGGAGGGAGCTGTGGCGAAAGTGAGTTGGGAGGGCGGTATGCAGAGGAGGCGCGAGAACCTGCACGGCGGCGACGCGCTACAAGATAACCGAGAGAACGAAGAGGCCACCGAAAGTGAGTCCGCAGGAAACCGGAAGATGAAAGGATGGCGAAAGTGTGAGGGGGACGGCAGAATGCCGAGGCCACTCCACGTAAGCCCAGCACGTGCTGCGTGATGCACGTACACCGCTCCTTCCGCGTCCTCCTCGTTGCAAGGCTCATCCGAACCCTGTGACATCTGCTCGGGGGGTGCACATCGTCCGCCGCCGAAAATTCTTCTTCAAGCGCTCCCTCCCCGTTGAAGACCTGCAATACTTCTCCTCCTGGTCGTTCTGGACGATTACATACTCGCTGGGCAGCGGGGTGCGCTTCCTGATAAGCCGTCTTTTCTTCAGGCATCCGGATCTTTTTTGGTCGGCTCATCCCCTATGTGCGCGGCCCAGAGTCGGAGAGAGTTCTGCCGCCGATGCGGCGAGGGTTCCTAGTTTTATGAGCGCAGGGTGTTGCCCCTAGTAACGCGGAGAGAGTGACGTCAGGAGCAGACGACAGTCGTTTTGTCGGCGGCGCTGTTCGCTCAATACTTGGGATTATATGCTCTTTCTTCATTCAGATGCTTAAGTTTCTAATTTACAGTTTTGGGTAGCTGGCGATTATAGCCCGATTCCTGGCCAATCCTCCACGTGGGTGCATGCCATGTTTCAAGGAACATCACTAGACGCAAGCTTGCCTGCGCTCGATATTTTCTTGGTATATTTTATGTTCATTTACGGCGCAACCAAGAGATTAAACAGCTCTTCTGATAAAATTCAAAGGAGGCCCTAGCGCAGCGAACACTGTGCAGACATTACAAGGGCGCAGAGAAGCACACTGATTAGAGCGAATATCAAGCTGGACAGACAGCGCAATTGAAACGGGAGGATTTTGATGGCGGGGAATGTATGAACGTTTAGCCGCAGCCGTTGTCCCGTTGTTATGGGCTAATTGCTAAAGCTTGCGCACAGCGTTTGAGCATTTGCTGCATCCATCACAGCTCCGAGTTTCACTTGTTTGTTTTGTCGGGACGCAGGTTGGTAGCTGGAATACTGTTTTGGCTTGTTATAACTACGAGAGCGCATTAGAGGTGAGAAAATAGCCAGGGTTGCTAGCTTTAGCAGACTACGTAACCGGCGATTCGTGAGTCGGGCCGGGCTTCTTTGTTAGGAATGTACTTACCACTGGGGATGTTAAATCTCCCTGGTGACCTAACTCGCCGAGAGGAGGTTGCGCTGCGCAGAATACGGATTGGGATGGCTCTTACGCCGTCTGTGACTGCCTCTTGGCCATCGCCGTACCGCGGCCCATACGACTCTACCTGCACATTCTGCGACTCCGCCGTACAGAATGTGAATGTGCAGCACCTGCTGTGGACCTGCCCCGGACTGCATCAGATCCGATTACGGCACCTTCGTGCAGCCGGCCTCCACCCTGGCCGCCCTCCAGACCTGCAGCGCTGGGTTCATGGACCATTTCATCGGCACCGTCTGGACTTTATACGGGAAGCAAACTTGTTCGTGCCCCTGTGAACTGTGCACCGTTATGCCGCAGGGCAAACTTTCCAATTAAGAAAAAAAAGCCGTACTGAGTCCTGCTACTGAGATATGCTACTCAGAGGTGAGTGCTTTTTTTTCAGATTTTTGGCGTCAGAGGCCGTTCAGTACACCGTACACAAACAGAAAAAAACTTGATAAAAGCTTAACTGCTTTTTCGGCAAATAATTAAAGCTAATAAACCTGTCTGCCTCATATTTACAGTGTCATGAGTCGTGAGGTCAGTGGAGGCGCCGGCCAGCCAGATGTTCTGAAACTTCTAATTATACCAACAAAAAAAAAAATTCCGCAGCTGGCTGTAGTGGTGCAAGGCTGGAGAAATTGCAGAGATGGCGGCGCTTCACCCTTCGTCGGAGACCGGGCTGTTGCACCTCACACGAATATCCGAACTCGCCGCGGAAAGTTCTCCATGACTGGCAGGCCCGGATCATTTCGTCCGCAGGCTTGCCCATCTCTCTCAAAGTGCAGCGCGTTAGCACGCGCTGGAACTCGCGGCAACCGGCTTCGCGAACTCGGCGTCTGTGCTCCGCACTTCAGGCCCAAATGCACGTGAACTGGCGAGGAGAACAGCACGCGAGAGGAGGTGGAGGAGGATAAATATCTTTATTGTGTAGCAAATTTGTGTGGTGTCTTCAGGAGGTGGAGTCCTCAGTCCAGGACCCCATATGCTTTGCCAGCCGCTACAGCTGGCTCCACCAGCCGAAGCTGGTCGGACAGGCATGAGCTGGACAGGGCGCGCCTCCAGAGCTCAGGCCACGAATTTGGGGCAGAGCGTTCTCGAAGGCCGAGCTGGCCGACGCTGGGAGCTCCTCACAAGGCACGCGCTCACATGCGCTCGGTTTTTTCTTTGCATTTTTTGTGATCTGTTCGTGTGGCTTAAGCCTACGCGCAAGCCTGGATGACGCCGGGCGTTCTTCACGAGGCGCATGCTCCCGTAGCTCGGCTGGGCTATGTTTTCTAGTAACGCGCTTCCACGGCTGAACTAAAAGCTCTAACTTCCGTTCTGTGGAATTCGAAGAAGGGTAGCTCGAGTACCTTTTTTCGTGGTTCCTTTTCTGATCTTCCGAAATTTTACTCTGTGGTCGGAACATTAAAGCCATAGACGACAACCCCAATTGGGCAATTAGGACCGCTTTTCCATGTGTGGAAAGCAAACCGACGAGGGTAAAAAAAACCTTGCTCTGCTTTGTTCAGTTTTTTTTTTGTACTTTTCCTATTAAACTTCTCAAGCCGATGTGGGCAGAGCTCCCCCCTCGGTGCCTTTCGAAGCCACCTCTTCCACAACGCCGAGTCATTTTAAGTGCTTAGGTAGCTTCGTGAAAATATTGCAAACGCGAACCACACAAAACAAAAATTGGCGATGAGAAAGAAAAAAGCAAAAAATTCCCCCGCATTTCCCCGAGGGGGAGAATGTGAAAGTGCGAATGCACGGTTGTCGGCCCACTTGCGGCGCTTGCGCTCGGCCCCCGCAGCCCACCGCCTCGCCGCCTTCTCTTCCATCTCTTCCATCGGGTTTGTAGTATCACGTGTACACCACGCAGTTATCAAGCCGCTATAACGCCGCTGAGTCGCCAACGCACGCCGCTGACGACGTAGTTTGAGTGCGTTAAAGATATAAGGCGCGTTCTGACACCGATATCAGCGTCGCGTCCGTGGCTTATTCGGTAGAGCGTCGGGCTGCGGCCCGCAAAGTCCTCGGATCGAAACCTGGCGCCGGATGCTGTTTCTTTCTTAAATATAGAGGAGCACTGCGGACGCCGACGCCGCCGCCGGCGGTGGATGGTTTGGGGTCGCTTATAAAGAGTATTCGCTCTTAAAAGTTCTTAAAATGCCGAATTTTAAACGGTACTGTTGACCGCGAGCGGATCGAGAAGAGGAAACCCATGCGGGCACCGAACGAAGCGCTGAAGACGAATGGTGCTGTCCGGCGGAAGTGTCATAAACGCTGAACGCTGCGGGAGGTTTATCTCGTAATCTCCTGGCTGTTTTCTATTTTTGGCCGCTCTTAAAAGCAAGCCACTTTTCGGTGTGGTCCTCTTATTGCTTCCTTTGCTATCTGAAAATTTGCTTTCATTCATCTCTTCTCACCATCCCCAACGCCATTTGTCTCCTTCCACCAGTCATTTACCCTCGTCTCTTTGTTCTCTTGGAATGGCCGGCAACGCAACAGAGACAGTGGAATACAGCAACACTGGAATAAAGACTTCACAACTCATTCTGTCTCGTTGGAGTGAGTGGCCTATGCGCCTTTGCCATAAAAGCACCCAGAACTGGAGAATTTTGAATGCGGTGTTAAGAAAAAACGTGGGCTGCATATGTCTTGTTCTCTCCGGTCCCCGCTTTTTGTTCGCGTCTAAAATTTCAGCTATAAATTTTCATCGCTGCGGTTATAAAACTCCCATCCGGACGTTTGGAACAATTATATGTATTTCCGAGTTTATACCCCCCTTCCCTTGCAGCAATCAGTGGTTATTTATTTATTTATTTGTTTGTTTGTTTGTTTGTTTGTTTGTTTGTTTGTTTGTGTGTTTGTTTGTTTGTTTGTTTAGCGATACTGCTCGCCTGAACATGTGGCAATAGCAGTGTGGGGTACATGGGGAACAACAAAAAACAACGTGCAATGCCGAAGTCACTGCTCAGAACAATACAATTCAAACAGCATGAAATAGGCTTTATATGCAAACAAAATAAAACATTCCTAGTCAGTTTGATATAAACATTTCAGATTCCTCGATATCAGTAACTTCCATTTCTTTACTATCAAGGTCATTCTCTTCTATGGCAGTGCGCAGAAAAAAGAAAACTTGAAAACATTATTTTTGGGTTGGAGTGAAACTGCAGCGTGAATTTTAAACGTTCATCAAAACAGAATGCGCTAACAGGGGCGGGGCAAGAAAGAAATACACAACATGCGCGCAGACTAGCAGACTGAGTTTATTATCCACGCCCGTATATACCCGTGGGCACGTAAGCAAGAAACAGAAAAAGTGAAAAGACTAAACACAGATTCACTGTACACGCAAGCATGCTACAAACCGGTCAATTGGATACGAAACCGAAGTGACCGCGAAGGGCCATGATTAGCTCACGTGGGTGAAATACCGAAATACTGCGGGTGCGGGCGATGAGTGCATAAGTGTTGCGTCGTTGTCTTTATCTTCTAAAGAAATCGCATGCCTTGACAATAGATTGATTGAAAAGTGAATGTGTGTTCAGTGTTTTTCGTCTTGTTGCCGACGTGCACACTGAATTTAGTATACAGGGTGATCAAAGTTAAGTCGACAGGTTTTTTTTTTAATTAGGTGCTTAGATTTACATAAAGAAACACCACATCTACATTGTGGTTATGGGCCCAGAGGGACACAGAATGATGTGGTAATTATTGATGTCGGTGGCTTAACTAAATAAACTTTAATAATTAACTTATTAGTGGCTACAGTAAGCAGGCATGCTTGTAGAGAAAAGCTTGGCGAAATCGTGTTTCCACGCAATTTCATTTCATAGAATTCTTCTAGCGCATCCGTACACCGAGATATCAAACTGCGAAGTTTAATTGCCGTTCGCTTGATTACGCATGCAAGACAGTGAAGACCGTCTCAAAGCTCCTCCCTTTTCTCAAGTGCCTGCTGTGTACGGCGTTTAGTTTGACAACGGGGTGGAGGCATAGGAAAAAGTCCATGGCACCCTTTCGGTCTTAGCGGTTGTTATCGCAACCTGCAGTACTCGGAACCACTATCGAAACCACAACCGGCTTTATAGATAGCGACCTGCCCAACGCAGCCGGTGACAATGGGTGCCAGCACGCCAAAAAAAAAAAACAAACAGTAATGCCGTGTAGGGAAGGCGCGTTCCGTCAGGTGGGGCTAAGTTTCATCCCAAAACTCGCCGGCTTCGCTTCGCTCGCTGCGGGGCCGGCGACTGCTCGCATAAAATGTTGCGGTCGTACCAATCAATGTAGATTGTATCGATCACTACCTATAATACCGACCAGCAACAAGAATTCACGGTAAGGTCTAGCCCTGTTTCTTACCTACGGAAATGCCAACCTACGCAAGTAAACCACACTGCTAGCATATGAGCCTTCTCCCCTAGCGTTCTTTATTTATAAGCATTTTCATTCATTTAAAAATGCGGAAGCTATGTTGACTCCACTTTACGTCAAGGAGCTTTGTTTCGACACAAATATCGTCTAGCACGGCAAAGTTTCACAGGTGAGGCTGGAATTTATATAAACACCCTAACAGCGGCATTCTGTGCGTAGAACGCCGTCATTCTTGTTGGAAAACAGTGTTTTTCAGCGAAGGGAGCACTAGTCGACGACATCACTTCCAGTGGCGCTGCGGCGTTTTCACCATAACTGGGGCGCCACATTTGTAACTGCTCCGTCGGGGGCGCTTACAAGCCCAACAAATGCCGAAGTTGAGCATGGCAGCCATATTAGGTCAATGTGTTTGGTGAGAACCAGTTATGTTCGGGATATCTTTTTGAGTCACTGCCCCCGTACCTAAGCGGTTGGAACCTGGTAGAAACAAATTGCCCTTAATAGTCGCCCGCCGGGCTTTCTCAGCAAATACGATCGCGTACGATATGTTGACTGAAAGTACGATGCAAAAATATTGCAGGATCTTAAGCCCATTCTTCCCCGAGTGCGTTTGATTTGGCTAGTGTTGTCGCCTAGCCTGGCCTAAGTCGACTGAACCTACAATCATTACGATGAAATAGCGCAAGCTTAACGGGATGTGAGAAGGACACAACAAGAGCGCTCGTGTTGGGTCATTCTTTCCCCCCGTTAGGCTTCCTCAGTCCCATTATAATGAACGGATACCAACTAGTTCAGTTATCGACCTTGTTATAACCTAGAACCTCAGCATCAGACTCACTGCAGCTACTTTTTTTAAACGCTAAAGATTTCAGCTATTTAAACAAAAGCAAATAACTTTGAACAACAACATGTTGTTTCGCTTGCTTTGAAAAAACAACTTAATAGATTCGCTACTTGCACTGCCTGACCAGGAAGCCTGAATTCGCAAACCGCTGGCGGCAAGGTAAAACGTGTTCATGTTGCAAAGTCGCGGCATTCGCGGTATTTCCTCAAGTTCGTACGATATTCGTTAACGTTAGCCCGATGACGGTATAATAAATCTACGTAGTCCTTTAGCGTATGAAATATATTTATTCAATGACTATGCTCTTTGCACCAGTAATAAAAATACAACTTGGAATTAAATAGTGAAGACGCAACCAATAACCAACCATAGAAAAATATAGAAAAGAAGGAGCTGGTGATAATGACCACTTATGCATGCATTGGCACGCGCCACGAAGCGAGCTGGTTAAAATTCTTAGCTCAAACAATTTGAAACTAAAAAAAAGATTGCTCTGAGGTTTCGCTATCATAGGCTGTAAAAGCATCGATCTGGAAGAAGCCCTTTGAAACTTGCACTGTATTTCCGGCTCCCAAGAGAGAGAGAGAGAGAGAGAGAGAGAGAGAGAGAGAGAGAGGGGGGGGGGGGGAGGCAGCGTGCGCTCCTCGTCTTTTTCCACCGGTGGTTTTATTGGCTGAATACATGTTGCGCGGATATACTGAAGCCTGGCCATGCTTGCAGTTATTAGTGTTGGACATTGCATCCGTTTCTCCCCGGTGGGTTTCAATTTCCATAAAAAGAACGGGGTGTCCGTTTAAGATGCAAATTCTTCTAAACAGCACTTCGTTTAACTTAGATATGTTAATCAGGCGCCGCTCGTAGCGGGAACTGTTTCTACCCGACCTCGACCAGACGAGAGCTCCAATAAGTTCGTGTAGTTGATAATTTATTTTTCATCTTTGCGTGGATAAAATCACTCATAAAGAGAAGCCCATTTATTTTCAGCATCATGTTACATCGCGAAGGGCTTATATAACACTCTCCTTCAATCTGTTTTTAGTTTAGCCGGGAAACATATGCAGCATAATTTCCTATAATCGACTTAAATTGTCTACAATGGTCGAATAAGGTCGACCTCATGATCGACCTTATCCTTTTGACTAAAAAATAATACCATCACGTATCAGCACTAAAGTATTGGTTGTATGAGCACTAAAGCACGAAAGTATTCCAGCAGGAAAATATTGGTAACATAAAAAGTTTTACAGACCACCACTTTTCTCAGCTACTCATCCAATATGTAATTACGGAACTGCAGCACTCTCGGCGAAATATCAAGACCCTAATTACCAGATAGCTCTACGTACGATAACTGGATCAAGCCACATCACATCGACAAGAAGACGTGCCCATAACATTGTGGTCTTTCGCGAAAGAAGCGACGCTTCCTCACATTATTGACGTGGTTCATATGAGGGAGTAGACGTAAGCACATCATGAGCTCGAACCGGTACTGCGCGCGAATAATCAATGTGCCCCCTTAGCCGATGTGGCCCCTCCTTCCCTGCCGCGAATTCATTTTATCCGTTCATCCATTCGCTGCACCGAATCAATTTTGGTAATTCAAACTTGTAACAAATAGAAGTCCGGGTCCCAAAGCAGTAACATTCACTGCAACGTTCTCTCCCTAGTCGTAAAACAGCGCACCGTATGAGCATTTGCTGTGCGCATACAAAGAAGCAGTAGAAGAAGCAGTAGCGGGTGCTGTCTGGAACGGGAGAGCGCTGGCTCAAGAGCGTGTATTCCTCGGAGAGTACGGGCTCAACACGTTCCTTCAAAGCATATGCATCTGATCGCAAAAAGAATGCATCTCTAGCTATCGATAGCACGCCTTTCGAACCCCCGCTGTGCTACAAAAGGGAACATACGGTGGTACATGCGCCTTATGACCGAATGAATTCGGCGTGTTCGACTGAGAGGAAGCGAAGTGAAAAATTTGGGTCTCAGCATTTTGCGAATTGCTCCCTAATGCATAACTTTTTTTCATCCAAATGTCTCTCAATTTGAAGAATTTTTGGTAAATGCTTGCTGATTTCTGGATTTTATTAGAAATACGACCGAGTCCCCGAAACTTCGTCCCACAACGTCTATCGGCGTCTACGTGGCTTATCCGAAAACGCAGAACCCTTGTGTTTTGGCTACCATGAACTTTCCTATTCCTGTTACTACTAAGGGCAACGCGAAGGCGCTGTCGGGATTTTTAGGTCAATGGAACAATATTTGCGGAGCCTTCCTTGTGCCTCTATGTCGGTTATTTGCGCTGTTAGTAGAAAACAAAAAAAAAAAAACGCTAGCAAAATGAGGCGGGAGAGGGGGTAAAACTATTGAAGATCATGTAATGATTGTTTCCAAGCAAAGGTTTAAATACATTTCCGGTTCAAGATCTTTTCCCCCCGAAATCAGCAAAAACGTAACTGGCCTATTTGCATACTGAGAAGTTTGTTGCCGTAATAAGCGATAGAAGCGAAAGTGCTTCCTGGTTTGCACTTGTTCCTAAACCCTGAACTAACGTCCCGTTTCCTCAACGGATTTTACTCTGCTGCGCGAACTTTCATGAACAATTTTGTTACTTACGACCCGATCTTTTTGCTTTGTTATCCTCTATCTCATAATCGGTTGTTTATGGCGAAAAGTCAATAGACGTTTTGCGTAAAGTGCACAAATTTATACTTAAGCAAACGAGGAAAATGGAAATAATTTAATGGCATATTGATAGACAATTGCGCTCTGCACGTCAAACATTCGCACATTGTAACACTTAGCGTATCTCTAACT
Source organism: Haemaphysalis longicornis (assembly GCF_048455015.1). Classification (NCBI taxonomy): domain Eukaryota; kingdom Metazoa; phylum Arthropoda; class Arachnida; order Ixodida; family Ixodidae; genus Haemaphysalis; species Haemaphysalis longicornis. Next base: position 14,806,001 of record NW_027526335.1, on the reverse strand, counting down.
GTTGTTGATCAAAGACCCACGCGTAATCATATCCATCTGTGATTACTCTGTGTTCTCAAGAACAGAAAATTTGTCCATTTATGAACAGTATTTGCTTATTTGCTCTCTGGGGTAGAAAATATTCGATGCTAGCACCATTCCTTCCCGATTTGCTTAGAACATGGCAAGTCACATTCACCCGAACAGCACTAACTTGTCATGACACCCCATAGACGCCATTACCAGCCGGTGATGTGTAACCCGAACCCGTGCTTGATAAACGAGACGATCAGAAAATCAGTAAGTAGGACGTAGCGCTACCACCGCTTGTCGCAGCCAAGGAGATTAAAAAAATTGGTCGCAGCACCACCCTTTTACCGAATTTTTTCTTAGGGTCGAGACCACCTCTCGGTATCTGCACCATGCTTCACAAGATGAACTGCTTTGACCATGACCATTCAGAAACGCTACGCACAAGATCCTTCGTTTTCAAGTTTGGTGACTGGGCTCACTAGACCCTGGAGACACGCACCAGGACGTTCGTTTTAACGCTGGGAGCCCTAGCGAGCCTGTTTGGCTTCAGACACCGCCACCCACCCCGAAATGCTCGCCTAGCCCTACAAAGGTTTGCATTGAGAGTGGGGAAGTCCTTTTTTCAGTCATTGCGGCGCACTTTCTTTGGAATATCTACTGAGATCAGCTTATTAAAAAAAAGCGTGTGTATATCATCTGAAACGATTTAGGGGACATACTAGTGGATACTTCATGCATTTTTTTCAGTATTGTGTAGATTTAAAAAACCTGCAAAATTTTGTAGCTTCCTGGAAAAAATACGCAGCAAAATAAGATCGAGAAAGACCTAGCAGTAGAAATTAAGAAAAGATAACATTAAGGTAAAGTTTCAGACGGGTTGATAATGTGACATGGCAGGGTACCTTGAAGGGAGTCACGAAGCAACCAAAATACGATCACGCGAATTTTCCTCTTGGAAGATAAGTTTCAATCGTGCAAAAAAGTGGTTGTGCGTTTCAACCTTGAAATGAGCCAATAAACAAATGTAAATGTGTCGTTAAATGAACAAACCCCTACAGATGTGGCGAGTCAGACAGATGCAGAATTATAAATTCATTACTTCTAATTCCAGAAGAAAGGCACAAAATAGGCTAAGGGGTAAAAATATTTCTTCGGGGAATGGGGCGTGCCGTCTACCAAACCAACTACGCCGTTTCTTGCCAAATGTAATTGCTTCTCAGTTCTGTGGGGACAGCCCAACGCAATTAGTTCCTGCACGCATCCGGAACGTCCTGAGACATCCACGCCCGCGAAGGAAAATGATTGCGCGGACACCTTATTTCTTGCGGGAGCGATTACGCGCCGAGCAGTTTTGCGTACAAATACGCGAAGGAGCGCCGTTGCAGCCCGAGCGTTTGCTTGCTGTAGAAAACAAGCCGCCTGGCCACTGGCTTTCCTGAGACGAATGTGCCATGGCGGGCAAGTAGCAGCAGCTGCGATGACAAATAGCGCGCTTCATATACTACCTGACCAAGGCCACAGGAAATAACGCCGTGCAAAATGAAGAGCCAATCGGCCGTATTCTAATAGCTAGCCGGTAGGTTTCATGAGAACGTGCTAAGTACAATGAACACCCCTTATAACGAAATCACTTCATTAGAAATCTCGCTTCATTCCAACTCTTTCGTGGTCCCCACTTCAGAGTATATAGAGCATGTTACGCCATCTTTTAATGAAGTATCGCTTATACCGAAGAAAGTTTTTGTCCCGGTTAATTCTCTGGAGTTTACGGTATTTAATTAGGTTCTTTTGGTGTTGCTTCGTGAACGTACGGGCATATTACGCCCGTGTATTCGTTTTCCTATCCGCAACTAAATAAATAGTTGAGCATGAACAACAACGACGTGTGTGAACAACGCGTTTATTACTAATTTGCATGGGAGTTGCAATATGTAAGAAAAAAATCAGAGCCCCTTTCTTAAGAGAAATGTAGTTAACAAGCTTTCTCCGATGCATCCCAAGTCAAATTCAAAGTCCAATATTCAAACTGCTTCGACCGCGTCAGATAGGCGGAATTGGATAGACGCCAGCTTCAGAACGGGAGAGACCCACCGAGGTGGTGATCCCTACAACAGGAAGCGTTTTTTTATCTTGAGGTGCTTGATGCGCCTTCGCTTACCATCGTCATGGTTTTGAGAAACGCGTTGTGTTAAGTTGGCTTTCCTACAGTGCCTTTTGCTCGGAAATCGCGTCATTAGTGAGGCATAGAAATATTCACTTTAAAATAACAGTGACGGGAAAAACCACTTCACAGCGACTAAACCAAGGTCGAGAGTATCAAGGAATCAGGTTTTACTGTGAAGCAGTGTATACCTCGACCAGACAAGAAAATTTTCGTGTCCGCGTCAGCAGAGAATGCTAGGCTAAATGAAAGAGATTACTGGCACCGCCAGGATTCGAACCTGGATCCCAACAGAGAAACGGAGCTACAGCCCGTCGTCTTACCGACTAAGCTACGCCTACTCGAGGTGGCGGGGAGACAGGCGGTGTACTCAACGTGCACAGCGGCGGGTCTACCACCTCTGCTTATTCAAAGCCCACGTGTGACTTGCAAACCGCATAATGTATGATAACGGCGTTTCCGTGGTTTGGATTAGCGGCGAACGGAACAGCGTCTGGGGAGGCGGAGGGCGCTTCTTGGCCGCGACGCATGAAACAAGAATGACCAAGAGGCAGCGAGAGAGCCATAGCCAAGCGTGCCACCCTCCTCCTCCTCCTCACCTTTCCCCAGACACTCCTCTCCGTTTTGTTTCTGCCGTCGCTGCTACGTTCGCTCACTCGGTTACGTGGACTCCGCCCCCGTGAAACCCAGGTAACGGCTGCGAGAGCCTCTAGTTTCCCTTTTTTTAGAGCCACGTTGTGAATTAAGTGACGTCGCCTGGGTAATTGTTGTGGGTCTCGCTTACAGCCTCGCAGTTCATGAACCGCCACAGTGCGGATTAGAGCCAAAATTTTTTTTAACAAAGTTGCGTCGTGAGTGTCACAGGGGATGCTGTCACACATCGTGATGGACAGGTGCAGTGGTTTCTGCGACATTTCCTAATGTTTTGATTGCTGTGTATGGCAACGCTTAATATTATCCTGCTATGTTCGTTTGCTGTATTATTGGCTGTACACAAGGAATTTTGGTTTCATTCCTGAATAATATGCATGTCGGTTAAAGGGAAGGGACAGGCCATTCCAAGTTTGCGCGACAGAAAGCTACACCTCACACACAACCGTCCATCTGCGACTAGCCCATTTTGACGTCACAAAAGGCCTGAGTCGCCAGGCGTCTCAAAACTGCACAAATCATATCGATTTCAAGTTGGGTATAAGCAACCTATTACGCCAAAAAATGCTAGAAGGCATTTTGCATCTGCATGAAGCGAACCACTTGGGTTTCTAGGTATTAAACTTTTTTGAAAGTACTGCCTCAAAAAAAAAAAAACAGTGACTGAGAGGCAACAGAGGGCCTCCCTTTTCGCAGCCGTGTGAAAGAAAAAGAGGTTAGTACCTGCCATTATGGGTCGTCATTGCTTGTGCGATAACCTTGAAATTTGCGTTGCAGAGTACGCGTATAAATTATTCGCCTGATGTAGGATGCGAAACCCAGTTAAGGGCGTTTCGGAGAACCTATGATACGCCGAATGCGTTAGCACTTCATTAAAATGCGCGCCGCAGCGTTGAATTCTGTCTAATCGTTGGCTGATAGGAGTAATATCATATACACTCCTGTAAGCGCTGTGACTGACAGGCTTCTGACATCGTTTGGTCCCTTGATTTCCGTACGCCGCACTATCTATTCATTTTCTTCGGCCGCAATGACTTGTATGAAATTGGAATATTGGTTCTGACTGTACGGCTTGGAAACAGTCATCCTTTGGAGATCAGGGAACATTGGGGGCTAGTTAACGTGTAACGATTTTTGTTTTCCTCTTCCGCCTGGAAACCAGCAATCGCCACAGACAAGTGTAAGCGTGTACGTCGTTATAAAAAAACAGAAAGCCTGATCCTATCGAAGCGACTTCGCTGGCTGGATTGCCCTGTCGTTATTCATTTAGTACGGCACAGTAAGAGGATCGGTTAAAGACAGATAAAATTTACACCATCTTCCCGCGAGGGGAACCATGGGTAGATGCGACACATCGTGGGGGGAGGAAACACGCTGCGTAAAATGGAAACATAACAACAATGGACATGCTAACATAACGGAAACGCAACGGAAACCCACATAGTCTCCATTCAAATCATCGGTGGTCATCGGATGTCATCGGCGGAGCGGCGCGGTGGAACGGCGGCGGAACGGCTGAATGGAGCGGCGCAGTTACCGCGTTTATATGTAGCGGAATGAGAGAGAGCAGCGCATGCGCATGTGTTTAACCGAGAGCTAACGCGCGCTGACACACAGCTGGCACGGCGACGGGAGCGAGCTCGCTAAACGCAGATTGCGCTGCGGTGAGAGCGGCGTTAGCGCGCAGCTGGCGCGGCGAGGAGAATGGGGGAGAGACGTGCGGACTACGCCGACTACGGCGGACAAGGCGACTTAAAGAGATGCGTCGCATCTAAAAGAGTTAGCATTTTTAAACCGCAAAAGACTGCAGACCGTATAGAGAAGCTCTTGTTAGTGTAATCTGATTCAAGGCTGCTCGCATTCAGCTTTAAAAATGTTTGGCGGGCGCAGGGAAGCTGGTATAACAGCATCAAGAGAAAATAAGATTCGGACCCAGGATAGACTTTCCCGAAGGTCCTTCTTTGTGTATCCTTCAGTTCTTCTACTTATTCAGTTGTCGGGAAGCTTCTCGCGACACACTTTATGGAATGTGATTTGTCTTCGCTTTGCCCCCAGCCGCGCTTCCGTGGGCCTCGAACCATTCTTCATGATGGGCTTCGCCTAGGAATTTCGCGGGCCATCCATACCCGCCATTGTTAAAGCGACATCAGAGCCCCTTATTATCCGGGCTGCCTGATTTATGCGAGTGGCTTCGAGAGCCGTAATTGCGGAATAGTAAGGCCAAATAGGCCCCCTGTCAGCCTCGCTCTTTTTTTTTTTAATCCGTGTTTTGTAACTCCCTGAACCGCCATTGTTGTTCGTATTTTGTACATACTTACCTGGTCTAGACATCGTATCCTGCCGCGTAAGTGGTAGCTGCGACGAAAAAAGAAAATTGGAGAAACGTTCCATCGGTGAAGGATAATGCCCGTTCGTATCATAACGCGTTTAACTTTTAACAGCAGAGCTTTTGAGGGCGACACAAATCCGTCAGGCGTAGACAGAAAGCCCCGAGCGCACATGAGCGCATACCTCGCGGCAATTGCAAGCTTGCCGCGAGGAAAGCTTGCACTCAACGTGCAAGCACAACTTGCACATTGAGCTTGCACGTTTCAAGCTATCAAGTAGGGAGCAGTGATTCGCCAAAGGGGTTGCGGTGCCTGCTCTTGAGTAGTCTCAGTATCAGCCGCGCGTTGCTTGCCAAAATTCGTCAACAGAGGGCGCCACAGCCCCTGAAAAGGCCTATAAAGAGACACTAGGTGGAGCTTTCGTTAACTTTGGATAATTAACGCTTTAATTCATGATCGTCTTCCTATTTTATATGCTTATGTACGTATTTGCGGCCTAGCAGCGGCAGTCTCCGTGGCAACGGCGCAGCGCAAAGATCAGCTTCAACACTTTGCGTATGGGTACCGTGTGCCGGTACCCATCTTTTTGAATCTTCTGTTTGGATGCGCCACTAAGTGTGATTGCGGTGTCTAGATAGTGTGACCACGGAAAAGCTACTACGACAATCCGGGACTTTAAGTGTTCCGCACTTAAAGTTATCCGAACCTTGCAAAGGTGAAACGATCAAGACAGAGCTATTCGGCCAGTCACAAATTTCTTTTGCCAGCTATTTTTTATTTGTGCCCAGATCGTACAGTTTCACCTGATGTACCGTTATTTACTGACAAATAGCTTCATGTGGGATGCTCTGTTCCCAAGGTTTTCTTTGTTTTTTTATGAACTGTCTACATGAATCGTGAAGGCAAGACGAATCGCATTTGAGCAGTTGAATTATATGCAGCCAGCGCACACTAAATGTCGAACGGGGCAGTGCGTGATTGTAGATGGTCAGAATCAGCCGGTATGCATTCCAAGCCGGTATTTACTCGTGTCTTAAAAGCGCCCGTTTGGTTTTCGGGCACAACAGCCCCAAGGTCATCCTACCTTCCCATTATCTTGGAAAACACCGCGGGTCAAGTAATTGCTCTCCTCGAAGCGCGCGCGTTCTTCGCAACGAGAAGGACATCAGAGAAGCATCTACATACATTTCTGCTGCTAATTTGCTTACAGGACTTCAGTGAGTACCGCGGAGCTTCTTAACTTCTACTAATGAGTCTTAATTTAGCTAATGAAGCGCCAGGTTTTGCATCTTTAAAGACAGGAGGGGGCGTGTTAAAATTGCATAATGACCATTTGGTGTTTCCTAATTAAATGAACAAGGCCACTCGTTTTAGCGCTGGGGTCAAGTCTTTTTCGCGGTACATTTTTAAAGAATTTTTAACCAGGCCCCCACAACAGCAACTTTTATTAACAATCCGTAATTGGAACGCGTGTGCGTAGGGCTAGACTTGGGGGATGCCGTTCAGACAAATAGCTAGGATATCAGGTTCATTCGAACTATAATTTCTCGGAATTTTACAGCGCACTCTCTAAAATTCTGGGCCTGTTTTCGGTTGGTAGCGGATATCTAATAATCTTAAAATGAAGCAGCCAATGATTTATATCGTTTTTTTTTTAGTTTTAGAAGTGTCTGCAGTGATAACTAAAAAATCGTTTATATTGATTTTTGGCGAAGAAAGTTCAGTCACTTGTGCACTGACATCTAATTACGTAATCGTTCGTCCTCCTGTCTGGTACACCAATATACCGGGAGATCAAATCACGTCGCTCTGCCGAAACTATATCAGTGTAGACATCCTTTTTTCTACTATCTTCAGTTGGCTCGCCATAGAAGCAGAGGTGTGCTCGCGATAGCCTGAGTGCGCGTACGCAGTACTTAAATGACCGGCCTTTTATGGCATGTCAGCACAACCCTTTCCCCTGATAACAAAATCTGCTACTGGGATCCTATCAAGAGCCGCTGCGGTGAACGTTTGCAGCGAAGCTGTTTATGGTCTGATTTTCGTAGATTTTTTTTTCTCTCTAAAAAATTCTAGGTGTGCGAGAACACACCACCCCAATCTGATGCAAAAGCACGAGATATGCCAGAGAGCAAGGAATTTGTATGTGTCGGTGGGTTTGTTGATGTATAGCACGAAGAATTCGTGCAGGCACGTTTCTTTTCTTGCTTGTTTGTTAGCTTTCGCGATTGCATGATTGGTTTTATTTGGCGCCGCACTTGCTTCAGTTCAACAAGTTACCGTTATCCAATTCGATTTTCCCTTCTCTCGTAGTAACGTGTGGCCGGGTACAGGGCGGGCTACCGGGCACCGGTGATCTAAAAAAAATTCAATCTGTGCGGAGTGTGCAGATGCGTTCTCTTTGAATGTGCCGTGCCCCAATTCTCTGATACCGATTCCAGACCATCTACCGAGTTTTAATGACGCCGAGGAAAAGCTAATCGCAGCATAACGGCCATCAAGAGTTCGTACCTTTGGTCAAAATTCTGCGCAACCTTAGCTGCGCGGATCATCCACATTCATAAAGTGTATAGGCACACAATCTCATTACAAATTTAGTGCATAGTCGGTCATTTGTTTCCCGCTGCAATTCCTCTAATAAAACGAATATCACTTCCGCCCAAGGGGCGGGTTTGCATATTTAGTCCACCGTGAGAAGGAAACATAAGCTTTAAAGTTGAAAGCAAAGAAGATATACGTGCGGCACAAAGATTACGTGCAGAAAACACAAAATGCTATAGAAATGTGTCTTGTCTTCAATATTGTCACGAAGCCAAAGACGACGCAGTTGTTTTCAAGGAAAACAAGTTTATTGGAGAGAACTTGTACTCCCCTAACAAGTCAAAGAATACACAGGCGGCGAAGCAGCAGCCAACAAAGTGACGTGCGCAGGCGAGATTGTCGGCGAGTCGAATGCCGCGGCGTCTGCTCTGCGGTCGTTTATCTCTCGGCGCGAGGGCTTCTCGAACAGTCGAATTGCATCCAGAACACTGTAAATCATAGAAGATTATTCTAGGCTGGTGAGGTTTGGTCACGACACTCTCTCCATCAAAGGAGATAACACGTGCGGCATAAAGAATTCATGCGCTTCACTTGACCCCCGGATAACAGAGATAAGATAGCCCGGCGCAGCCGGCCGGCAAAAACAAAACATAAACAAACAAACCGAAAACATGGTTCGTGGCAATATAATACTTTTTCTTGTGTGACCGAAGAACTAGAATCGCTGTAAGGTTGTAGAGCCATATTAATTATCAACCACTAATGAGACGCTGCTGACGCATATGTTCAGTTGAAGTGAAACAAAGGATAAAAAAAACTGCCAAACAATACTGCATAGCTGTTCGCGAAAACTACCGCTTTTTTTTTTCTCGCAACTGAGCTGACACTACAGTGCATACCAGGATAAAAAAAGTATTCATTGAAATGACATAGAACTGAAATCGACGAATGAGCATAGACTTTAAAAGGCACGTTAGCAAAGCCCCCAATAGAAAATACTTGCGTTACCTTGACAAAACGAATAATAAGTTCCCTTTCTAATAATAACATAATTTAACTTTCATTGCAAATGCTGCAGCTGTTGCGCGTAAAAATTCGCTCATCTGAAACGTAGAGAACCGCTCAAACCTATAACCCTGTGAAATGTAGAATGCAAGGGCCCAGCCTGACGCGACTTTTTGCTGACCTCTGCCGCCCCTTCCGTGCGACGTAGAGGAGACGCACCACGAGACATCACGGTGTGCTCGAAACAGTCGGATAAGTGTTATCAGAGTTTTTATTATCCCGAAATTCGGCCCAGGGGCAAATATACAACCTCCTAATTGCACCTGTTAAGGAACCGATGCGACGACGTACTGTCCCCTTTCTACTCTTCAGGGAACGTTGCTGGAAACCGCGAGAGCTTTGTCACGCTTCCTGGGAGAGCGCTGTTCCCATACTCCAGCTCATTAGCGAACGACCGATATAGTTCCATGCACGTGGCAGAGGGAAAAAAAAGCTCTGAGGCTATTACTTCGTGGTTGGGACACACGCACCCCATTTGGCGCCCAGAGGCGCCAGCTTCGTGAATTTCTCGTCCGCTGAACTTACGTGTGCGGGGGCAGCAGATGAGCCGCCGGCCACTCGGTCAACTGTCACACCTGGTATATCGAGGCAAGGCTGCTGATACGCCTCCAGGACTCTCCCCTGCATCCCTATAGAAGCGCAAGCCGGGAGCAGCAGCTCCGAACGAAACTGCACGGAGCGGTGGCTTTCCTGTGCATACGCCTCGGGCCGCATCTGCATCGATGGATTGGGCTAGGGCCTCAGGAGGCTTTCTAGCACCCTCCTTTTAAAGGGTGGAAGCGTGCGAAGCTGGGTGACTCCATGCGGATCTATCAAGAAAACAGCGCAAAGAACGGAACTAGATCCAATGGACAAGGACGGGTGCTACTAGCGTACTAATGACTAAATTTTGTTACAAAAAGCGGGAAGTATGCAAGGGTAGTAAAAGAGCACAAACACACAGTAAAAGCAAGAGAGAAACAAACCGCAAGGTATAATTATGATTGTGAAGCAGAGGCGTCACCCATGAAAGTCAAGGCGCCTAAACAGTCTGTCTCTTGTATGTAGGACGATTGATGGCCCGCTCACACACGAGTCTCCCTTGTGTAGATTGTGAACGCCTCTGAATTTTTACGGAAGCGCTGGTACAAGGATCTGCACAGTTTGTTGTCCAGTCCAGGGGCAGTTGTTGCGGTCCAGCCATGGAGGCAACAGCAGGGTGCAGGAAATGGTGTCTCATCGAGAACGCGAGCAGGTGAGTCCTCCAGGAAGCTTCAATGAAGAAATTCGTGCGGGAACAATAATTCCACGTATAAAGGCAAGAAATAGAGCCCAGGCTGGTCGAAACGCACTGAACAAGTTTGCGAAGTTCGGCAAGTCAATACGGATTCACGAAGAAAACAGTGCACTGAACGTGACAAGAGTAAACAGACAAAAACGGACAACGGACAAGTAAGCGGACTACGCTGCTGTTATCGTATGGAGAGCTGGGGTTTCCTTCAAGGCGATGTATCCACACATTTTATCCCAGTCCCCCCTCAAAAAGAACATAAACAATTGATTGATTGATTGATTGAATTGATTGATCGATCGAGATATTGATTGATTGATTGATTGATTGATTGATTGATTGATTGATTGATTGATTGATTGATTGATTGATTGATTGATTGATTGAAACGAAGCTGGCTGTTAACGTGAGATAGAAAGGGATTTCGCGCACTGGGCAACCTTGCGACGACCTTTCTGAATTGAAAGGAATGTTTCTGGTGCTCCATCGTTAACGGCTTAAAGCAAGCTTCTGCAAAAGACGGAAAGTTAAAGTTTTACGTTCAGCTCTTTTGTGAGAATAGTGTCACTGACGAATGGAGGGCGTACTTCGCGTGCAAAATGTTGTCTTTTAAAGCACAACTCGGAGTATTCTCGGCAGTATACGCGATCCGACGTAAAGGAAAAGATTCCCTTTAATGCGTGCCGCCGCGAAAGCACGGCATTCGTAAATATTCGAAATGGAGCGCTCCCCTGCTTTAATAATTACAGCCGATGCTTGGAATCTCTGAGTGCCAATCGTTAGTTACAATGGAGGCCCTATGACGGCGCGGTCAAAGATGAAAGGGCACGACGGCGTGAGGGCTCCTCCCAACAGCGGTGCGCCTGCATTGCCCAAATCTTCAGCGACGAGCTTTACCTGCCTCGAGTCGCAAGAGGGAAACAGCATAAAAGCCTTTCGCTCTGTGCCGTTTCGGGGGCTCTTCGCGGGGCCAAACAACAAACGTCGACGGTTGCCGCTAACGAGTTCCGCTTCGCGACTTCGTGCTCCGTCCCCGATGTTTTCTCAGGAAATTGCCTCTCGCCGTGCCACTCGGTTTAACATTCAGAATCTCGGCAAAGCGGAGAAGGATAAAACAATAAAAAATGCAGCTCGACCCTCCGCGAGATCCGAGTTCTTTGCTGACGCGGTACCATGCGGCTTAAATATTATGTATTTAAACTCAAAAAGCTCTGGCCCAGTTGGGAATTTGTGGTTGCGTGATCAGCGTTAAGCACATGCTATCTAAATTAAGCAAATATAAATGCCAGACCTGTGCTTAGAGCAATGGCACGAAGTGTCGAATTACTTGTGTTAGTTTATTGAAAGTTGTTCGGTGGCCTTGTCTGGATGGCTACCACTGTCAATGAACAGAACAAAACAGAACAATATCAAACAAAACAAAACATGAACAACAATACAATCCAAAACAAAACAAACGAAGAGAAACGAAATGAAACAAAACGGTACGCAACAAAACAAACGGAATAAAACGACACGACACGACACGACGCGACAAGCAACGCAACGAAACCCAACGCAACGCGACGAAACAAAATCAGTTGATACAAAGCTAGTGTTTCTATTAGGCTGGCATCCCAAAACATTGGCTGATAACATAGGCAATAAGGGAGGTGTCAGCTATGACAGATATACGGGGTAAAAAACGTTTTTGAAGGAATTTCATTTCTGTGCGGTGAGTCTGCAAAATGGGCGTAATTACTGATTTACGAGTTGTTTTAAAAAGCGGCAGCACTTTCAGCTCAGAGCTTCACTACATCCGAATTCTTTACATGCCTCGAATTTTTTATTAAACCGCTGCTTCAAGTATTGATTTCCCCTATTCTCTGGCTGTTCCTGGTACGTCATGTTCCTTAAATACAGTTGGTGAACGAATTACCGGATGCCGAAATATTTCGGACATGCTTGATTATTGAGACTTTTTCCCGGCACCACGACATTCAGCTTTTTGGGGAACGTTTGCTTTTTCGGAAATTTTCGCGGTCCCTTAGAGGAGTAGTGACATAAAATTTTGAAGGCGAGATAACTTCGCAGATAGATTGGTGGGAACACACAGACATTATCTGCAAAAATTCGCAAAATATCTGCAAAATATTCGCGGCAAATACAGCCCAGAGCATATATAAAATCAATTTTTAAATCTGGGTAAAGCAACCGAGCAGCCAGTAAATGCCCTCGCGAGATGGACATCTACTTGGATGTGCAATAAATAAACAACATCCAAACACGTCACGAGTTTGTGTTGGCCGCTTCTGCACTGCCGGTGTTTCTCGCCGGCTCACCGCTCCAAACAGAGAGCTTTCGCTCTCGAGCTACAAACGATCCGATCGTTGGCAGCGGAGGCGCCGGGATTTCGTTGGCTCATCGGGCAGCTGGCCCCGGCCTAAGCTCTACAGCGATTCCAGGCACTCTATTTTACTACGAAGCCGTATATGTCTAACCCCTCCCCCCCCCCTCCCCCGTTTTCTTTCCGGTGAAGTCGCGTTACTCGGAGCCGCTGCGGCACTCCTCCTCACCACCACCGACAGCGCTTTCACAACTGTAATACCTCTGGCTATCACTGATGCCTGTTTCGCAAGATAATGGCTGATAATTGCGGTAGCACCTTTATCCGGGGATACAAGAGCAACTTTCCCGCTTCCAATGCCAACGTGAGCCCATAATTCTTTTTTAGCATGAACGGCTTTCCGCGCGACATCTTCGTCCGTGTATTTTACGGCTAAGTACGCGCCCATCCCCCTCTGCCGGTTTATCCGTGCAGTGGTTGGGGGTGGAAGCAAGGAGGGCGTGCATGCACAGCTATGCCGCTACCGATGACATGCGGGTTGTGCTTTCGGAAAATTTAAACATGTAAGTCTTGCGGCTTAATGCGAGCTGTCAGCTGTCCAGAATAGTCCAGCGGTTTGGGTTTGGGTTGGTGTGTTTACGTAGACAGTGAGATGCCACGACGCGGGAGGGGTACTGACTGCCACATGTTCGGCCACTAGAACAAAGCTCGAGTCCTTCTAGGTTTTAACTCCCTGTGGGACAGGCGCGTGTCGTTCGCTCGGAGGAAGAACAGCGGGAATCGAAATAGCATCTGCCAGAAGAGAAGCGCGAATGGGTGTGAAAACAACACAAAGCCACTGCCGCTTACGTTGCCAACGCAAGTTCCAGCTCGTCGAGTAGCCAAGAATCTCTCTCGAATTAACAGTAAGTGCGACGTGAGCCAATACTTCTTGTTCAGCTTTAAGAGCTTTCAGAGCGACAATTTTGGCGGTGGCTTTCATATCTAAGCGCGCGCACATACCCGGCTGCCGGTTTATGCAGGAGCGCGTTGGGACTGGAGGGAAGGAGGCGGGGGGCGTGCACGCGCAGCTATTGGCGGTGAGATGTTTGAGTGGCGCCCCCTGGCTCTGACGTCGGCTTAGGGACTCGCGCCGCTGTCGTCTGCTACACTCCGCTTGTGAGGGGCAGCAGTGCCTGTGCTAGAAATCGCCCGCTTTGTTGCTGTAGTGAGTTAAAAAGCGTATTTCTAGTGACTCAGTTATTTTGCCTGCTTCTGACGCACCTGAATAATTTGAAGCTGTATCCCCCACAAGTTTGCAACACACCAAGAGATAGGGAACATCTTTCTTCAGAGTATCGGTCAGAAGATCGTGTGTAACTCGTCCTTTCTTGCTTATTCGCGAGGATCAGAGATCAGAGCTTCTCGATAAGTATTCAGAATGCGTAGGCTCCCCTGCAGTATTTTTGAGATGCTCGTATGAAGACTCAACAGTTTAATGCTACGTACCAAGCAGCGGCCTCTACACGCGCATCGCACAGCAGGAAATAAAGCGGCTTTCTTTTGTTTCTTTCGTTGTTGTCTTGTATCAGATTAATGCTTCTTGCTTTTTTTCTGCCCAACGCATTAATTTTTCTGCGCCGTCACCAACTTCTTATTAGAAGGTTTCGGGATGTTTGGGAGCCTCACAAAGGTCGTGTGGGTACTTCCTTCATGTTGTACGTCATACATTCCCTACTTCACAAATTGGCTTTCATTACGGCTGCGTGCAAGAAGGTGCATATCCGCAACGTGCTTTGTTTATTCACAAGCAAATACAATGAAAAGGTTTGTGCTACGCCCCCGCGATCGTGCCCTAAACGACGTGGTCCACAGTACTCGAAGGCGGCTTTTGTGCTCCGAATTTCTATCGTAATTATATCGTTATCATAACGAACTGACTCTCACCTCGAACAATGATGACATGATTACAGTGTTGAAGGCATGATATACTCGCTAACTAACGTAATAAAAAGTATACCTGCATATATTACAAGAATCGAAACCGAAGAACAATTTCAAGTAGCCTCTTTATTGCTTTTCAACCTTTCCAGGCGCAAAGAACAAATCCTATTCTACTCGGGATGGCGTTGTATGAATTGAAGAAAATTACTTTTACTCTCTTGTCCTGGACTGAGGACCCGGCCCACTAACCAGATCGATTTAACTGTTAAATAAAGTTTTCTCCTCCTCTCCCTACTCCTCCCCTCTTGAGTGCAGTTTTCCCATAACGCATATCCGAATATCGGGAAGATATGGCTGTGCAAAATGTACCTAAATAATCCTCCAGGCCAGAACAAGCATAGTGTTACTGTAAAGTTAACGTAGACGTGACTCGTTTTGCTCAATAAACCTCCATATTGGTTAGATGCCTGGTATAAAATAAGCACGCGCCTATATCCACACTGGGTTATTTGGAACTCAACCTACAGTTTTTGCAGTCTATAGTGCATGTCGGCAAACTTTCATGCCTGGACAACGTAAAGTGATGTGGCACAACACGTTCGAGTGTTCGGCAAGGTTGCAAAAACTGTTTTACCTTACATATGATTACCGGGAATCGTAATGCCTTCTGCCAAAGCCAACAGCCCTGAAGCGCTAGAATTTGTTTTGGTCTTCCATTTTCGCTGTTGCCGGTTATTAGCAGCTGACCGTTCCCTTTGTTCGAAAGATTGCTTAATTGAGAAGCTGACGCCTAAATCCGACTCTTCCCGCTCCGCACAGGACCGGCTTCGCAACGAATGAGGCGACGCCGGCAATGTTTCTTCCGTAGCGGTATCCAAAACAATACTTTAACTGACTCCATGAGCTAGTGTATGCGATTTTAAGCCTATTATTATGATAAAAAGTTACCCACACGCCAATTTTGGTGCGGACAAGCATCAGGCGTTGACCGAGCGCAAAGAAACAGCAGGGAGAGCGAGCCTGAGTGAAGCAGACGACAAATGCGAGAATCCCTAAGCCGACGTCACGGAGGCGCGCTTCGCAGCGCCGCCTGTGTTCGCGCTCACCGCCAATAGGTTCGATGCACTCACTGATGACATGTCTGTTGTGCGGGCGGTAGGTTTAAACATGTACAGTCGCGGCCGTCCGCGCTCCGCGGAGCGCCACGACGGGCGCCACAGGAAGTATTGCGGCGCAAGTGCAATCAGGGCCAGCGGCGGAGTTTGCTGAGCGTCGTCTGCTACGGCTCCTCCCACTTCGCCGCGAGTGGCGAAACCTAGATTGCGCGCGCGCTTTGTACTGCACAAACCATGCGGGCGGCGAAGTGGCAGGAGCCGTAGCAGACGACGCGCAGCCGGGCTCCGCCTCTGGCTCTGATTGCGCTTGCGCCGCAATACTTCGCGCGGCGCCCGCTTGGTGGCCCGAGAAGCTCGGCCACGCGCGCCGTGTTCCCTGTATCAGTGGCCGGGAGTGTACATCCGCCGCCCCATTGCGAATTGTTCGGTGTCCTCAGTGGTCGAGCGGATTGTTTTGGCGTGTTACGCAGACAGTAACATGCATACGACGCGACCGGGAAACAGGCTGCTGCATGATTGTCCGCTAGAATAAAACCCGAGTGCGTCCAAGTTTCATTGGACTAAGTGCTATTTGCTCATTCGCAAATTACAAACAAGCGTGTTTTGTTTCGTGCATTTCGTGGACTGCATGCAGTTTCGCAGGTCATCCTTCTTCACAGAGTGAAAGGGCCCTAATTTTTTTATTTATTTTTATTAAACTCTAGGCGAGAACCCGCCGGGCCCCTGACGGATGCGCTGAGGCAGCCGCCTATACCACCAGCACGGTCGCTGTGCGGGCGGCGGCCGCACGTGGCGCAGTGGCGAAGTGGCACAGGCGAAGTGGCGCAGGCAGGTGCAGCTTGCTGGAGCGATAGCTTGTTACCGCTGACCTATATGGGACTCAAGATTCAAACAAAGCTTCCCATACGAGAAAAAAGGTACTGATGTGATGGCAAATTGCCTTAAAAATTGTCATGTGCACCGCTTACGTGAGCGGCAATCGAATATCGACCGCAGTGTTACGCCTAACTCATTTGTAGGCGGACCTGTAGGCAGACCGGCCGGCTGCTCCCAGAGCGCGTCTCCCCCCCCCCCCACTGCCTCGGGCGTCGCACGTCGTTCTCTAGCCGCGGCAGCAATTTGCACTTGCAGCGGCTCCATCACGTCCACGGTCGCTTTTTAATTAAGCGGCGGACGGGATCAGTACGTAGGGGAATTAGCAGAAACTGCACCGACGCAGAACCGACAGGGCTACGGCAGCTCGGCTCTGTGATATCCGTCCGACAGTCACGTGGACAGCTTTGTTTATACGAAAGGCAACCTTTCGCTCCACTCGCGGGAACCTAAATTGCGACTGGCCGCATTAAAACGTCTCTAATTGAACAACCGTCGTGCGCTAACGCAAATGAGGTTTTCACTCGTGATAAATAGGTCACTAGCTATTTCTCGCAACAACAACAAAAAAAGCAACATGCAAAATTTTTGTTTCAGGGCCCCTTTAAAGGTCCGAATAATCAGTCGTCGACTGTAGTCCATTTCTTGTCGTTCATATGCATTACAGGATGGAGTCAACTTCGCTTTTTAAATGCGGAGCATTTTAGGGTCTCGCCTTATCGTCGCCGCTCGCTGTCACAATGTCACGCGACTGCTGGAATCGGGCAGCACAGCGAGATAACGCACTCAACTAGATCCCCATGGCGTACCGTAACGGCGTAACACAGAGGCTTCGAAAACCAAGCGGTTTATATAGTGATCATTTTTAAATCTTGTGTATTTATCTGTGTTTTGTATAGAATTATTTTCTGTGTAATTATCTTGTCTAATTACCTTGTTACATTTGTTTTTCAATTTAAATCCAAACATCCAATTTCAATGCATGTAATTTTCCCTTTATACCTTGGGGGTACGGGAAGGGTCTCTGTGCATGAGCCCGTTTAATAAAGAAAGTCATAACGGTTCGAAACTCCTGAACCGCTGGCGCTTGTCATACATCTCAGGTTGTTTAGCGCAAAGAAAACAGCAGGTCCATTTGAGGCAAAATCCGTGTGTACAACCAGCAGACCCCGCGTTCATTTAGTTAGGAACGCCCGTTTGGTTGGTTTTTACGATAGTAAGCGAAAAAAGTGGCCGTCAAAAACAACCCGCGCAGTAAGGCACCGGCACGTGCGAGGAGCTGTTCCAGGCAGGAGGCACGCGAACACTGCGAAGGCGGGAAATTTGAATTGCATTTGACAAACTTCCATGCAATTTACCGAGAGAGGAGTGAGACAGGGAGGCGGAGAGCGTGATGGGTGGTAGCAGGGAGCCGATAACGGCGCTACAGTCCGTTATGGCGAATCAATGCTCTGCACGTCCGACAGCTTTCACGTTGAGTGGCACGACTTTAATGTTTTTTTTTTGTTTAAATTTAAGCAAAGACGACATTTACATCGTAAGTTATTCCCTAGTCCGGGACGCTCTTTTCCTCCTCGCAAGCGTTACTATCTTCCTTCCAAGGCTCGGCCCTAGCAACGCCGCCTGTATTAACATTGCCTGACGCGTCGCGCGCTTTTCAATGGGAAGGGTAGGGACGCTTAGTTCAGGCACTGATCCGCTATGTGGCGAGTGCCGGCGGACATCTCGCCTTACGTGACTGCACGCGAGTCGCGAACGCTGCACCCACTTCTACGACGTGTGTCTGTCAGCTTGCCTGTTGGGCTTCAAGGGCCGTTTCGCTTACATCTTAGCCGCGACGGGGCGCTAGTTCTGTGGCGCACTGGGGATCTCGTTCAACGGGTCGCTCGCTTCATACTTGCTGCATTTTTCCAAAGATAAAGACGGAGGCGGACTGAAATAGTCTAAGATCATACTGATTGTCGGGTAGACATATAGCTAACAGAAAACGATATTTTCGGATGGGGCAGCCATTATTTTACTGATATTTTTCTTTCTGGAATATTTAGAGAAGAAAAAATTGCGTGCACATTTTTTGTTCAGGCGCTCACTTCTACGATTACTTTCCGATAATAGCACGTGCTTGTAA
Organism: Haemaphysalis longicornis; assembly: GCF_048455015.1. Classification (NCBI taxonomy): domain Eukaryota; kingdom Metazoa; phylum Arthropoda; class Arachnida; order Ixodida; family Ixodidae; genus Haemaphysalis; species Haemaphysalis longicornis. Next base: position 14,787,609 of record NW_027526335.1, on the reverse strand, counting down.
ACTTCAGAAAATTATAGGAAACAAAAGGATAAGCAGCTGCGATCCCGCCACGCTGTCCAGGCACTTCTACAGTACAGCCCTCAATTTTAGAAGTGCGTACCGATGCGGAGTGCGAACAGGGGGGTCAAAACAATACCTAAATGCGGAGGGGATAGAGGGGGGGATGCCCCACTCAGAAAATTTCAGGGCCTGTGATCCGAGTAGATAAGCGCGCAAAGCTGGCATCAGCCTGCGGCAGCGCAAGGGATTTTGCTTCGTGACAAAGGAAGTTTTATCAGTGACAGACCAAGACAGACAGGCATGGTGAAAAACAAGAAGGCGTAGGAGCGCCGCCTCGGGAACGCTAAACAAACTTTCCACTATTTTGCATAGTTTCCGAGAAGCGGCGCTGGCTGGCGGACACGAAAGCACGCAGGAAGGCTACGGAGCGGGGAAGGGTAGGAGAGAGCAACAGGAGAGTGGCTGTTTGGCCATTTTTCGCTCACGCGTTAGGCACTGTTTATACAGGCGGCGTTGGCCCTAGGCTAACTTAATTTTTAGGTGCAGAGCCCTTTACGGTGCCGTCTTGTCATCGCAGCTCGTTCGCTGTCACGATATCTAGCCACCGCCGCAATCAGGTGAAGTAGCGACGTAACGAACCCAAACAGAGTCCCCCAAGATAACGGCGTTAACACAGAAGCTTCGAAAAACAAGCGGTTTATATAGTCATAAACGTCGCAACTCCTGAACCGCTGGCACTTGTAATACATCTCCCCATTATTTAGCGCAAATAACTGCAGTTACATATCAAGCAAAATCTGCATAATTTACCTGCATCCCCGGCGTTCATTTAGTCATGAACGTTCGTTGGGTTGATTTTTGCGATGGTAAGCTAAAAAAATTGGCCGCGTATCTGCTCCTTTTGTTGCAAATGTCGTCAAAAGACGATAGTCTTTGTAGGCATTTGCCAAGGACATGCACCCCTTCGCTTTTCCGCTCACCTCTCATGCTGTTCCTGTTCCGTCGCGCTCATCCCAAAGTAAACACACTAATGGTTCGCTCAAGGCGATTTGAATTTACCGCGTTCCACTGCTACAGGCGGGGTTCCTCGATGCCAGCGCTGCAGTACGGCGGAGACGCGCGTGAATGGAGGCGACCGACTACAAGGCTTATAGAACCGCGTGGCCGTGCTTCACGTGCGTTCCAAGCAGAACGTGGAACCTAGCTAGTGGAACCTTTCGTTGCGGTTGCCGCGTGTTTTTTCATATGGCTCCAGGAGGCGGCGGTTTTCTGCAGTAGACGTTGAATATCATTTGCTATCGAAAAACCAAGCATCCATGAATTTTTTAATAAAGTAACACTGTGAATATCCCTTGTGTACTAATTTCCTGTCTTTTATTTGCGTAATGTCTTGTTCTTGTTCAACAAAGTTGACAAGTATAAACATATAAACCGGGCCTAGACGTTTACATTTGGCTGTGAGTATGTAACACTATTGCGCAGTAAGCATTTTACTTTGGCCCGGTGGCTGAATCGACTTACAGACAGACATACAGACAGACATACAGACAGACCGAAATTTCTGGGTTTAAGTAGCCCAAGAAAGACTATCGTCTTTAAAAGTGGCCGTGGAAAACCCGCGTTCAAAACTGCGCAGTAAGGCTCCGGCGCGTGTAAGATGAAAGCACAAACAAAAAGAACAGAACTCCCGCTCTTGCAAGTTCTAGGAGGAGGGCGTGCTAGCACTTTGAAGGCGGGAAATTTGAATTGCGTTGGACAAACCTCTGTTCAGTTCATCTAGAGAGGAGTGAAACAGGGAGGGGAAGAGCGTGAGCGGTGGTAGCAATGTGAGCGGATAACGGCGCCGCAGCCACTCTGGCGAATCACTGCTCTGTACTTTCGACAGCTTTCACGTTGAGTGGTCCTGCTTTAATTTTTTAACAAGTCATCTAGAAGGTACCGAGTTTCTGCTGGTAAGTTAGCACTGGGAGAACGAATTGGTTGCGTACCGGCCGTTTGAGCAGTTGACGAAAAAAATTTTCCTTGAAAATTTTTCGGTGTTTACTTCGTAGCCTGAAGTGTTCATTTATGAATACGTTCCGGCTAAGCGGCTTTGCCGCAACTCTTGTGTCGAGGATTCTTTTATTTCCTCATCTTGGTTCGCAGTCCAATGGCCACTAAAAACGGCTTTTAACTTTGCTGTTTCCCCACGCAAGGATTTTCTTCATCACCCGCTCTTGGTGCCTTCGGCGCATCCCCAATTTCGCTGTGCGTGAGAATGACGGCCGCTGCCCCACTGTTTTCCGCGAGGGAAGATTCCACTCCTGTGAACAACAGCTACGTCTTGTTCATGACACGTCGCTTGCACCATCGCTTCCTCTTTTTGCTCGGTGTGTTTTCCCTTGCTGAGCTTTCCGCTTGCTGGTCCGATGGTCGCCGAGATGCTTAACGTCGCTTACACGCCTAATTAATCTGCATCCGTGTTGGTGCTTTCACGCCAGTGCCTTCCTTTTGAAAACCGACTTCGTCGCAACGAATTAAGGACACCCGATTAACGATTGCAACATTACTGTCCGTTATTTTTTATAAAATAGCTCGTATTTTCTCATTTGAGATTTAAAACCGTTAGTGGCAGAGAGTCCTTGGTTTCCCTAAAATTCACGCAAACGGGCTATAATATAACAGGGAAGCATGCGTTGTTAAAGGAAGCGTTAAAATTTTACAACTGTTGTTGTTCACTTATATTGTTTATATATAAGCGTCTGTAAGCATTTGCCTTCTTCAGAATGGTTGGGATATTATCGGGTTACGGGAACTCAAGACGAGGTATTGACACGCACGGGGCAGAGAATGCAAAGCGCAGTTTTGTAATTATGAATGAATGAATGAAACTTTATTAACGATACGGGGGGCTTGGTAGCCTAGTTGGGGAAGAGGGGAGAAGGGAAAGGGAGTGGGGCGGCCGTCAGAGTCGTCCGGTCAGGTCTGCCGCTCGCACGAACTCCCACAAAGAAAGGATCGTGCTCGCGGCGTCCAAGTGAGGGGGCGGGGTTGTCCATTCTTCCAATGATGTAACGCCGGCGCCCTTGTGCCTGTTCCTCAGCGGCGAAAGGCCGGGGCAGTCCCACAGTAGGTGCCTTAACGTTGGAGAGGCACCGGTACTGCACGTGCAGCACGTCGCAGTGGCTGCCTGGTCGCCCTCCTCGTTCTGATCGGTGATGTCCACTTGTGGGTCACCGCCACGAGCTCTTTTGGATGCAGTGTGTGCTCGCCACTTGACCAGAACATCTTCCGTAAGGGCAGCACCTGTCCTAGCCTTGTGTATTAGCACTTCCGCACCGCGCGGAAGCCCTTTGGGAAGTGGGTGGGGATTGTGCGGCACCTTCGCCCTCAGTTCTCGTTTGGCTTGCATCTTCATCCGCTCGCGTTCCTCGTCCGGGTCAAAGAGCAGCGAAGCCTGAGGGACTGTGTCAAGGGGGGACGAGCGGAAACGTAACAGCTCGCTCGCCGCGTCATGGGCGGCGCCGTTTCCGATGCCGCCCGCATGCCCCGGGACCCAGTCCACCCGCACCATCACGCCGTAGAGCTCGTGAAGGGTTGCGCAAGCGACTTTCACGTTGTGCGCCAAAGTGCCGGCTCTAGGTGTCTTCGTCAGATTTTTGAGGGCGTCCAAAGAGTCGGTAAAAATTGTGAAGGTTTGTCCTCGCACAGAAAGTGGGCTGGTCCTTGCACATTCACTCAACTTCTCTAGTGCATAAAGGATGGCCTGCAGTTCAAGTGACCTCACAGGTTGCTCTTGGCAGTATTGAAACGCCTGCGCATCCCGCTGCTGTCCTCGGACGGCAGCGACCGCTCCCCGGAAGGTGTCTGGGTCCCAGGCGGCGTCCGTGAAGATGGCGTTGTCCTGGAAGTCAGCCCTCTCAGCAAGGGCGGTTCGTTGGGCCGTGTGATCCCCTTTTGTGCGTCGGCGCGTGACTGGCTTCGTGACACGAACCTGGACGTCGTCCCAGGGAGCGATCGCGCGGAGCACTTCTATCTCTTCACCCAGCTGTTCCCCGTCCAGCTCTAGGAGCGACTGGCCCGCTGGCGTGTAGAGACGGCGGCGATCGTGTCCTGCCTTGCGTTCTGCGATGATGTCTCTGAGCGGCGGGATGCGAGAGTAGCGGTGCAGCTCCTCGACCCGGGCATGGCGGGGCAGGCCCGTTATCACCCGAAGACACTCCCGGTGTAGTATTTCCAGCTTGTCGTATTGCGATTTTGTCAGGTCAAAACACACAGCTCCGTGGCAATCTTTGGACGTTAGTATTGCCATTGTGAGGGTACGAGCTGTGCGTGTGCTGGCTCCTCCGGATTTGTGGGCTATGCGTCTTACAAGATGCAGAAGCTGTTTCCACTTAGGCTCTAGCTGCCGTAGCCACGTTGCCGCACCTCCGCTTTCATGTATCGGGATGCCAAGAATCTTGATGTGCCGGTCTGGAGCTCTCTCGAGTGTCTGGCCGGCGAGGCAGAGCTTGACCTTTTCGTTTTCAACCGTGGAGCCGCCCAGGAGAATGTATTTTGTTTTTTCCGGAGACACTTCCATTCCCGTAGTCTTCAAGTAGTCGGCTAAAGTATTGAGGGCGTCTTGTATAGCGTTGGCTGCGTCTTCTGTTGTTCTGAGAGGGTCACCAGGCTCCGTCCACAGCGTCACATCGTCGGCGTACATGGTGAGGCGCACACCATGAATTCGCCGCAGGCGTGTAGCTAGCCCTCGCATCACCAGGTTAAATAGCGTGGGCGACAGTATGGCCCCCTGGGGAACGCCAATGCTGCTGCTGTAAATCCTAGGGTTCCTAATGTCACTCCGAATCTCAAAGGTGCGTCCCTCCAGGAATGACCTGACGATGTTGAGGATGCGGGCTCCTGGCTTCGTGTCTTCGAGTGCGGAGATTACTGCCTCGTGCGCTACGGTATCGAACGCCTTCCGCAGGTCGACGGCTACCAGTATGCCAGGAACCCTTTTTTTTCTTCCTCTCCGCTTTTGAAGACAACGGCGGAGCAAGAAAATGCTGTCTTGTGTGCAGAGGCCTGGACGGAATCCTGTCTGGCCCGGGTCGAAGTAGGGTTCTTTCTGTGCCTCTTCAAGGTGGTAGTTAAGCCGGGTGAGAACCATCCGCTCCAAGAGCTTGCTGAGTGTTGAGGTAAGTGAAATGGGCCTCAAGTTACTGATGCTGACGGCTGGCTTCCCTGGTTTGGGAATGGGGCTCACCACGGAGTGCTTCCATTCAGCGGGTATTTCGCCTGACAACCAAACCTTGTTAATTTCTTCAAGTAGCTGCATTTTCCCGTGTTCGTTAAGGTTGCGCAGCATCTGCCAGGTGATGCCATCCTTTCCTGGTGCGCTCTTGGCGTTGACGGATTCGAGAGCCATCACTAATTCTTGCATTGTGAAAGGCGACTCAACATCTTTGTCGGAAGTAGGTGCTGTGCGTTGATAAATTCTGGGGTCTGGTGGCACTGATGGCTGCGGGAAGAGCGTCTCTGCTGCCTTTTTTTCGAAGTCGGACGCCGAGTCGCCGGTCGCCAGCCTGACGTTTTTGACGGTGTTTCCAGTCTTGCGGTTGCCTGACATGGCCTTGTAAGTTTGCCAGAGCTTCCGCCCGCCAGTCCGTTCATTGAACGAGGCGCAGTGGTTGTGCCATCGCTCCCGAGAGAGCATTTTGGCGTAACGGCGCGCTTGTGCGGTCTTATTGCGCACCTTGACAAGGTCGACATGCCGTTTCCCCCTATCAAGGTAAACTCGATGCAGCTGGCTACGGGTGTCCCACAGGTTGAGAAGGTGCTTGTCGGGTGTAGGAAGGTGTTCATCCACTTCAATCTCTCTAGTGGCTTCCCGGGCAGCTCTGGAAAGCTTCTGAAGAAACGGGACGTTTTCGTCGTAAGCGTCAAAGCCGGATCGAAACCTGTCCCAGTCGACAGCTGCGGTCATCCGTTTTTTCCGCCCTGTGGCTCTTACTTCAAGTTCAATCCAGATCGGATAATGGTCGCTACCCATTCCGTCGGGACCGCACCTCCAGTCCTTTACAAGCCTGGACGTTGTCCAAGTCAGATCTGGTATAGTGTCGCGCTGCCTGGAGTGAAGTGCATGACGAGTAGGGTAGTCTGTGTCGTTGGCCAAGGTAAGTCCTGCCGCTTCGGCCTCTTCGTAAAGTCGGCGCCCCCTCTGTGATTCTTTGTCGTATCCCCAGCTCTTGTGTCGAGCGTTGAAGTCCCCCCCGGCCAGCAATCGGTCTTTGGGGTACCAAATAGAATATTATTTATGCGAGATGGTGAAAGGTACAAGAAATATCGATAAGTAGACGGTAAAATGTTTTGGTTCGCGCAAATGGTGTGGTTAACAGAAGAGTTCAAGTTAAATTCAACAAAGCAAACGAAAGCTAATTTAGTCTAATATGTTGACCGTCTGGCTGTGGTCACAGAGGCAGGGGACGGAAAGCAGTTGGAGACACGATGGAGACATCAGAGTTTTCAGGTCAGGCAGCGGGGGCTGTGGCAGCTGTGGGAGCAGCAGCTGTGGCACGATGGTCATACCTCGGGCCGTTGTACAAGATGGGGATCTGGTGCCTCGGTGTCCGGTCGACAGCCGCAAGACGCCGGGGTTTTGGCCGTCCGGTCGACGGACCACATGAACCAGCAGACTCGCCCGGCAATTGCGAGTGCGCTCGAAGCCCTATTGCAACCGTCTTCCTTTCCTTCTTCCTTCCTCGTACTTTTGATGATGGCGCTCAACCATAATTGCCTTCGTTGTGTTGCACACCGCATTCTCAGGTGATAAACCGCACACTTTTGATTTTGTCCTCCATCCCACCACAATTGTCTTCTCTGTCTTCTAGATATGACGCTTCAGTCGTTTTCGAGCCTTCTCCCTCTGCTTGCTCAAACGGGAACACTCCAGCCTTAACGCTTCTAAATATATGCACGAAAAAATTCACATTTAGTTACTGCTTTATCACCAACACATATCCTGTTACATGACGAAGACATTTTCAAGAACACATTAATGGGGAGGATGTGAAAACATAGCTACGCCACCATAAACGCGGAACCAGTTTATGTAGAGACTTAGAGGAGCAGGAGCGGCCGGATGACGGCGTTGCACGTAACCTTAGGCCTACATAACGTTCCGCTGGAGCGTATCCGCATTAGGAGCCGATTGGTAATTTTCTGGCCGTACGCGGCCCCCCTTTTCTCGCTTCATAAGTCAACTATGCTTTCGCTGAATACCCGTAATATATCGCATACTTAAGTTCGGGAACAAAACCGACGCCAACAACTACCTACAAATTTCACTCTTTTGTACCGTACCGGACTCTGAGTCCGCGTTCCATAAAATACTGTCCTCGTGTGTTTGAAAATACGTTGCAACGTAATCAGCATAGCCTCATGAGTGGTTTATGTTCCCCGTTTCCAAAGCAGTTACACACACAGGCCCCATTGGAGCTATTTGTTGGCGCAGTAAGGCTTTCGGCTCAGCCACTCACCCAACTTTTCTAAAAAAAATCTATGGCGTTTATGACATAGGTGATCATGCAGTTGACTCATCAAGCCGCTATGAACTGAATACTTCATGTTACGTGAATATGAATGGTGAAACATCTGCCGATTCCATTTAACCAGTGTCATACCCCAGGGGTCAGTGTTGGGCGCCCTTGTAATCTTCCTTATCGCCGGAAACCTATCCACCGCTGTAAGAACTCATCTTTTGTTCTTTATGCTTACGACATAAAGGCGTATAAATTAAATCATGCACCCCTCTGTCTAACGACGACGATGGTTGAACGCGAAGTTTTCTCATGACGGATTCTTTGGTTGTCATCTGAGTTTGGACCGAGTTTCGAACATGTCGAAATAAAGTAGATGGGTAGATGCCGGCTTCATAACGTGAGGGACCCAGGTTAGATTCGGGCCACTGAAGCGTTTTTTATTGCAAAGCAGCATATGCCTCCCCCCCCCCCCCCCCCTCAGTTTTCTTTCGGGGAAGCCGCCGCTTCGCTCGGCCTCGCTCCGGAGCTCCTCTTCACCTCCGCCGAGTCCTTTTTTTGCAACTGTTATTCGTCTCGCTTTCACAAGTTCCGCAATCGGCGCCGTTATCAGATGATCGGAGAATCAACCCAAGCGCAAATGGCCGTGAAACGACGGAAAACCACTGCTACCGAACATGTAGCCACCGCCGTTGCCGCCTGTAATTCCGCCTCGTCGAGTAGCTCCGAATGCCTAGCGAAGGAATAGCAACTTGCGTGATTTGCATGCCGACGGGAGCCCATAATTCTTTTTCAGCTTTAAAGGCTTTCCGAGCGACATTTTCGCCGGCGTGTTTCACGTCTAAGCACGCACAATTTACCGGTTGCTGGTTTAGGTGTGCGGGGCTTGGAAGTGGAGCGAGGTGGGCCATGCAGGCACAGCTTGGCTCTATGCCGCAACCGATGGCTTTCTCGCTGTGCTGGCGGGAGATTTAAGCGTGGAAGTCTATCGGCTCAATGCAATCTGGCAGCTGTCCTCCGTGGTCCAGTGGTTTGGGTTTGGATTGGTGGTTTACACAGAGAATAGGATGCCAACGATGCGGGAGGAAAAGATAGAGCCACATGTTTGTACACTTGAATAAAGCTTGAGTCCTTCTGGGATTTAATTCGCCATGGCACGGACGCATGTCGTTCTCTTGGAGGAAGAAGAGCGGCAATCGAAAGAGCACCGGCCCGAACAGAGGCGCGAATTGGCGCGAAAAGCCCGGTAAGCCGCTTCCGCCGTGGTTGCCGCCGCAAATTCCAGTTCGTCGAGTTGCTGCGAATTCCAACCGGATGAACAGCAAATTGCCCGCTTGGAACGCCGACTTGAGCCAATATTTCTTGCACAGCTTAAAAGAGCGACCTTTTCTCAGTGTCTTTCCCATCTAAGCACACGCACACAACCGGCTGCCGGTTTATGCGTGCACGTGCTTGGACTGGAGGGAGAGGGGGGCGTGCACGCGCGGATGTAACTTTCATGACCTCCCTGACGACATGTCCCTTGTACTTGCGTGAGGTGTAAACGTGGATACAAAACAGCCTACTGCGACCTGTCCCGTCTCCTCAATAGTAGAGTGGATTGGGTTGGTGTGTTACTCAGACACTATGAAGCCCACGGCGCCGGAGGGAAACAGAAAGCTGTATTTTTGTCCGGCCAAATAAAGCTCTTAATTCGTCCTTCAAAGTTTCATTCAGTTATTTGGCTACCAAGTGTGCCAGATCGCGAATTACGAACAAATGTGTTTTGTTTCGCACACTCCACGGACTGCGTCCAGCTTCGCAGGCCATCCTTCTTCACAGAGTGGAAGGGCACTGAATTTTTCTTCCACTTCACCAACGATCAATCATCACCATCGTCAGAAAAATTTGGCTTTTCTGCAGGGCGTTTTCACGTTACAGACGCCATCACTGAGAACACTAAAGCTTCGCGTTAAATCATTACATAGGAGACGGCACCCTCCTTCGGCACAGCATTTCATTTCTGCCAAATGTGGGTGCTAAACAGGCCTCAATTCCAAACCTGTCGAAATCTTGCTCATCCTCCCACGGCTAGAAAACACCCCTTTTGTAATTTACTTACGCTATTAATAATGATCGCCTTCCTTAAGTTGGCTAGGTCAGAGGCCTTGGAGCACTTTTTGACAGCGAGCTTCACTTCACTTTTCGTAGCAGACAGATGGTCGGACAGACACACCACCCTCTCAGCGCTCCGTGCAGGTTCTTTATAGATTTTATACGTGCCGTTCCTTGTCTGAAGCTTTATACGACCGTTATACAATAGCCCGCACCATCTACGGATACTCCGTTCTCTGCCCGTTCTCGCATTACGGAAATTCTCCAGAACCGCCGTATTCGGCGCTACCATCAGGGAGCGCGTCGGAGCCCCGTTTAGCAGGCGTCTCTTATCCGCAAGTCTTCTGGAAGCACTGAAATGGGCGTCGCCCCCGGGGGATGCAGCACGGAAGGATGAAAGACACGTGCAGAAGGTCGGCGAGGCGCAATGCAGCGCCGTCCTGCGCTGGCCGGGAATTGCCTCACCGCGGGAGGCCGCTTTTGCGCCGCACTGTGAGGGCGACATCCTTGTTTTGTGCTCGGCCGTGCCTGCGGTGCTGGACTTTCCCGTTCCGGTCGCAATGCCCACCGCGTGGCCTTCGCCATCGTTGTCATCTTCCGGGACATTCTCTGATGAGGCGGCCTTTGTCCAGGGCTGCGTGTTTCTGACGCGCCCTTTGTACGATTTTCTTTCACGTCTCTGCTACGTGTGATTGCGCCTCCCCATTTCTTCTTTTGTGTCCTGAGAAGCTTCAGCGTCGGCAGCGCGACATGTTGGACGCTTTATTACGTATTTCTAGGATGCAATAGAAGCTCGGTGCTGCATTGGTCCCCAAGGGAGCTCAGTCTGTCATTCCCCGAAAGGGTGATTTACTGTATTGTGTTTTGTTTTGTGTTAGTACCCTTAAGCAGCGTGAAGTTTTTCTGTGCGGTGCACACAGCGCAGCAACCGAACTTGCGCAAAAAAAGGGAGAAATTTTCTTAATAGCTTTGAAATACAAATGCTGCCTTGCAAATTACTTTAAATAAATAAACCGAATGAATGGATATAGCAATTTATACTAAAGGCTGCATAACGACCAGCACAAAGCTTACGCTCAGCAGAAGAAAAAGTTCCGAGGCTCCAAAAAGTTCCAACGTCAGATGGTACATTTGTGCCGTTCAGCCTTTTAAGTCTATTCCCAGGGCTGAACGTCTATCTTAAAGTTCTATTTTAAGCAGACTTACGAAATTTTGGTGGCCCATGTAGATGTGCAGCACCCAGCAATCACTAACTCTAAATTAAGACATTTTAAGTCGTAGATGAAGCGTTATCTTACTCTGCTGCAACAACAACTTAATCAATGGCATTAAAAAATCCCTAATGTGAATAGAAGGCGCTTTTGCTTATGTAAAAGTAATAAAAAGTGCAAACAAGAGTATGTTACACCTCTTCGAGGGCACTGTAAGGTCCACTTATGAGATTAGCGGCCAGGCGCCCGGGCTGCGCGTGAGAACCCGCCGCTCTGTCTAGCGACGTAGCACTGCCAACACTGCGCTGCAGCCGCCGCCAATTCGTCACGGCGTGCACGGGAGACGGATTGTCTGGCCCACCGCATACCACAAGGATAATCCCCCATTGAGAAAGCAGACAGCGCCGCCAGATTCCAGGAACGTCTGCTTGACGCGCACAGGTGGTGGGATTACCGGCGTCGGGACGAGCGCCGCACGAGTCTCCATTGTTACCACGTCCCGGTCAGCATGACGCACAGTCGCGCCTTTCGCTCTCACCCCTCGGGGTCGTACGCGCCTGCTGGCCCGCGAGCGGTCCGTTGAACCAGAGATGGCGGCGACTCATTGAATATTCCGTGGCGTGCTGAGTGACAGCGGTCTACGTGAATTTGGGCACTCCCATACGCGTGTACGAACACTACAGGGGCGTTCCCGAGAGAATGTGATCTCGAGGTTTTATAAGGCCGAACTTGGCCGTTGGAGAGGGTTCTTGTCTGAGCGCTGAGCTGGCAGTTCTCGGCGGGACAAGGAGTCTCGACCGTTAAAGCTAGGTTGGGATTTGTGATTGTGAGCCCCCTCGTCGAGGTTCAGATCGCGTCGGAGGTTTAGGGTGCAGCGCCGTACCGGGCAACTAGACGGGTCTTGCGGCGAGACAGAGTCTCGGCCGTGGTTTCTCGAGCGGTTTGTGTACGCTCCGAGAATATGAGAGTTAGACGAAGTTGAGGAGCTCGAGGGATTTGTGCGCACTCGGAGCTAGCGTCTAGCTGAAGTTTGAAGTTTTTCTTTTCATTACTCATGTACCCAGTTTTGCTACTGTAAATAGCTGTATATAAACTCCTCGTTCATTTAATCAACCTCAACGCCTCCAGTTCGTCAATTCGACCACCATCTCCAAGAACTTCAACACGATCGCCCTGCCAGCCTCCTGCCAAATCAACCGGAGCCCGGGCGATTGGGTTCCTGATCGACACCGGACTTCGGGGAAACGATCTTTACTGGCACCAAATGGATGGGGAAGGCTCAATGTACATTTTAAGGACTAAGCGCGCACAAAAAAGTGTGCACGGGATGTTCAAATTATGGTTTAAGTTCGACGTCAAACTACTCTCACAAAAGTAAATAGACAAAGTTAGGGTCATTCCCGCGGTTTCGTTTCCGGCTGTTCGAGCTTTTTTAAGCCCAGTGAAAGGATAATGCCAAATTTAGTGTATGACTCAGTTTTGCCAACCTCCAGCTAATACAGCGAAATGTCATATTGAAAATAGCGCTGCTGAAGCAGAACTGGGGTACTTGTGAAGCTGTCAACAGCAACTTCAAAAAGAAATTCACTTCTATGGGAACCTAGAACCAATCTTTCTAAGGACAAGCTCATCCGTCAAACTTCGGACACGCTTTGAAGTTCACGCGATTCTTAATAGAAGCCAGCTTAGTATTTAAAGTGGAAATAATGTCCAAATAAGGCATTTAGTAATTATTGGCTTGAATTAGGTTGACAGCTACAGATATAGTTGCGTACATTTCTTTTTTCATACTGCGTCGTCTTTCCTTCAAAACATGATTGCTGAATAGAGGAGTGCTGCATTGCTTTAAAAAGAGAAGTCGCTGGGGAGCCTTAATGACAATGTTTGTGACGTGTGCGGTCCAGGACTTGTAGTTTGCGGCTTCTGACTTTGCTCAACGGCTAATGGAGCTTCCCCTACATGTAAAAAGTAGCGCTACACTCGGGACTCAGCTACTCCAATGAAGCGAACCTGCCCATTCACCGTCCGCACGTTACCTAGCAGCTTTAGAGCGCGAGTGGCATGGCTACAAAACGGTATATAGGAGGCTGCTTCACGTCAACAACGCCTTTGCGTGTTTTTTGAAGCTCTCCTGTCATACGACGTCTGGGCCCTGTACTAAAGCCCTTCCATCCGCCCCCGCCAGAGGACGCAATGAAGGGACTTAACCATATACACCAGCCAAAAAGTGCAGCAGCTACGCTAAAACGTGGTTCTCACACGACGCCATGGCAACTAAAGTGTTTCGCAATCTGCAAATAGTATTAGGCAACATTAACGCCAGAACGTATGCCCAAAAATTGTTTTGAGTTTAGCGGATGGTGCTAGCCTTTGCGTAAAGACAATAACTGAAACCAAACAGCACTAAAAGCAGCGTTTTTAGTGCGCAGGCACTATTATCGTTTTTTTAAACGGAATATTCAGCACGTAATTACCGCTAAAACTGCTTCGCGGTTGAATGTTGTTAGCAGCAAATATTTATTAGCACTGCGGGGTACTCATTCGTTGTTATTTGTTCATGTGCTCACCATAGTGTCGAAACTCGTCGAGCTGCTTTGTTGCAGCGTTTTATTACTGTGCAAACGTTTGTTTCGCTGTTTTTGTAAAAAAAAACATGTGAAGTTTATAGCTGAAGTTGAAGAGACAATATGCACGATGCGCAATCGCATTATTTGAGGCGACTTTTATTAGAACCCGCCGCCGTGGCTCAGTGGCTAAGGCGTTGCGCTGCTGAGCACGAGGTCGCGGGTTCGATTCCCGGCCGCGGCGGTCGCTTTTCTGATGGAGGCTAAAAGCAAAAACGCCCGTGTGTTCGAGATTTCGGCGCACGTTAAAGATCCCCAGGTGGTCAAAATTAATCCGGAGCCCTCCACTACGGCGCACCTCATCGCCTGCGTTGCGTCGGCGCGTTAAACCCTACAATCAATCAATCAATCAATCAATCAATCAACTTTTATTAGAGACCACTATTTTGAACGCAGTGATTTTATGTGTGCGATGCATGATCCGCCGCACATGTTGCCGAAGTGGGCGTCACAGGGGGCCCAACTGGTGTGCTTTTTAAAGACGATAGTCTTTCTTGGGCTACTTAAACCCAGACATTTTGGTCTGTCTGTATGTCTGCTTGTCTGTCTGTCCGTCTGTCTGTCTGTGACTCGATTCAGCCACCCGGCCAAAGCAAAACAATGCCTGCGCAATAGTCTTATATAGTCACTGCTAAATCTACCCGTCTATGCCCGGTGTAATGTTCATACTTGTCAACATTGTTGAAGAAGAACAAGACATCACGCAAATATGAGACAACATATCAATACAGAAGTGATATTTGCAGTGTTCCTTTATAAAAAAATCAAACATGCTTGACTTTTCGGAAATTAAATACTTCATCAACTGCAGAAAAAGAATTCACTCCGCCGTCGCCTGCTGTCGCCCGCGCCACTATAGCTTCTGGCGCCACTTTAAGAAATCAACCGGCAACTGTTACGCAAGGTTCCACTAGATAGGTTCCACGTTCTGCTTGCAACGCACGTTGAGTAGGGAAACGCGGTTCTATAAACGCTGAAGTAGGGCGCCTCGATTAACGCGCGTCTTCGCCGTACGGCAGCGTTCGCATCGAGACGCCCGGTTTGGTGCAGTGGAACGCGGGAAATTTAAAATGATTTAAGCAAACCTTCGGCGTGTTTACCTTGGGAGGAGCGCGAGGCAAGAGGAACAACATGAGAGATTAGCTGGAAAGCGAAGGGAGACATTTACTTCGCAAAAGCCGATAAAAACTATCGTCTTTTGACGGCATTTGCAACGAAAGGAGCAGATACGCGGCCAATTTTTTTAATAGTGAATGCATAGGTAAAGAAAAGCAAACTTTTAAATGAATTGTTCTCGGGTTAGTAGTAATGTATTGAAGTAATGTAAGAATTATTCTTTGACCATCATCCAATTCCATATGTGTAGCCAACAGCTTAACTATACACGGCTCCACTGAGAGCGGAGGACTGAAGGATTCGCTGGAGACCCCAAGTGATGCCTTATGTCTTAGCCGTACGCGCATTAGTCAATCAAGTCACAACAAGGCTTTAATCATACCTTCACCACACCAACGCAAGGGGACTCTGATTGGACAATTAGTTGGCGTTGTGCCACGATCTCAACACTAATCGGTCAATTATATAGCAATAAAAATAATGGAGCCAAAACACTCGGCCAAACCACTCTTGGTCTTCATCCTGGCCCTGTACACCAGCCGTCCTCAACCCCTTTAATTGATTTTATTCGGGTTCACTCTAACCAATTAAAATGGTCACCTATTCATCAAAATACTGGGCTCTTTGCCATAGGTTGCCTTGCGCCATTAACATTCAACCCCGCACGGGGCACGTTGAGTAATCTTGGTGAGAGTATTGGCGACACCGCGTACCCCGAGCCCGCATACTCACGCTGTAACCGACCGTGGTAATGAGTCTTAAGGTAAAGGGTAGAAACCTCAAACGGTGGCCGTCAGAGCCCAGGTCAAGCTCCGGCGGATGGGCTCCCTGTCTGTTTGCCAGGCAGGGAGCTCCGGGACCTCTCTGGGTATCAGGGTAACCCCAGCGAAGAAAGTACCTCCGTCCCTTGATTTTATACTATAGCATATGGTATTTTCAACAACCCCCCCAAAACGTGATCGGTCCCTGAAAAGGGGCCGCAGCGAAGTTTCTTTTCCTCCTTTGCCTTCGATCTCTCTTCCAAAGCCTGATAATTTCTCGCCCTTTTGGTAATGAAATCCCTGGATAAGTCAAAACCCATCACCTCCCAGCCTGCCTTTCTGATTTCCAAGTTTCGCGAAAGCCTTATCGGGAAGTCGTAAAGGCTAAGAAGCTCACAACGGGAGAAGTTTTGGTTGAAGTACAAAACAAACAACAATCCTCTAACCTCCTGACGGAAATGCGCATGGTCAATGTTGACATCAAGATCACGCCCCATCGCAGCCTCCGTAGCTGCCAGGGCGTGATATCTGATGGAGATCTAATAAATGAGACTGAAGCAGATGTGTTCGAGGGCCTTCTAGATCAGGGCGTTACAGCAGTAAGGCGAATCACCATACGCTGAAATGATCAAATAATACCAACAAAGCACATAATCTTGACGTTTGACCACTCAACACTTCCCGAGTCGGTCAACGCCGGTTTCATGAGATGTCCGATCCGACCCTACGTGCCAAACCCACGCCGCTACTTCACATGTCAGCGGTTTGGGCACAGCACAACTTCTTGCCGTGGCAAACTGACATGCGCAAAAGGTGCAGCACATGATCATTCAACCGACAATTGTTCATCCGACAGCTTCACCTGTGCAAACTGCCAGGGAGCGCACGCCGCCTATTTGTGAAAAGTTCAAGCAGGAAAAACAAATCATTGCTTAAAAGTCAACGAGAACATTACCTTCCCAGAGGCGCGAAAGAGGTTCGCCTCTTTCCCCCTGGGGAGGTACGCCAACGCGGCTCGCCGTGGGGTTGAGGTTGTCTGGATTCGGCGGGGACCCAGTACCCGGGCAGCACAACCCGCCTCTGCATCGCTCGCTCAGCCAGCAGCGGCTGTGGTCGCAACCACGTCTTTTGAGGATGCCGCTGCGTTCACAGCTTCCTCTCCACTGGCCCAAAGCACACGCGAGGGCACAGAAGAGATGTAGACGGAGGCACCCGCGGCAGTTCCCACCCCCGCCGCACCGCCTCTGCCACCCGGGGCACTCCTGACACCCTCGGCGGTCGCGGCTCCAACGAAGGGCACAGGCAAGGGTGCTAAGTCCACGGGGTCCAGTCCACCGGCTACTCCCCACAAATCAGATGACGAGATCGATGTGGGACCATTCCTGTCTGCTTTGCAGCGGAAGGAGCGGCTACCTTCATCCAAACCTCCAGAGAAGGTAAAAAACACCCTTTCAAGAGTCCATGCCCCGAACGACCTTGCATAAATAGTCACGCTCCAGTAGCTCTGAACACCTAATAATGGGAAGAGAAAATATGGTTCAATGGAACTGCAGAGGCCTTCTGAATAATCTTGACGTGTACGAGATTCTGCATGTCAATCAGCCAAGTGTAATGTGTGTCCAAGAAACACGTTTAAATTCCAATCATACAAATTTCTTAAATAGCTATATGGTATTCAGAAAAGATAGAGTTGGCTGCGCACACTCTTTGGGTGGTGCGGCCACAATCGCCCGGAAATCCTTAGCATGCGACCCTATCACCTTGAACACTGCCCTGGAGACTGTAGCAATGCTCACAACAATATTTGATAGGTTGATAACGCTATGCTTCATTTACATTCATACTGATTTTGCACTTTCGATCTGTGACTTCAAGGCGCTGCTTGACCAGCTGCTCGAACCATATATCCTCACAGGCAATCTTAATGCGCACAATTCTTTTTGGGGCTCTTCTCGCACGGATGCCCGAGGTCGCCTGATAAAGACGTATTTGACATCCTCTGGAGCATAACTCTTAAACAAGAAACAGCCTACATACCATAACATAGGACACAGCACACACTCATTTCTAGACTTTGCTATTGGCTCCGCAGTTCTCTTTCCTCTTCTTGAGTGGGGTGTGGGCACTGACCCATACGGCAGTGACCACTTCCCAACCTGAATAACATATATAGGTAAAGGCCCATGCAGTCTATCTTCCCAAAATAGGTTCACTGAAGCAAGAGCTAACTGGAACACATTAATAGAGAGATCCAAACTACACCACACATCCATTGGACACCTATACGCTGACGAAGCTACCCAACTCCTCACGTCGCACATCCTCGACGCCGCGGAAAAGTCAATTCCGCACGCCTATGGTGCCCCACGCAACCAGAGGAGGCCGTCGTGGAATGAGGACTGTAGGTGGGCGCGAGAGGCACAGAACAAGGCGTGGGGTATCCTTCGTAGGTACCCCACGTCGGGTAATCTCCTCTTGTTCAAACGGGCCACGGCGTTTGGAAAACGTGTGCGCCGTGAGGCAAAACGAGAGAGTTGGCACACCATACTGACATACATGAATTCATACACGGACACACACAAAGTGCGGACACATATACGTCAGCTGAAAGGACAACAGACCCACAGCATGCCCCTGGTTAGCACAACAGGGGACACACTCGAAGACCAGGCTGACACACTTGCACAACACTTCCAACACGTGTCCAGTTCAGCACACTACATAAACAGTTTCATGAAACACAAAATGTCTTGCTAAAAGAAGTCTGCGTGATAGCTACAAGTCGCACACTTCATAAAATACTCCTTTTTCAGTTCATGAGCTGAAGGCTGCTCTGACCACATGTAAACCTTCAGCTCCAGGTGCAGATAAGATTACATACACCAAGATAGAACACCTACACCCAGACACTCTTGAAACTTTCTTACACCTATACAATAAAATATGGCTTTCGGGGCACATTCCACGCTCTTGGAAGGAAGCCATAGTAGTGGATTTCCGGAAGGAAGGGAAGGACTCTTCCTCTCCTGCCAGCTATAGGCCCAATGCACTTACCAGCTGCCGGTGTAAGCTTCTCGAGAAGATGATTAACCGGAGGCTCGTGTACTTTCTTGAGTACAATGGTCTTCTCGAGAGCTGCCAGGGAGGCTTTCGGGCCGGGCGATTCACAAATGATCAACTAGTTGCATTAGAATCGTACATCAAAGATGCCTTTATACACAAACAGTACTGCATAACCGTATTTCTTGACATCGAAAAAGCCTATGATACGGCATGGCATTACGGCATTCTTGCCGACTTAAAATCGTATGGAATAACTGGTAACATGTTGTATACTCTTGATAGTTACTTTTCCAAACGAACGTTTCGTGTCAGAGTTGAGTCGGCACAGTCAAGAGTTCACATTAAAAAAATGGCTTGCCTCAAAGCGGAGTTTGAGCTGCACGCTCTTCCTTGTCAAGATGAGCTCGCTTCGGAAAACATTGCCTCCATCGATCTCCTGTTTATTGTATGTTGATGATGCAGCAATATCTTTTAAATCTTGTAACATATCCATATGTGAACGTCAGGTCCAGCTTGGGGTAAACAAACTTTCTCGCTGGGCAGACGAAAATGGTTTCAAACTTAATCCCGCGAAAAGTACCTGTGTCGTATTCTGAAAGAGACGCGGAGTAAGGCCCGATCCTGAAATAACTCTCAATGGTGACCCAATTCCTCTTAAAAAAAGAACAGAAGTTTTTGGGTGTGGTGATGGATAAAAAAACACATTCATCTCCCATATCAAAGAGCTCAAGCAGAGATGTCTAAAAACAATTTAATATTTTGAAAGTCCTATCTCACCAATCATGCGGTGCAGACAACTCCTACTGCGCCTCTATATCGCTTTGGTAGGGTCCCGCTTGGATTACGGAAGTGTTGTCTATGGGTGGGCCACTGAAACAGCGCTAAAAATGCTCGACCCAGTGCAGCACCAGGGGCTTCGCCTCTCGTGTGGTGCTTTCCGTACAAGCGCTGTCCAAAGCCTGTTTGTGGAATGCGACAAATGGTGCCTAGAGCACCAGTGAACTTATGTTTATCTTTTATATGCTTCTAAAATATCGTCAATCGATAACCATCCTTTTAAACCTGTCTTAATGAATACATCCACATCACAGCTCTTTTTAAATCACCCATCCATTTCTGTTCCCTTGCCACAAAAAGGAAGAGAGGAGGCGGCTTTATTTAACGTCTCCTTTTTAAACACCTTCAAATCATCATGCATTGATTTTATAGCGCCATGTCAGCTTCGCCCTGTGCCGTGTGACTTGTCGTTCATTCAACTCGACAAAAATAGGGTACCCAGAAATGCGATTCTGCAGCACTTTCTGTCACTGCAGGAGAGGTACCAATGTACAAAATTTTATAGCGACGCCTCCAAAACTGCCTCCGCCATGTCATGTAGTGCCCACGGACCCAATTTTAAAGTTTCTGAATCCATGAATGTAACTTGTAGCATCTTCACAGCAGAGGCTTATGGAATCTTTCTTGCTGTGAATCACATTGTGAAATGTCATATTCCAAAATCCGTCAGTTACACTTATTCACTAAGTGTTGTACGGGCGTTGTCATCCAGAAAGAAATCCAGAAATTATGTTATCAATCTTGTTCTTAGGACAATTATGTCGGCATGTAGCGCAAACCTTGAGGTTACTGTTTGTTGGGTCCCAGGCCACTCGGGGATTTCTGGAAATGAGATGGCAGATGAAATGGCCGCTGTTTCACTCAAAAACACAGTGCACCTCACAACACTACCCTACACCGACTTGAAACCACGCATAAAATAACAACTGCGGAAAACATGGCAAACACATTGGATTGAACAGACAGACAACAAACTCCACATTGTAAAACAACACTTGGGACGATACACAACCGATTCACGCAACATACACGCAGAAGTTGCCCTGGCAAGGTTACGGATAGGCCACACAGATGTCGCACACTCCCACCTGCTCATTGGATCCCCAAGACGCACGTGCAGCGGGTGTGGAGAGGGCCTATTCATAATCCACATACTCATTCAATGCAACGCACTTGACAAACAGGACGCAAACACTTCCCACAACTATACGCATGACATATTCAACAACAATTACTCTCAGAAATATTTTAGGACCATGGATTCATCCGTCAAAGCAGCGCCAAGCTCTACGAAGTTTATTCTCTTATTTGGATGAAATTGGCCTAATTTCAAAATTGTAAATTATGTGGCCCAAGCTCAGAACAAAAGTCCGCTACCGCGCCAAGTACACGACAGTTTTTTTTTCCTTTTCTTCCCTGCCCAGCTCTTCTTCGGGCCTTTTCTTCCCCCATCCTTAACCCACAGCAGAGAAGCATGTAGGCGTCTGTAAATGCCGGCAAACCTCTCTGCTTTTCCAATAAAGAGCCTTCTCTCTCTCTCTACCCGTCATACTTCCCAGGAGACGAGCCCATGTTTTCAGCCAAACGTGTTTTTGAGTTTCTTAACGACGTAAAATTTTTACATCTCATTTCTTACCATGCACCTTGACAACCTGGCCCTTTACACCAGTCATCTTCATTACGTTGTGTTTCACTTTGTTTATTTTTACTGAAATGCTTTACTCTTACTTTCATATCACTCTGATGAAATGACTTTTGTTTGGCGCTCTGTGCCCTTAGTTGGCCTTGCGCTATTAAAATCCAAACATCATCACCACTGACATTGAAGCATCATCATCATCAAAAGGCCACTCTTCCTTCTCAATATATTTGGCGTTTTCGCTGCAAAATTATATCGTGAGATAGGAGCGGCTTCCCCCCCGCAGCTCGAGGCGCAATTCCAGGCATCTTTTGTCTTATTCGGTGTCCGGCATCAGGAGAGGCCCTTTTTATTATTTTTTACTCTCCGCGATATTCCTGGGCACTCTTGCCGTCACTGGGATAAACACCGCATCATGTAGGGCTTTCAATATTATTCAATGCCTACGTCTGTTTCAGGGCTCCCATTTGGTCCCCTTCGCTCAGGAATGAAGCTAAATAAGGACCCTACGAAGTATTTGGTATAATTGAGAATTAGTGAAAAGAAATAGAAGACTTCCAGGCTATGCACGCAATCTTATGAAAGGAAGCGAGATTATATCAAGGAAAAACTTCCTCATTATTCCAGGACGCTGGGGTTAGGAGTATAGCGAACATGGTACAGCCTTAATCGTGCGTGATAAATTGCCCTCTTGTGTGTTGATACTCGCGATTGCTAAATTTCGGGGCATCAACCGAACGAAAAGCAATAAGGGAGAATAAACTATTTACTACGGAATGAAAAGATTGGCGCCCTTCCTGAACTGTCCCTCAGGGAGTCGAGTTTATCTGTGGCAGACTAAACTTCCCCACTTCGAGGTGGTGGAAACATGGATTGCCTTTTTGAAAAAAAAAAAAAAAAATGATCCGACTAAACTTCCCACTTCGAGGTGGTGGAAACATGGATTGCCTTTTTGAAAAAAAAATGTATTCGAGATATTATTAAACCTGTACGCTTTACGGAAAGCAGTTCAGGGGAGTTTTTGCGCAGCCAGGACAAACTCCGTTTTTTTAGGTGAAACCGGGTATTTAATTCTTACTTATGCGGGACAACAGCAACAAACGCACATTTATTGAAAGGGATGGCTCAAGTCCGCACGGGGAAGCGGGAGGAGGGAAGATGAATGCCTCAATAGTGTTCCAACGTGGAAGAGTCAAATACGAACCGCCACAGTGCGGATAAAGTCTGCTTGATGCGGCCCTTCGGACGGATCCAGGCCTCCTAACCAAGTACCCAGGCAGGCCGATGTGTCTCACGTGGCCCTACCAGAGCTATGCAGTCCCATACAAAGTGATGAATGGTTGGCTTCAGCGACTGCCCACATGCGTAGCAGACGTGCGAAGGGTCGGATGGTGATGCCGCCGCAGATGAAAGGTCTTCGGAAGCTGCTGCCGTGGAATTGCCGTGCCTCAGTGTTCTAGTCGAGGTGTGCCTCCACCTGGCCACGACTTCATCAAGGAAAGCGTATCCTGAGCGCGCACGGTTAAGGAAGACACGTGCGGCGCGGTAAAGCCCAGGGGGCACTGTGTCTGGGTTGATGGGCACTGTAAAAAAGATATCCTGACGGCGGTGCTGTTTGCGGCAGCGGCGTTCGTCATCAGCATCAAAGCAGAACACCTCAGTAAGGGAGCCGTCAAGTCGCGGTCGTCTATTCCGACAAGCATCGCTCGTGAGCTCATGGGCCCACTCACTATCGAGGGGTCGCGAGTGCCCGGGTGTTAGGCGAACGGTCACAGTAATGCCAGTGCGCAGTCGCAACGTTGCACAGGAACGCTTAATGTTATGAGCCACATAGTGGTGTCTAGGTGGCCTAATAAGATCCCGTAAGGCCTCTGCGCTGTCCGTAAATATGCTGACGCTTCGGTACGTACCGGGACCTGCTGCCAGTAGGCGTACAGCCAGCTGGATACCCTCCTCGATGGCGCGAAGCTCCAGCTCTGTGGCTGTTGTTTGGTCATTGTGATTGTTGTTTGGTCATAGTGATGAGGTAGATGACCGAGGTGGTGTGTGCAACCGACAAGGCGTCGACGACGCGGAAGTTGGTTGAGATCAGACAGTACACCCCTGGATAATAACCCTCTGCGGGTAAATGCCGGTACTAACTTGCCACAAGGGAACTAGTGGAATAACAGGAAGGCTGAAAGTGACGTCGGAATGAGATGAAGAAGAGGAGGGTCTGATGACGGGGTAGTGTAATCAAAGGAGGAAGTCTTCCTAGGGCTGCCCGCAACGTTCGGTAGCCGTGGTCTTCTGAGGCCGTCGTCGAGGATGCCCGGAGACCCAGCCAGTTTACAGCGCCAGCCACATCTACTTGCTGCTCGACGGCCGCGCAATAAATCGCCGGCATCACCTGAGTGACGTGGTGTTCCCTTGCCAGGCTGCAGCGCCACATGTCTACTGGCTTCTCGGCGACCGTGCATTGGAATAGCCAGCCTCGACTGGGCAACGTGGTGATGTTGTGCGATCCACCAACAGCCGCCGCATCGATGACGTTTCATCGACTACATCAAGTGCGCCACAGCACGTGAGACGCTTCGTTCATCTTCAGTTTCGTTTTTGAACTGAACTTGGACGTGCTAGCTTTTCCGCCCTAACCCAAGTTTGTGTCCTTTGAGTAGCGACCCTTATATCATTATGTGTTTAACGGTACGTTCGTGTCGTTCACTTGTCTCGTGCAGATAATTGTTCATCTCCGTCTACGTCGTCATTGAGTTTCTCAAGAGCCCGTCTCGTTTGCGTGACGCAAATCCCGAGCCCTAGCCACCAATACCACCACAGTCATCTTGAAGGTGCGGGTTGTGTCTATGCCCGGTACGTGTGTAATGGCCGCGAGGGACGCCGTTTGCAAATGGTGCCGCCACAAAGCACCCACGAAAACAGAAAGTGTTGTGGAGTCTTCTGTGTGCAAGGTAGTTCCGGTGACCGAAGGAACATGCCTATGGGACGAGTAAATTCTTTGAGGACGTGGAGTGGGTACTGGCCGTTGCTCAGTAATGAGTTCATCCTCCCAAGGTGGAATGTGCTTATGTATGGCAGGCACAGACGTGTCGAAATCCTCACCGGCATGGCACAGTAAGCGGCGGCCCTGGTGAGTGAGATCGCGACGGTCTTTCACCCCCTCTTCCCTCGATTAGATTATGCTTTTGAGAGTGGGAAGACCAGCGTAACGATACAGCTCCTCGATCCGCATGTGTCGTGGAAGCCAAGTTATAGCTCGAAGTGCTTCCCCGTGAAGGACTTCCAGCTGGCGGGTCTGGTGTTTGGTGAGTGAATAGCACATGGTGGCATATGTGGCTTTGGACACAAGTACACCGGGCACTAAACGCCGGGCTACGTCCTGGGATGTCCCGCCATAGGTGTTGGAGATGCGGCGAATGATCTGCAGGAGGCTACGCCGCTGCGGACGAAGTTGCTTGTTCCAGTCTGTAGCACCACCGTTCTGGTGAACGGGCACTCCGAGGACACGCACCCTATCCTGTTTAGCAGGCTGGAGCGAAACGCCTTCAATGGTTAAATGAATCTAGGAGCGCTCTGCAAGTGAAAAAATCGGCCGAAACTAAATAACATTGAGAGTGCACATTCCTGGGTTTTCATTACCAACAAACGCTATCCCGTGTGAGGCTCCAGACGCCTCACATTTTTTTACTGTCTCTGCGATGGGTCCCTTGCGTCGGTTCTGAGGTTATCAGTTCACAGGGCTCTTCGCCCGGTTTGGATATGCGATAGATGAAACCTCAGATCCATCCATCGCATTAGCCCCGCTCTCTACAAGTAAACTGGGCTACTCTTTTATAGCAGGGTTTCACACGTCACTTATTGGTTTTCGGCCTAATTAGAAAACACATGACTGCCGGACTATTCGGACTATTACACGGAGGTCTACGCAGACTATTGAATTCCCTATGAGCATAGACAGAGAGCGAAGCTCGTAACATCAAATGCGCAGTGTTAACATTTTCACGAAATCCAACGCACGCACAACCTACGACTAATAATAGGTGTGCTAAATCACAAGTTTCTTTGCGTTGTGGCCGCTGTAGGCCTTTCTAGGAATGACCACATGTATTATTTGAAGAAGAAGCTCTCTGAAATGGCCCATGCTCTCCAGTTCACCTTGGGCCAGGCTCGAGGAACGGGGATGAAGGGAATACTGCAAGTCTACGACGCCCTTTTTGGGACACTCTGAAATACAGTTTCCCTGCCCTTTCCAGTACTTCTCGTACTTCAGGCACTTCAAGGCATACAAATGCAGGACCTGTCTTCGCTTCCCAGGGTTCCTCAGGAAGACAACGATTTTATTGTTCTCAGCGCTGTCTCTGCATTAACGTTGTTGCCTGTTCTGTCTCTACATTAACGGGGATCGAAGCTTATTAGATAGAAAGTACAAATCACACTGGCACTTACAAGGCCGAACTTCCACCACACACCTGGTAATAATATTTACTGCGGAAGCTTACGTCACAAAAGATGTTCTTTAAACAAGGAAAAATATCCTTGCAGACCGTATAATTCAAGCACCATTTTTTAAAGACGATGAATATTTGCACGTTATAAGGGCTTCAAAATGCTCTCAGGAAACCCTACTTAAGCACTTCAGCTCAAAAAAATATATTTTTAAAGATCTTTCCAGAAAATCCGTTTTATAATGAAGCCGCCAAAATCTATAAAAGTGTTTTAGGCGTTTAGGCGCTTAATTTAAAAAGTTTAGTATAATCTTTTTCCTCGGTTGCCGGCGGCTGTCTTGTCTACTGGGAACTCTGAATTTGCCCAACAGGCTTAGACCGTGCTTAATCTATCGCAATTAGCGCGACCGCCAGTGAATATTCCGAGTCCCATTTCGAGTCCCTGGGGGACAAAATGCCAAGTGAAGTATAAATCATGATTCTAGGAACAAGCACGACTTTTATCAATTCTTTTTTACGAAAAAAACTAAAACCCCGTGGAATGAGTCGAAGAAGCTAAAGCAGACAAGAAAAGGCAAATTTGTGCGTTTCTGGCAAAGCCCGACACTGCGATCAAGGAAAATTAGTGAAAAGCCAGCCTTTCATATAAGGGGTAAATAGTTTAGCGTTTTTTTGTCTATCTAATTTTATTTTTTGCTTCTTTATATTTCTGAGCGTTGTAGACATTTTAACCGCCTGAGTTAGTAATTTTTACTACGTTGTCACGGCTTGAGCCTTGCAAAACATACGAAAAAAATCCCCCACACAACCGCGCATGAGGTGCATGGCGCTATTTTCTGAGCCCGTCCGTAGACACCAACGACAGGCATGTTGTCCCTCCGCATTCATTTCGTACCTGCAATATGTTGCTTTGGGTGCACAGAAAAATGTTTACTGCCCAGAGAAATAAACGTCAGAAGTAGGTTTGGTACTACTGACATACCTCGAAAGCAATAACTATAGGTTGTATTCACTGGGGTGGCGCGCATGACGGCAACTATGTGTGCCGCCGTGGCGGCACACGCATCAGGCTGTCGCACCGAGATCAAAAGCATTGCCTTGTGTAGAAACAAAGGTTTATTCCTTTCACTTAAGCGCAGTACCACAAGTGTGCCTCTCCGCGGTGGAGAGAGAGAGAATAAATTTTCGTTATTGAGAAAAAAAAAACTCCCACCTCCCCTCGCGGGAACCCCTGTGTAGATGCGACGCATAGGCGGAGCGGCGAAGGGAACGCGTTTTATAGCGCTCATAACGTTGAGGGGACTGCGTAAGCTGGTCTCAGTCGATGACGACGTTGGCGTACTTGTAAAGCGGCGTGGACTCTAGGTGTTTGAGCCAAGCGTGGATGTTGCTTCGCCGGAGAACGGCACACCGGTTATATGCGCAGCGCGCCCGAAGGAGAGGAAACCGCGGAAGAGAGAGTACTGCACATGCGCCGGCCCCAGCGCGTCTGCCGCGGCTATGACGCAACTCAATCCAACACAATCCACTTTAATCCAATCCAATCCAAATCCAATCCAACCGAATCCAAGCCAAGCCAAGCCAAGCCAAGCCAAGCCAATCCAATCCAATCCAATCCAATCCAATCAAATCAAATCAAATCAAATCAAATCCAATCCAATGCCCCTCGCGAGAGAGTGTTCGTTATCGGAGAGGAGAGGGGGTGAGCGGCGGAGAGCGGCGGAGAGCGCAGCTCGCGCGGCGAGGAGAATGGCAGAGGGGTGGACAACGCCGACGACAACAACGACGACGACGCCGGAGGGACAAGGCGAGTGAATCAGATGTTCTGCATCTAATAAAATGGAGTCTTCGGGGTGGTTTCCTTAGTCCAGGACACCTTGATCTCGGGCCGCGTCCACAGCCCTTCCACAGCCGCGTCCACAGCCTCTCGACCACGTGCTTCCGCCGGGCGTATTCGATTACGAAGCAAGCTGGTTCTTTTCGCCATCGGGCTCGCGGAGGGACGTCTTTTCCGCGGCCCGTTGTCTACGCGGCCCACCGGTCTGGATTTGGATGTCGTCTGGCTTTCGCACTGCTGCTGTGGGCCGTCGAATGCCAGCTCCGACTACTCAGTACCCGTCTATCGGCCACACTCCATTCCAGCGAACTGCGCACTAGATGGAACCACCGCAGACTTCGCTCCTCGCTACAGCAAGCTCGCCCGCCTCCACGCTTCACCGTTCCCACCGATGGTTCTGGTCTCCCGGGCGGAGCATGACGCCAGCCAGCAGTGTTCGAGGAGTGTTGTGTACGACGGGATCAACCACAGTGAACTACTCTTCTCTACTCTTTCCTCGCCTTTCTAATCTTTACTTTCCTCTATTCTATCCCAGCATCAGTGAAAAATGCGCTGCTATGATTCATACTGGTCGACGCCATGGTTGAGACGACGGATGCGAAGTGCTCGAGGGCAAGTGGAGCGCCACCATTCAGTCGGAGTGCAATTAATAGTATCTCTGTTGACGCCAGGGCCGAGAATCGGGTTGAAACACGGAAGACGATGCACGCTGGTGTTATGTTTTTTTCTGCCAGATGCGGCCGCAAAGCGTATGCGCAGGTGCAGTGTCCCCAGTCATGGCGGTTTTCAGTGTTGCCAAGCGAAGAAATGACCCGCTAAACTTGTCAGTGAATGCCATCTATAAGAAACGGCTGACAGTCTGTGCACAAAGCGGTGACTCTAATAGACATCGGCTTATCTTCGGCGGCAGATATTACCACTTGGCTGCTCCAGTGAACGCGAAGAGCCTCACAGAGGCCTGTGATTACCGTAAGCTTCCACCCTGTTAGTCAACCGGGTCCATATTTTATGCTAACAATTTTGAGGCATATACCGCCTCTTTGCGTGCTAAAAACGCGGGATCGAAGTAGAAAGCATTCCTGTGCTAGAAAAGCGAACTGTATTTACAGTAAGTCCACAGTAAGTTTACAGATAACCGCTGGTCATTAAGGGTAACAAAGCGGATCCCTAGAGAAGGCAAGCGCTGCAGGGGGCGGCAGAAAGTTAGATGGGCAGATGAGATCAAGAAGTTTGCGGTGATAAATTGGTCGCAGTTGGCACAGGACCGAGGTAATTGGAGAATAATGGGAGAGGCCTTTGCCCTGCAGTGAGCGTAGATGGGCTGGTGATGATGATGATGATTTACAGTAAGTGCAGGGGATAAGAAGCTTTAACATGGCGACCGAGAGTCTTCCTCCTTCTTTCTCGTCTTTGTCTCTTCCACGAGCCGTCGCGCCGAGATTCCCGCTATTTTTCCACGCGCTCTGCCCCGCACGCGGACGCCAATTTCAAAACACTTCACAGTTCCTGGCAATAAGAAACATCCTCCCGGCCCCAGAAATGAGGGTTGTAATCTTCGTCTACGCTGCAGTAAGCTCTATTGGGTACAGTAGCTGACCGGTCGTCGCAATGTAGCGCCGCTAGGAAACTTTACAGTGCAGGCTCCGACGTTGTGGTCGCGTCCCAGGACAACTTTTATAACCCGACCAGTCGTCCACATCTGTCGAGGAGCTTTTTCGTCGTGCAAAAGCAGCGAATCTCGAATTTTAAGCTCGTGGGTGCGCACATTTTCCCAATGGCGGAAAGAGCGCAAATGCAACAGACATGCCTTTCGCCATCCCCTCCAGAACTGTTCCGCAAGCCGTTTACGATGGATGCAGATGTCCAGTTGGTAACATTTCTACAATGTCGGGTGAATCGCACACCACGATCATGCGTGGGACCCCGTAGGGGTTTGCAGCATTTTACGTATGTAATTTGTAACTTTCCAAGGGCACCTGCAATGCAGGCGGTGAGTTCTCGTTTGATTATTATCGATTTCTGTGCTGTGCACTAATAGTTGTACACATCATCACCAAAGGGCAGGATCGGTACGATTGTCACAGGCTCATCCGGGAATGCTTCAGTACCTAGGCCAGGAACACGTTTTGACCCGCCCGCATTGAGATCACTCACCGATGACCGGCGTCATCCGGGCAACTACGTAACGCTAGCACGGAAGAGGTTCGCCGATGACATGCACTAAAGGAACTTCCACACTCCCGTAGAATATACTGAATCAATAATCGCCAACCCCTCCCTAGGTATAGGGTGTGCTGACATAAGCGCAGGTCCACGTTGCCCATGCGACCATTGTCATTAAAGCAACAAAGTCGGTAATTTTGCACCCATGGGTAACCAGTGGTTCGTTTCTGGGCGGTGGCCCTGGGAAATCTCGCCGCAGTCGAAAGCTCGCAACGTAAATGAGAGCTTAGAACAGCACTTTCGAAAACCGACTGTCCAACGGAGAAGCCAACTCCCTAATTGCTGCTCTTAAAAAATCGATGGCTCGCCCCGCCCGTCCATTTCGAACGACGTAGAAGACTGCACTATCACCGAGACGGCGAGCGGCGAGAGATTTCTAGCGCTTGCTGGCTAAGGTTTGATTTCTCCTACGAAGCTCATTAGCGAATGACGGATAGCTTCCCATCCTCTCCTCTCCTCTCATCTTCCCTCCTCAGAGTTCCGAGTTCCAACCTATCTTCGTCCGCTGAGACTCATGCGGCCTCGAAGAAGGCCGAGCCTATGTTCATGGTTCCGTCTAACTTCGCGATTTTTGGACGGTTTTGCGTTCAACAGCTTTTGTCCCTGCACTCTGCCATGTGTGCGGCAGAAAATCAATAGTTTTCTT
Source organism: Haemaphysalis longicornis (assembly GCF_048455015.1). Taxonomy (NCBI): domain Eukaryota; kingdom Metazoa; phylum Arthropoda; class Arachnida; order Ixodida; family Ixodidae; genus Haemaphysalis; species Haemaphysalis longicornis. The sequence continues at coordinate 14,757,617 of NW_027526335.1, read as the reverse complement.
ACGAATTTCACCAAGCCTATGTTTGGTTTCAGGATGAATGCTATGGTGCATTTGGCGAGAACTTGTTGCACATTTGAGGGGCAGAACTGGCATTCCTTTATTTTATGCTGCTTCTTTGTTCCTTTCAATGACAGATTGATTCATGACCACAAAAGTTTACCCAGGACATATTGTTTGTGCGGTGGAGAGAAGAAAAATCGTTTCAAGGTACGCTGCAGGAGCAGGGTTATTTTTGAAACTCGGAGAGCATCTCGGTATGCGTGCGTGCCTGCGTGAGCCCAAGAAGCGGTCTCATGAATTTTGTCGCGCCATTTCCTCCAGAACCATCGCCGTGATGAGAGCGCCTTTGACTTGCATTGGCTATTCCGCGATCGACGTTTTAAAAGCGAAACTGTTGTGCAAATCGTTTGTGCATGCTGTCTGCAGGTAAAAACACAAAAAAAAATTCCGAAAAGTCGTGCACACGTGCCTCGAGCGCACATTCGTCAATCCAAGCATACCCACTTAGGGAAACTGGGAAAAACTGGCCACAAAAAAAAAAACTTGAGCGTTCGCCACATCGTGGAAAGACTTCCTTGTAACAAGAAAGACACATAATAGAGTACGGCCCTCGTTCGTTCGTCCTGGTTTCATCGTACGCATGCGCTCTATTCTGTAGAAGAGCCGCGACTTGAATGCCGAACTGCTGTAGGTGACCTTGACTCCTCATGAACCGGCCGCGGATAGTTCGCACGACAAGCTCGGCGTGCAAATCATCCGCTAGAGACGATAGGTTGCGCTTGCAGAGTGGCGTACGTACGAAAACGTCGGCCAAAACAACGAGCTCACGCTTGCCTTGCTCTAGTTCATTGAAATGCCATGCCGCCGGCGTCAACCGCAACACCACAACGATACTGAAACTGAACTTTGTGAACGTCAATATTCACCTACAACAGCTTCGCCATTAGATTCTTGAGCGTGAGTGCAGGCTTTCCTGAAATTTTTGTCTCTCTCTTTCGTAAAGACTCCATTTCAAAAACATACTTTAATCACAGCAACGCCACCTTTCGGGTGGAACCATACGGTGGCGTTCTCCCATGCAGTTGGTTAGATTTCACCAAGTTTTCGGGGACCAACTTTAGAGGACAGTAGATCACGTTCCGGAAGAACCGCGTACGTTTTAATTGGACCCGTAATCAGCAGTCACTGGAACCCTTCTTGTGCTGGTACAGCGAGAGCTCTCAACTAGTTCAGCAACTTCAGATCGACCGCCCTGGACAGACACTATCACTGCCCCTCCCCCACACCCAGGTGCTCGCCCGATTCATAGAAGACGCTAGTATCAGTTCAGACGGGTGTGGCATCATGATCTCTTTCTCTTTTATACATCATGCGAATTTTTTCCTCGCTTTGAATATTTTGGGATTGTTGTTTTGCATGAAGAAAAAGCTCCTCGACAGGTGTGGAAGGCTGTTCGGGTTATAGAAGTTGTCATGGGACGCGACCACAACGTCGGAGCCTGCACTGTAAGGTTTCCTATATACCTTATAGCGCCTGGGCAAAAAAAATTAATATCGCGATAACCCGTATCGTGGCAGCGCCTATGGCAACAATGATCTTTCGGCCGGACACAGGAAAAACACAGCCAAAACTGTGTTTATGATTTAGCCACGCGCACGCGAGGTGTTGCTAATTGCCAAAAAAAAAATATTCTGCCTAAGAAGTCAGCTTTCAATCATTTAGGGACAAAAAAAATGCTTCCAGTTCACGGGGTGAAGGTGGCTGGAAAGCAAATCTTTAAACGACACCCACAACAATTGCCCATGTGACGTGACTTGAATTCACACACGTGGCTCCACAAAGAGTGAGAACAGAGATTCTGCCAGCCGTCACTTGGAATTCGTGGGCGCGGCGTCCCGAACGCAGCAGCAGCGTCGGTCACCGCCGGGCTTGAGCGGCGGACGCAGCCGCTGTAGCCCGGTCGTGAGTCGGGAGAAAGAAAACGGAGAGGAGCGTCTTTAGAAGGTTGAGACAGCCTAACCTAGCCATCCTGATGTGCTAGCTTGGGGCTACACCACCACGCGACACAAGCGTAGACACCGAAATAATTCGGCATGTGAGCTTAGTGATTCCCATTTATAGCGATTTAAACTAGTTTGGTAAGTTTGAGAATTGAGAGAAAGCTGAAAGAACTTTTATCATCGCTATTTATCAGGAACAGTTGCTCCTTTCCACTTTTGTAATACCTCTTAAAACACAACCGAATTGGTATTTATCAATTTAGATAACGGAGTCCCATTCATGACAAGCAGTGCGCAAAAGGTAGCGTTTCTCTAGCGGCCAGATGTCTGCATGTGGTCTCTATATTTTGTTTTCCCGACCTGCACACCAATTCTTAACGTATCTTTGCCGTACGACCACTTAATTCCGTCGGGTCCGGTTTACCCAGGAAGTGCTGTAGAACAAGTTAACCAAGCCGTGTAAAGGAAGCGCGCAATTAATGCGAAGCTGCGCCAAAACAGACCCAAAACAACTGTCGCTGAAGCAGACGACAAAGCCATATCGCCGACTCGCCCGCCGGTGAGCAGGCACCCCCGCGCGGGAAACGCTGGGTAAATTCGCCGTGCCCTCTACAGCGTGCTCTGGGAGTGAAGCGCCCCCCCCCCCCCCCCCTCCCTGCCGCCGCCTCCGCCGCGTTGGGAGTTTATGGCCCCGCACGCCGCGAAAGAACCGTTGGCTGGTAGAGGTAGGAAGCTTTGCTTAAACGAAAAACGTACGCGGCGCGATGGCTCAGGTATGGCGTTGTGCTGCTGAGCACAAGAACGCTGGTTCGACTCCCGGCCGCGGCGGCCGCTTTTCTGTTGTAGGCGAAAAGCAAAAACGCACGTGTGTACGAGATTTCGGCGCACGTTAAAGATTCCCAGGGGCTGAAAATTAATCCGGAGCCCTCCACTACGGTGCGCCTCATCGCCTGCGCCGCGTCGGTGCGTTAAAACCCTACAATCAATCAATCAATCAATCAATCAATCAATCAATCAATCAATCAATCAATCAATCAATCAATCAATCAATCAATCAATCAATCAATCATATAATCAACAAAAATAACGTCGTGGTCATCAATCAATCAATCAATCAATCAATCAATCAATCAATCAATCAATCGTATAATCAATCAACAAAAATAACGTCGTGGTTAAAATATGTTAATTGTGTAGTCGTAAATTTTAAAGTGCCCTAATTGTTGCTAATGTCGAAATGGTCTTTTCAACATTATAATAATATTCAATTTCTCCCAGAACGTTCTACCCCATAATGGGAACGACAGCTTTGCAGGACCTGTTTTCAGCACAGGAGGAGGATATCTAGTTCTAAATTGTCTCTGCGAAGCCAATGTAATGTGAATACACAAATAAAGCATCTCAACGAAACGTGTTTTCACTTTGTCTCAGAAGAATACTCTGGCATCTCACAGCGGGAGGCGAAACAAGAAAATGGATAGTACCTCCTCATTCGCACTCCATACTATCTCCGGCCTTCTACTGCGTACGTACATCCATCTTGTTATCAGTCGGCCAAACTGTCGTTGTTCTGGTATTGAGCGCGAATCAATCAATGACAAACGACCCCCTGAATTTGAAGAGCAAAGCACGGTGCACGGTCGATTTAGTTGCGATTGCTCTTCCGGAGTTTCAAGCGTCTCTTTCGCAGGAGAAGGTAGGTTTGCTGGAGGAAAATGCAGAAGTTGAGGCTGCAAACACAAAGAGGCGACCGCCCAGCTGATTCTTACTTCCCGGAGGAGCAACAATGGGACACATTGATATCTGGAGAGAGAACACCGAAATTCGCGGCGTTTCTGCGTAAAGAGTTCCATGGAGAACCAGCCGCGATGCCACTTTTGTCTGAATCACTCAGATCGGTGTACTGTACCTTTGCAATAAATCATGCAGTGCACCCGTTGCCTTGTAGTACGAGCTCATATATCGCTGTGTCCGGATAGAAATAGAGTCTAGCTGAGGGAGGTGCAGCGAACGTTGCACAAGTAACTGTATTACTAGAAACGCCGTACGAAGTCGAAGAGAGCATAAACAGCTGTCGAAGACTAGACATATAAATGTAGTGGGAAAAACATGGCTGTTGAAGGTTTGTCAAACCACTGGTGCCCTTCCAGGCCGAACCTTCTTTGCTTTGCGTGATTGTGACTAGCGGTGAGCGAAGCTGCGCCTAGTTTCGGAAGCAGTTGATGAATAAAAGACGTTGCCAGGGAAACGAAAAGAGCATAATTGCGCTTAAAGTAAAAGTGAGCCTATAAACTATTTTAGAGAATGGAATACGAATTTCAGAAAGCACGTGATGTGAGCTGTTGAATAAACAATCAATATTTTTTTATTTAGGTGTATGTTTATAGGGGCCATGCAAATAAAATGCATGTTTGGCTCATTTGAAAGATTGCCTTGCTAGAATAACACTGGCGGCACAAAAGAAATATTGTATTACTTCGCTCAAACTATCTTGGTAACGTAATTACGAGGTAGTCCACCCCCTCCGTGATGGGGTGGACAAGAGCGACGAAAACTTTATTGATTTAGACAAATTGCTCTAGCAGAAGAGATGTAGGAGTTTCAAAGACGTCTTAGGCGGCCACATTTCAGCGCTGGTGAAATCTGCTGAAATTTTGTTCAGAGGCTGGTTCCGAATCCTCTTTCCATTCTGGCAAGGCTGCTCACCAGTATACTTACATAGGAAAACTGGTTACAAAAGGCGGCAAGAGGAACCGAAATAGTTTACCACCGTGGCAGTCAGCAAATGCTTAGGCCACACACCTAGAGGCACCTTGCCCGAGTTGCAAAGCAGAGGTGCCAACTGGGCGCTATGCAATTCACGGATGAAATTTTTTTTTTTTGATGCTGATGGTCCATTTTGGGGTGACACGGTGGGGGCTAACGTGGTGGAACGAATTATTAGATACATCGTAACCTCGTTTCTTGCAGAAAGGGCCTTGCGAAGGTGTGAAAGAAAAAGGAATATACAGGGTGATCAAAGTAAAGTCGAGCGGCCGACGGCAAACGTATCATATTTGATACGCCGAAATTGGAATTGCACCCTGGGCTGAAAACCGAAACTGAAAGCTCAAGAATCGGTTGGTGGCGCTCTCAAAACATCGAAGAGGGTATTTGCTCCTCGAAGCTTCGCATTCCTGCCACCAGAGGTGTGCTACCCGAGTTTCAAAGATGGCAGGTTCTAGCAGCCTGCACTATGCAATTCCGCCTGGATTTTTTTACTATAGTGCCTAGAATATACAGTATATTCCTAGAATATACAGTATATTCTAGGCACTATATTTTTACTCTGCCAAAGGTAAATATAGAATATCATTCCTGATTGTTTTTTACAGATGTTGTTCATCGAATGTTTTTTTATCCCAACGTGTAATTTTCAGTGATGGGTAGCGCATCTGGGCTGCGTGACAGGGTGGTAATTTTCGCCGTATCATAATTGATACAGAGGGCTTTACTTGGGCGGCGCTTGCTCTAGGGCGCAGGGCAAGGGGGCGTGTAGCAATTTCTTGGGCGACATGCATTTGGCTGTTTGCTCTAGAGCACCAGACACGCTGTATCGCCTCAACAAGGAAAGAAACTGCTTTTTCGACTACCACAGGCTCTGAACGGTGTCCTTGAGGCATACAGTCAAAGCCCACTGTATCAGATATGATACGAGTTGTAATTATTACATGGAGTATGTATTTTCGCACTAATGATGTGTCAACATGTTTGTTTGTATCCAAAGTGCCAATAAATGAAATATCTGATTTTTTTTCAAACCGGTTCTGTAGGCGGGCTTTCCGGGGAATTAGGCACTTAAATCTACGTGAGCGCCACCTCTGCGTTAAGATTATTGGGGACACAGAATGAGGTGGTAATAATTGATGTCGGTGGCCTAATTAACTAAAATTGAATAATTAACTTCTTGGTAGTGTCTATTATCCCGGCAACCGTGAGAATTACCGTCAGAAATTTCTCACGGAAGTCACCTATCATTGCCTAAGATTCCCTAAAAAGCCGTGTTTGCCGCTGAGCCTGTAGCGCTGTGGTATAGTGCTTGGTTTTAAACAAGAACGCTCAGGTTGGAGTCCGACACTGCAATGTTTTTTTTAATTTCGGAATTTTTCGGTCATCCTGATTTTGTTAATTCTTTTTTTACTCTGGTTTTTACTATATCCAGAGATCGACACACAGGACTTCTAGAATGGGTTGAATTAGGTTTAATATAGGTTGTGTTCTGTGTCGTTGGGCTGGGTTAGATTAGGTTTGTTTCAGTTGGGCTGGACTTGGGCAGGTTATGACGCGTTCGGTTAGGTTACGTTAGGTTCGGTGAGGTTATGTTACGTTAGGTTATGTTGAGACGTAATATTATTCAGCAAATTTTAGGCCAGCCAGCTTTTATTGAAACTGCCGTGAGAATTTCCCGGAGGTAATTGTCACGGCTGCCGCGAGATTAGGCGCAGGCTAACTTTTTAGTGGCTGCAGTAAGCAGACGTGTTTGTATTGAAAAGTTAGACGCCATCGTGTGTCGACACGGTTTCCTTTGCCAGAAGTTTTCTAGCGCATTCATACTCCGCGATATCGAACTGCGAAGTCTAATTGCCGTTCACATGATTACGCATGCCAGACGATGAGGACCGGTGCAAAGCTCCTCATGCTCATCATCGTGGTTTAGAATCCCTTCTGGCGTTCGGGCTCTTGCTTTCCGAATAAAGGGCATTCTCGGCTACAACCGAGCCTTCTTGCCTGAGCCTCTCGATATCTACAAAACAAAGCGTAGTCTTCATACGGAGAAAAGTATCGCTGAAGACTGACCCAAACGCAGCCCCTTGGGCAGGTCCATTGTAAGCTATTGTAAGCTAAAGAGCAAAGAACTCTGGCATCGTATGCAGAAAACACTCCAGGCATGCGCCGCTGAGCTTTCCTTAGAAACCAGGCCAAAATCGTTTTGTAGCCTGTGTGATGCCGGCGCAGAAACTCCAGCCAAAATAACAAACCAACGGTTATTTTTTTTAATACGCTTTGGAACATGTGAAAGGGAAACTGGCAGCAGTGCCTATTGCGGTCTCGTGTAGTGTTTCAAAAGTGGAAAAACGCTTTCCAAGTGCGAGTGTCATGAATCCGCTGGTCGCGGGCTCAGGCAAAAAGGCAGAAAGGTTTTGTTGTGACGGGTGGGTGGCCTTAAGTGGCAGGTGCAACGCGAGGCAGCAGGCTTAACTCAGCCAACCGGCTGTGTACCGGCACAACTTCCGGGAGATTACGGGCGAAGGATTACTCCATCTATGAAGGCGGAAAGAAAAGGAAAGCTGCTGAGTGACGCTTCTGCAGCGATGGCACGAGCTCCAGGCCCTTAACCTCCCCGGCTTGGTAAGGCTTAGAGAGAAGGTGGCAAAAGGTTATCGCGTTACTTTGATAGATTATGCTGATGTTGACTTTAATTATTATTGAATTGGGCTCCTCACGTAATTACTTTATGTATAGTTGATGAGAAATCAAAAAAGATACACGGATCTGTGATACTATAGCCCAGCATTACTTTATGTATAGTTGATGAGAAAGCGAAAAATATACACGGATCTGCGATACTAAACACCAGCATGGTTTGTGAGCCCCATCCTGACTCATAAAGGCAAAGCAAAATCATTTTTTTCGATCTCATGCAGTTTTAGTCAATGTGTAAAATAAGCCGCATTTTGTTCAGTCGAGCCATTAGACATGGCCGGATGATTTTTTTTTCAGTACCAGATAGCTTATGTGCCACTGTATCAATTTGTAAATTCGGTACATCGGCTTCTTACTCATACGACCAATTTTTACAAAAAAGCCCGCTTTAAAGGTAGTTTGTAGAAATATTTGGATCCTCGATTTTACAAAGAATGACGTTCACGAATTATTTAACATGATGCCAATCTTTAGAGTGCATGCACAGGATTCAGAGCGCATGTAGACCTTGTGGTTGATGCGCATGGTGGGTGCAAACCTTAACTAGCATTATTGAAAGGCGTACCCACTTCAAAAAAAAAAAAAAAAAGACACGTATTTTTCAAATTTTCACACACAAGTGCCTGAACACTACCTAGCCGGTGGGTTTGGTAACTTCAGCGTTTTTTTTATGTATATTCCAAAGATATCCAAATAATCAGATATTCTAAAACATAATTTGTTCCGAAAAAAATACTGAAACCAGCTGTACTTGAAAACGCGCAAAACTTCTGACGATTAGCCCTGTAAGGGATAAATACTGATATACATTTTGCAATTTCATATTTCAACTTGTAAAGGTTTGGGCTGAACATGTAGTGAGACGAACCGACAACCGGTAGTCAATTAGGGTAACAGAGTGTATATTAAGAGATGTGTCTAGAAGAAGGGGAAGGTCATTAATACGCTGGAGGGATGAAATTAAGAAATTCCAAGGTGACCTGTAGACTCAAGTAGCGCATGACAGGAGCGGTTGGAGGTAAATGGGAGAGGCCTTCGTCCTGCAGTGGACCCGATGTGAATGGTGATGATAATGATTATGATGATGACGATGATGAAAGGTTGTTTTTAAAGCGTTCTGCCAATAACTAACTAACTAACTAACAATAATAATAGCTGATCACTGATCCCTGTTACAATGTTAGCAAGCATGTTCCTCGGCTGTTGAGTTTACACGGCGAATTTAAATTTCCCGCTCTTTTTTTACAATTTCTGTGGTGAGTGCCAGTTTGCCTAACCTATCCAAAAACCAAATATGAATGTGGAAATTGCCCGCCCATACCCTAAAATTAAAGGAACGAACGGCAATGTTTGATAATATTCGTGGGTAATTAAGAGCTGCTGACAGCTTGCCTGGCCACCAGACCCACTGGCCACCAGTTGATTCCAGAACAACGCCGCTGCTCGATCGAAGATTGTTGAGGAGCAGTGCAGTATTTTGTAAAGTTCATTTCACCACCCATGATATCAGGGATTCTATTCCTGGTCATCACAGCTGCGTTACAGCAAAGCTGTAAATAACTTTGACATCGTCTTGTCTTCTGAAATCAGTGAACTAAGTACAAACCACCTCGAAAGCGTCGATATCTCTAAGAATAAGACGCACGACTAAGCAGCCAATGTACCAAATTTAGGAAACAGAAAAAGACACAAATTCGTTAAACCCCCATAAACAAATGCCCACATTTGTTTATTTCCAACAAGTATGCGGCAGCACGAGGCCGCGGGCTCATTTCCCGGCCGAGGCGGCCGCTTTTCTGATGAAGGCAGAGAGCGAAAATGCCCGTGTGTTCGAGATTTCGGCGCACGTCAAAGATCCCAAGGTGGTCAGAATTAACCCGGAGCCGTCAACTACGGCATGCGTAATCGCCTGCGTTGCGTCGGCGCGTTAAACCCTACAATCGATCAATCAAATATGCGATTATTGATTGCAATACAGGTGCATAGCTTACGCCATTAGCACAAGTACAGTGATTCCAACCGCGCATACCAAAGATGCGGTGACTCACTTGGCCGTGCTTGTATTATCTGTGGCATGGCTGAGCCTATCTTGACAGCTCGGGCGCTCCAATGGCGCAAATATCAGATAATTTGTCGGTAACAAAACATTTCGGAAAATGCAAGTGTTGCATAGTCCTGGTAAATGCACCGCATTAGATAAACGTTTTGATAGAGAACGACCGAACTGTGAAAAATAAAATTCAGAAAAAAATTGCCGCAGTTGGCCTCAGTGGTGCAATGCTGGAGGAACAGAAAGAGCTGGCGGCCCCTCTCCCTGCCTCTCCCTTCGAAGGAGATCCGGATGTTGCACCTCATATGGATTACGAACTTTTCCGCAGAAAGTTCTTTATGGCTGGAAGGCCTGGATCGTTTCGCCCGCAGGCTTTCATATCTCTCCCAAAGGGGACCACAGAAGCACGCGCCAGAACTTTCGGCAACCGGCTTCGCGAACTCGGCGTCTGTGCTCTACCCTTCAGGCGCGAACGCACGGGAACTGGCCAGGAGAACAGCACAAAACAGGTCACGCCACGAAGGCAATCGCATAGAATCCGGTTTCATAACGCGAGGGACGCAGGTTAGATACCGACAACGGGAGGCGTTTTTTTCCCCGGCTTCATCCCTTTTTCTTTCGTGGAGCAGCGGTGTTTTATTTGTTTTCGGTTGTGCTTAATTTGGGGGGGGGGGGGGGTATTTAATCGCTTTTTTCTTCTGTTATTAATGTCAAACCTCCCAATTCCATCAGGGCACTTGAATTCCCGTCTCGTAATGAGGCGGCCAGGGAGGCCACATTTTTAATGATTTTTATGTGCTATGGGCGTCTAAATTCGTTGTTAGAATTATTTAGTAAAGCGACGCTTTATTGTCCTCACCGACGCCATTGTACGCCAATAAACTCTGAAGGAAAGCGAACTTTCTCCGACGACGAGGAAAAAATGAGCGTGGGTGAAGGGAAAGAAAAAAAAAACGCTTCTTGTGACCGGATTCGAACCCTGGTACCTCGTGTTATGAAGCCCGCGTCTATCCGATTTCTCCAGTTCCTTTTTTTTCTGTATTACCTGCTTGATACAAAACAAATTGGCATGCACACAAACACTTCAAGGTAAAAAAACAACACCAGCCAATACACCTTGGTCGGTGCGGTTGTGTTGAAAGCGTGTCATAGTTCCAAGGGTGTCTAGCATGTGCACACAGCTGGGTTGCTCTTCCTCTAGTTTGAATACATCTCTCGACATGGTGGGAGCGATCGTCAAGCGGCAGGTACCAATTTGCGCCGCGCACCGCAAACCCATACGTTTGGCCCACGGAGTTCACACCAGAGAGTTGTGTAGGTATACTCTTGAAAAGTGTTGCGCAACTCCAGAGTAGCGCATACTCGGAGTGTGTGATTGGCCAACCAAAGAATCAATCCCGATAAAGCTTCGCGTTCAACCATCGTTGGATGGGGGCATGATTTTTTGCGCTTTAAAATAAACCCGCTTGGCTATAATACTTGCGAAAATTTCTATCTGCTGGCCCTTTTTTCTTGTGGCTGTTGAGCACTGCAGGCCAACACAACAACCTTTGTGTCTTTCCGGTTGGTTGCGCATGTTAATGTTTCCCGCCGCTGCTAACACCGTACCGCTCTGGTCTTTGGGGTGGCCCAGTGGTTAGGTTACCGGTTTCCCGGCACAAATGTCCCAGGTTCTATTCTTGGGACCACCATCACCACAATTTTTTCTTAAGGCACGCACTCCCAACTTCTGCTCGTGGGCACCTTCCCTCCTCGCCACTTTCCCTCACATCCTCTACACGTGGCCTTGGGCCATTAATACCCAACCATCATCATCATCATCTCTCCACTTCGCCGATTATGATAGCTTTCTGGTAATGCTCCATGGCAGAGCTAAAAGCTTCAACAGCTCGGCTGTTAAGGAAACGCTCCTTTTATTCACCGAGTTTACAATGTCTGACGAGATGATCTACTTTGAGTCGCAAATGGGGTTTGCCCTGTAGTAGATAGTTGTAAGTTTTACTGTTTCAGTTATCGTACTCTTAGCTTGACCACCACGTCATGTAACGCTCGTAAGTGTAAATAACTCTGCTTCGGCCTGAATTTCGTGGGAGCTGCAGGTATTCACGAGACTTTTAGCGAGGCAGTAGCTTCATTTTTGCACTCTCAGCTTGGTACGCACTTTTGTGGTATCTGCAGAATACCTGACTGCCGAGGATAGCCTGAATTTATACTAACAAATAAAAACCGCCTTTGTACTGCCTGCCTTCAAAGGCAAACAGAGTGCTCTCCCATAAAAAGTAACAATTGGTACTTCTAGCTGCTTATATCTAGCAAACGAACAATACTTCCCTTGAGATTAACGATGCAAGCTAGTTATATTTTCTGAGCAAAGAAGCCTAAAGCTAGTAATCCTTTCTGAAAAAACAAACAGACTGGAATTTTAGAATAAGGTCTGAACTTTTGAAGTCAACTCCAACAATAAAATAGAAACAGTAATGTGTTTTTTTTTAATTTTTGCAGGCTAATGGACTTTTAACTCCACTGCAGAAGCAAGAATTTGAAATGTTAACAAGAAACAAGCAATCTTTCAATGATAACGCAGGTATTTGAATGATTTACAAGGAATGACTGTACGTTAAAAACAAAGGAAGAATAGCACTTTCAGGCTAGGATTAAATCAAAATGCCGTGTGCTGTTGAGGCACTATGCGGCGTGCGCATTCGAAACAGATTAAAGCAGGTGATTAGAGACAACTGGGGCGAGTCGCTGTCTGGAGATAAAAACGCATTCTTCGTTTGCAAACGCAATCGGGTAGAAGTTTTGTTAATCTCCTCCAGGTAATCTAGCACAAGAAGCAGAGATTACTAGGATGTCTCTGACTAAGGACTGGGGTGCGACATCGTATACCTAACACCAGCAGAAATGGGGTCGTTATAAGCGCTTCGGTCGTGAAATATTTCCGCTTCTCTTTTATTCTTATTTCCTTAGTGTTCAGTTGTCGCTGGCATATTTACGCACTATATTTTATTGAAATAGTAAACGGACCTTTTCTTGCCTGAGTGGAACGGTTATGATTTATTGAGCAAGAGGCAAGACCATGAACACATTGCTATTGTTCTCAAACGGCAGAAGACAGGTACGGCAAAAAGCGGCAGTTTGCTTTTCGACGAAGCCTTGTTATTGTTAAGCTATTCTAGATTTTTGGCAGTAAATACACAAATATGTGAAATAAAAACTTGACTATTAAACATTGCTGCATAATCAATTAGGTATTTACGAAAGCGTTTACTAGCAACTAATATTCACCAAGCCCTGAATACGATTTCTGACTTATTGCCTTCTTTAAAATCTTGCCCACATCCACCTCATTTTCTTATTTTTAGGAATTGCTGGCTGCATTCAAAGGAAGAAATTCAAGGCACTTTCATGGCATCGCTGTGGTGTTTACATATTTACACAGCCTGCAAACTGCATGGGACCGACATGCGCAGCTGCTCCAGACAAACTCCGCTCGGCGAGCAGTGTATCTTTTATTCACTTCGTACAATTCACTGTTTCTTCACTCCACCGCGATGGCTACACAGTCCAAGCCAGCCGATACCTGAAACTAACGTGCTGTCACAGCCAGAAGAGACAACTTTCGGTACCAACGCAACTAGTGACGCAACACCCACCTACGACGTAACAAAGCCGTGCAGCACCCCTATGGTGCTCTATCGGTGGCTTCTTCGTCTGTTCGAGCAACGAATCCCACAGATCAAAATGTCGCTGGATGGGCAAGGTCACGCTCTTTATGACAATTTCTGTCAGAGGATATAGATGGTATTGGTTTTTGCTGTCCTATTTAGGCCGGCTTTCCCACATTAATCTTTTATGCACGACTAATCTATGACTACCACAGCCAATTCTTCTAATAGCAGCTTCCCGTGATCCAACTTCTCGATCCATTGTGAAAATATAGGACCTCTTTTGGTGTTCGCACCTTGTGAGCCTCACGTGTGTAATGCAGCGCAGGATCCCAAGGTTCCCACCATGGGTTCGAGCGAGCCAAGATGCGTATACGGCAGTGGCGGCCCTCTCCTCGCATGTGCAGTCACTCCAAGAAGATGAAGTGGCTCCTCAGAACTGGATACAATTCCGCGTTTTCCATGGTACAACAAGTAGACCTCATATGACACACCTAGCCCTGGGGTAGAGTGGGGGATACCTGCCCACCGCACGCGCCAAGCCCAAAAACCCGAACGCGCAGGGCAGGTAATCAGCACCTGTTGGTTCAGTGGCGTTCGCCCCTGAACCAACAGCCAATGGACCCCGGATAGGATCGGAACCGACCACTACACTGACCGAGCAACCAATAACCACTCAAATCACCTGTGCATGCAGAGAGCGCGAAGCCAGAGAGTGCATGCAGATCCGACTCCCGGTACGTAGCCGACCTCACGCTGTTGAGAAAACGGCGGCCGCTCAAGTCGAAGCGAGCGAGCTGCGTGCACGGTACCTGGACGGAGTCTGGGCTCCGCCGTCTATCCCGGGTCAGACACGCGCGTGGGTCCACCGCGAGCGAACCCTCGAGCGGGTCCACTACATTACGCCTCATGTGACCCATGGACCGGCGCGCATTGGTAAACCCGTACCCCCTTTACAGGGAGGGCTAGAGGGGCTATCGTCGCCCATCTGGGAGAGCAGGTAGCGGGCTATGGCCAGAGGAATGACAGCAGTCCCATCGATATCCCCAAAACCTTTAAAGACGACTGTCTTTCTTTTGTTACGTAGACGCTACAATTTTGGTACATTTGTCTGTCTGTCTGTCTGTCTGTCTGTCTGTCTGTCTGTCTGTCTGTCTGTCTGTCTGTCTGTCTGTCTGTCCCACAAATCAACCACAAAAGATACTGATGGGTGGGCTCGCTGGTGAATCACTGACTCACTGCCGATTGAGGGGTTACCGACTACCCATCAGTATTGACCAATGTGAAACCCATGCGTGGATAACTTGCGGGTGTCTTCACTGGCGGGTCACCAGGGATGACGCTGGATTAACGCAGCTTTGACCTTCGGGTGGATGAAGGCCCTCGAGAAACCTGCTATGTAGAAAATACAAATTACGAGTGAGCGACCAGCGGGTCACCCGTACGTCATCAGTGAGTCACAGGAACCGGGAGAAGGGGGAGGGTCCTAGCAAGAGGAAGGCATGGCCGGAGCCTCACCAGGCAAGGTAAGCAGAAGCGGTGGCATCCTTCGGGCACCGATCGGTAGAGCTGATATCATCAGGCCGACTGGGCTTTGTGTGTATTTTTTTCCAATAAAATCTCTCTCTCTCTCTCTCTCTCTGCAGAGCAATCGTGCACGCAGTCGTTTCCTGAATTCGGTGTGTCAAAAACGGATAATATCATTTCTCCTGTCCTCTTTCTCTTTGTTTCTCTCTGTAATAATGTCGCAGCGTGTATATTTAGGTTTTCCTCCTCTGCAGTATTGCTATTACGTCACTGCAATAAAAGTAAGCAAAGAACGGACATATTAGTTAATATTAATGAATAAATAAAACAAAATTATTAAAAATCATTTTGTGCGGAAAAGCCAGAAGAACTTTCGAAATGCGTTGTGTTTTTGGTCTTCTGCCAATGTCGTCAGTGTTTAAATGCGGAGCATTTCTTAGGCTCGCCTGGTCCTCCGTCGTTGATGGCGGCGCCGTCCACACGCTCACTGTGCATGCGCAACTCTTCTCCTTACACCCACAGGTCCGCGATACTACACTATAAAAAAAAAGAAATAGTTAGCGGTGCCCGGTTTCGATCCCACGACTCTCTGGCCGCAACGGAAGGTACGCGGTGCTCTTCCCACTACGCTACAAATCCGGGACAGGATGAAGTGCTACGAACGCGCCTTATGTCCTTGACTCATTCAAACTACGTCAAGAAGCTACTGATACAACGAAGGCACGCGAAGCTGAACGTCAACGGAAACGACGAACTGAAAACTTTAGAGGGGGATGCTGAATTTCCCGTGGGAAAGCTGTGGCGGGAAGCGCCACGCGCCTTGCCGCTCAACCAGCCCCGTCCGCAGCGCCTCTGATGCTGATTGTGGCAGGATGCCCCTAGGGCTTGGCCAACCAAAGAATCCATCACGAGATAGGTTCGCGTTCAACCACCGTCGTCATCTTCCCGTAGGGGAACCCCCGAAGAAGAAGAAGAACGAGAAGACAAAGCTGCGAAGAGGAGGGCGTGTACATTGCTCTCAGCCGGTGCACCAATGTCAACAACCTTTACCTCACCAAAGCTGACGGAGACTACCGATTCTACCACAGAGACAACATCGACAAGAACATGATGGACGAGTTTCGGCGCCTCGAGAACCACCGCCTACTCACCGTAACACAACAGCACTTGCGTGCATTTGCCACCGGTGTGAACCCGGACGCGGAATTCCCTCTGGCGCTAGTAAAAACCAGATCAACATAACGGCAACATAATGGAACCACACGGAACCGCCACGATGCTTCGCATCCTCATCAGGGTTCCCCACGGGAAGATGGTGTAATTTTTTTTTTCTCTGACGTTTCGTCCCTCCGTTAGACTGTTAGGTCACAAGCTAATCTTCGGAGAAAGAACTTACTGCAGCGGTACCAGAGCTCACCGAAGCGCAGGGCACACGGTCTTACGTAAATTGTTACACGAATGTTCTGACCTTTCTATAGAAACGCGAACTGCGGGATCATCGAAGGCTTCCATTCCATTTCGTAAATATTCGTGAATATTTTATCACAATAACGCATGCTTTTTAATTCCATCAACGCAAAACCGTTTTGGATATGAGCAACGTAAAACGAGGGGAGGTAGTGTACCAGACGTATAGAAAAGAGCTGGGAATTTTATAGCCTGGAGGAACAGAAGCTTTCCCAAATAGGAAATAATGCATGCGCAGCTTTCTCAGATTGCTTAGTCGTAAAACACCCCAGGACTGTTTTTATCGTTTGCCATAAAGGCGGCTCGCTTTATTGGCTCTTGCATACAAATTTCTCCCCAGCGAATTCACCCGATACCGGCTTTTCCTAAGACCCGGCCGCGGTTTCCCAGAAAAACGGTGAATCTGACTCCCGCAGGCATAGTTAGTAGAATCAAGCCCTTTGTTTGGCTTCTATCAAATACTTATCTTTCCTTTCCCTCTGGATTTTTAGGACGACCGAATAACAAAAAAAAAAACACTAAAAAAGCCGTTTTGTTTGCTAAAGTGGGGAGTCCTTAAACCTTTATGGCTAACAAAACTTTCCCCCGCATTTTCTTCTATGATCTCAGCTACTGAATGACGCAGCTCCATTAGCATATAGCGAATTTCTATTCCTTTACCACCTTGGAACACTGAGTGAATGGCGAAAACAACCACCAGCACTCAGAAGGGGGGGGGGGCAAAACATGTCTGGTGAGTTGATAAAAAATGAGAAACCCCACAGGACAACCATGCAAAGGTAAGGCAAACAAAAATGATATGCCTGCTGTTGGCTACCGACTGAAAAAGAGGGACGCAGTAACAAAATATGAGCAAAAGGCACGTGATCTATTGCCCCTCACTTTGGGTTTCGCGACTTCGAATGATCGTCACACGTATGGAGTATTCTTGTCCTGCAGCGCCAGCAAAGCACAAAACCAGAAGAGAAAATTCCCCTCGTCTTCCAGCTTCTGCTGCTCCAATATCTATTCCAAAAAACACATTGCGCGTGAACGAAGACTAAGGCTTTTAGCAGCAGCACCAGCAGCCATCCATTATTCCACTGCAGAATGAAGGCCTCTCCGATTCTAACTACTGCTAAACTCCACTGGGTGAATCCATTATTTGCTACCAAGTTTTCTTTTGAAATTGTAGCTGTTGTGCAAGCCGTGAGTTCGGTGTTGCAGGAAGAATACCAAGAAAATGCGGAGCGCTCGTGAGCGCTTGCCACGCGGGGACCGCCGAGTCCCGTGCTCGCGCAGTGGCTTTAGCAAAAAAAAAACTAAAAATAAGCACCAGCACTGTCGCCAAGCGCTACTGCGCATGTTATGCTTGGAATGAGGAACACGCCATATCGATGCATATGACGATAACTACTACTAGCGCTATCATTTGTCAACGCTATATGTACTGCTTTCCCCCACTGTAATGCCAAACAGTCGCTGTAGGTACTGTGATATATAAATAAAGGAGCAATGACGGAACGTGTGAATAAATAATTTCAGACTTATACAAATGCGCGCTGATGGGTCCTTCAGTGCTCACGTATAAAGAAATCCTGCAGCTTCTTCATGATTCAAGCCTTGCGCGACTTGGTGCAAGCTTCGCCCGTTGAGCTGGTGGAAGTGTACAATGCTGGTGGAAGTCTACAATAACCAGGACAAATTAATTTATTACGGGCTATCCTCATCACTTTAGATTTAGATATGTTAAGCCCCATATGCCAAAGTTTGCACCAAGTAGAAATATTATTAAGGTCAAATTGTAGGCATTAAACGTCAGAGGAACTAGTAATGTTACCTTCACCGCGTAGATTGGAGCCAGATTTTTTACATCTCCCCTCTTCCGGTCTCCCCCTAGGCAGAAGCGGTTGGCAAGTGGTGCTCTACAAAGTTGCTTTGTTTGCACCAAGCACACTCTCCAATAAACTCCGTACGAGAGGCCACAAGGGGGCCACCCTCAGTGACCGAGCAATTCGTTGAAGCAGTATATGGAAGAATCCGTTTTGTCTTTGTAGCTCTGTGCTCAAGTAGGTCGTCTGCTACTTCAGAATTTACGTGAATGCTCCACAAGGATGCTCCTGTATTGCATGCGGTGCTTTGGTACTGTGTGGATTAAAGGCCACGCATTAGTTCTAAACACGTGTCCCGCGATCAGACTTATTTCCTCGGGGAAACTGTATCAGCCTGAAGTGATTTCTCTGCAGTTGTCAGTCAGTTTGTCCTTTCGCTTCTG
Source organism: Haemaphysalis longicornis (assembly GCF_048455015.1). NCBI lineage: Eukaryota > Metazoa > Arthropoda > Arachnida > Ixodida > Ixodidae > Haemaphysalis > Haemaphysalis longicornis. The sequence goes on along the minus strand of NW_027526335.1, from coordinate 14,739,188 downwards.
GTGCACCTTAATCTCTCTGATCAAACCGCCTATTACTCGTTGTAGTGGTTGCTGGTCTTCTTCTGCTGCTGCTGCTTCTTCTTTTGCTCCTCCTCCATCTCCTCCTCCTCACCCGTTCGATTTACATCGGTCAACTTGCAGCGTTACCTTTTGTTTCCCTTGTGTGCGCGTACTTTTAAATAGCCTGTGTAATAATAAATTGTGCATTAGCACACTTCGTATGTTGAAAGCAAAAGGCAACATACCTTCGCGCTGCGCATCTTGTTCATCAGGTATTTATAGCTTTATTTAAGAAAACGAGAACTCCATCAAGTGAAGCACATTTTCCTCCAGCGTTTCAGGTGTGAGTTCTAGGAATTTGTATACACATATGGACATCTTTATTCTACCATCATTCGCTAAGGCTGATCGCAAGTGAAAGAGGAAACTTCAGGTAACCCGTCTATACACCCAAAGTCGCCTTGCGAAAGCCGCCTGTATTTATATCGTCATCTACATCTACATGTCTGCTTTGCTTAGACAAATTTTCCTCTTCATTTTCTGGTTTCTTTTATCTATTTTTCATTCAACAGTGTACAGTTGCCGTATATGGGAGAGAGAACTGTAGTCGTGTGTTCTATCTGGTGTACTACCTAGACATACGTTCCTAAGATCCTAATGTTAGCGTGCACATCTTAGCTATAACTACTTAGTTATTATACTTTATTGATCGCAGTGTCATAACCGGAAATTGGGAAGGTTCATTATCTAAGTCTCTACGTTTATCAGAGCGCCAATATCTTCATAAATTCAGCGGTGCGTTGCCGTGCACTGTACGACTACAGTCACACTCACTTTAAATAATGACACAAATAGGAGGACACTTATACAAGGTTGCACTCACTAGAAAATGTGTGTTCGTCGTTTAGAAAACGTCCACACTTCTGAATGCGATTTTTCGGAAAGATGGCCATCCAACCCTTGACTGGGCGGCTGGTGGGGAACAAAACGTAATAGTGCAACAATAATGTAAATGGAAAGACTTTATTCACCGTATATATAAATGCGATTTCATACCCATCCAGACCACATTCCAGATTGCCGGTTCAATCTCGGGACGTCTCTGCGTGGCTTGTTCCCACCCCCCCCCCCCTCTCCCCCGCTTCATCTCTATTCGTAATTCCTTTATTGTAAAAGTGTGAGTCAGTGGCACATAAATATAGCTATTCCGGGTATACGTTTCCAAATCCAGATGGGCGCACGTACAGAGCATTTGCAAGTCTGCGGCCATCGCCGCCGGCGACAAAGGCCGACCTCACTAAGCCAGTCGATACGCCGAGCGGATAGTGAAGGTGGAGATGAGAGCGGCGAGACGGGTGAAAGTGGCTGGAAGTCGAAGATAATGTGGAGCTCATTACTGAAACCCGCTGAGGTCACGCAGAATGGCCGCGAAAATGCACTCTGAACGTATTCAAGGGGGCTTGAGTAAACGGGAGCTCCGCAGGCGTTCCTGGGTTCTGACGGAAGCTGTAGTACGTTTGTTCTTGGGAAAATGGTTGAGCCCATTGGTTTGGTTAGGCTTCAGACCTTAAGATATAATGTCATTAAATGCCCAGAATGGAGGATGCAGCACTTACCATAGTGGTATGTGTACAAAGGAAGAAGGAATGAAATGGACTGGGGATAATATTAAACTCAAAGGGGGTTCACCTGCATTCTGCCCATCGCGGGGTGGGAATAGTGGGGGAAACAGGATAGAATAGAGAAAAGCAAAAATTAGAAAGGGGAGGCAAGATTTGAGAACAGTTGTTCCGCTGTGGTCGATCCTGTCGCAAAGCGCGCACCTCAAACTCTGACTGCTAGCTGGGGTCATGAGCGTACGGTAGACGAGAAGTCTCAACGTGAACGGTGAAGCATACATGTGAGCTTGCCGTGACGAGGAGCGAAGTCTGCGGTGGTTCCAATCACTTCGGAGTTAGCTGGAATGGACTATGCCCAACAGACGGGTTCTGGGGGGCGGGAGCTTGCACTCGACGGCCCACAGAAACAGCAAGAAAGCCGGGGAATACCTAAATCCCGTCCCCCGGGATACAGGCCCCACAGAAGCAACACTGACGTATTTGTTTTGTTGCGTTAATAGCAGCGCAGTTCAGGAAGTCTTCGAAAAATTTACTGTTAACGGATGCTGGTTCTACTCTACCTGATTCAAGGGAAAGCCATGCACAACGTCACAACTGCCATGAGGTCACAGCAGGCACAGATCCCCTTGAAGACCACAGGACGACTGAGTGAAAATTGTGCGCGGAGAGAGCTGCCGTCGCAACGCTGGTGACGTTGCCATGAAGACGACAAGTTTAAGCGTCGCTAACCAGTTGTTTCTGCCTGGAAGGGCCTCTTCCCCACCACTTTCGCCTCTCTGCAGTGATACTGCCGTGAACCATGCAGGGGATTTGTTTATTTCTGTGAATGCTTTTACCGCCCGGCTCCGCCGGGCTGTGTTATGTGTCCTGAGTCACGCGCATGTTCCATTCTTTCTTTCTTATGCCGCATGGATTATCTCATTTGATAGGGAGAAGGGTTCAACCTAACGCCACTAGCCTAGAATAGTCGTCTTATATCCACAGTGTTCTGGGTGTAATTCGACGGTTTGAGAAACACCCGCGCATAAAGATAAATGCCAACAGAGCAGATGCCGCGGCGTTCGATTCGCCGACACTCGCCTGCGCACGTCACTTTGTTGACTGCTGCTTCTCCGCCTGTGTGTTCTTTGAGTTGTTAGGGGAGCACGGGTTCGCTATAGTAAACTTGTTTTTTCTTCAAGACAGCTGCGTCGTCTTTGGCTACGCGACAATATGTACTAAAATGCCTAGAATTTATCACAATTCATACGTGAAAAATAGCCTTATAGAAAGGTCCGCGAATATTTTACGATCGTTTTTCGTTGATTATACCTTGCGATACCACCATTAGCCATTCTTCGAAGGTTAATTTCGTGGAAGTAGCGTTGTGATTACACACTGCGTTGTAAAAGGTGCCGCGGCGATAGCGCTTGCTAATCAGGGTGCGGCTTCGACATGGTAAAAAGCGCACTAAAACGAGGACACAAGAAAAAGGCGGTGACACGGGACGAGCGCTAGACATCAACTATGGCTTTATTCACAAGAAAGGCTATATATACACACATACAAATGCGCAGAAACGCAAAAAGATACACAGGGCGCAGCTTTCACAGAACATGATATTGACGCTGTAGATAGGCTTTCTCTTTTGTGTGCAAGGCTATAAGTATTACTGAGTACAAGTGAAGCGCTTAAGATGACATTTCCTTAATGGCTACACGAAAGCCTTCTCACTAAATGCTGAATGGAAAAAAAAGAACACTAGTTCTACATCTGAACTGCAGAGCGCAAAAGCTTTCGTGTCGAATATGTTTGCTTATTTTCATCGCACGTCTGGTGTCACTGGGATAAACGAAACTACAGTCAAACGCCGCTACAACGAACGCTTCTACTACGAAATGGCCTGTACAACGAACCATGCCATATGGCCTGGCCAGATTCCGGTGTTTCCTATGTATTGTGAACGCCACTACAGCGAATACCACTACAGCGAATTTGCCTGTTTAACGAAGAAAATCATGCGTTCCCAATCGCTGAATTGTTGTTTGATAACGAATACGGCTAGCCGCACACGTGGTAACGCGGAGCAGCGAACCGAATCCGAGCAACCAGGCTCCTCGGGGCTGCGTCGCCACGGCCCGCTGCTGCCGCCGATGGCACTCCCTAATGCAAACGGCCAGACCAAGGCCACCCCGGCCTATCCTTTAAAGAACTACAAAAATAAAAAAGGGCGATAATGCCGCTGCACTGCTGCTCAGGGATGTAGCCAGCGGGAGGAGGGAGTTCGACCCCCCCCCCCTCCTTTCCCCCTCCTTCCGAAATATTTTCCAAGCAGCGCGCGTAAGCGAGGGCTAGTGTTTCCTCCCACAAAACTCCTCCCCGGGAAGCCCACATGATTCCTTTTACGCAGCCAGAGAGGGGACGGTTCGCCTAATTGCGCCTTTGGCCCTCGGGGCGAAGAACACAATCACTGCGGGGGCGCAAACGCCCGCACAGAATGGCGGCGTGGCCCGACTGCGGTTACTGCTGAACCAGCTGTATACCTTCGGCCTTTCTTGTGTCGACAGACGCCGAATAGACAAAATAGGAGCGCGGAAGACATCGACAAACAATTTCCATGTCGCCTCTTAACTTCCAGGTTGGATGGCCTTCCTTTTCTTTCGCTCCCTTCACTGTTTTTCTGTCGGCGGAAAAGCAGTCTGGACCGAGTTTTGTCGTCGCAGCAGGGTCTACAGTGTAATAAATAAAATGAGAAATGGCACAGAACAGGCACGGTGCGTCGGCGTGGTCCAAAGTCCTGACTGGCTGTTCTGCTGTTCCCGGAGCACTTGCACTTTTTAGCGAGAAGAAAGAAGGAAAAGGGCGACCGGTGTGCAAATTTGGGATGAAACGTGCATTTGAGATTTTTTTTTTTTAGAATGACAGGGCGGTTGCGAGAAGGAAGGGACAAAGGACAATAACGATTTGGAGGAAAGTTTTCGGGCAAGTCTTGGGGAGGCGGCAGCATAAAAACGGCGTAAGAAGAGTCAGATAAGTGTGCGCATGCGCGCACTGCCTGACTGCGGAGAGGAGCGAGTCTGTTCCTGGTCTGGTCTGTAGCGTGGTTGTTCGATTACGCCGTGTTCGTGTGCAACGTCTTGGAATCGCGATGAGTGCAGGTGAAGGTGCAGGGACTAAAAAGCGACGACAATTCAGCCTCGATGAGAAGATGAAGATCATCAGTGCCGTGCAGAGCGGCCGGAAAAAAAAGGACGTAGCCGAGGAGTACGGTATCAGCCCATCGACCTTGTCGAGTCGACGTTCCTTACGGACAAAGAAATGTATGTTTGTAGTGCTGCACTGGGTTTTTATTAATTTATGTTACATTTCACTTTAATTCCTTCTTTTCCTTTTTGCTTCATCGTGTTTTCTAATACTGAGTGAATGTAATTATGCCTGCTTTTGTTTCTTGTGGCATAGGGTGTTTAGAAATTTCACCTAGATGCGCGGTTTAGTGTTTTCTATCTCGTCAAAATTCCTTAGTGTTCTTTTGAATAGTACTATAGTTTTACATGTATAATATTGCGTTTCCTGTTATTCTATTTGTCCTTTTTTCTCCCCTTTCGAGTCCGCCCTAAATATACTACTTATTTTGTATTGCTATATTGTCAATATTTTTTTATAATTTATATTACTACTCTGCAGTGCATATAGCTCTATAATATTCCACTGTATGATATGATTAAGCGGATTTCACTGTGTTTTATTCTTCTATGTAATATTTAACCGAGGGTCCTGGTGCAGTCTCGACTATGGGACCCTCGTCTGTATAATTTTGCTTTGTAACCTTCATTTTCTTGTAAGATTGAATAAACTTCTTATATATGCTTATCTGCTTTATAGGGTGTCAATTTTGTGCGCGACGCATATAGCGAAGTGACGTGTATAACGAACAATTACCACGGTCCCGCACGCTTCGTTATACAAGCGTTTGACTGTATATCTCTACCTCCACTCAAATATCGCAGGGAAATATTGCGAGAGTGCTTGTTTAAAATAATATATTTTAATAATTTAGTTTGCGAGAATAGGTTACTATCTGATCCATTCTACGTACCTGCAAACAATGATAACCGACATAAAACCGGCTTTCCGGCTTGTTAAAGGGCGTTTCCACCATTCTTTCATAGCCAGCTTTTGTGTTCGCCAGAATCGGCATCAATGTGCTGTTGCTGAAACGTCGGACGTTACTTCTTTTAGCTATGCAGAGACGATACTTCTGGTGTGAGCAGCTGGTACCTTTCTTTTTTCTTGTCTGCCTCCTCCAATTTTATGGTAGAATTGCGTCCCCAGCACTGGCATAAAATCGCTACTAATCATTACATTAAAAAACCTGCCTGGAATGGAGCAAGCCGGCGGGAGCAATACATGTAACAGAATAAAACAGAATACAAAGAAAACAGGGGTGAGACCAGATGGCATCGAACCCCAGTAATCACATTTTGCTTTTCTGTCTTTTTGACATCGAGGCGGCATCTGACCACAGTGCTAGTTTACCACCGCGGTTGCTTTGTGGCGGCTTTTGTATTAAGTTTTTGGGCGTAAAAAAACTGAATCCCTCTTAGCTCCATCCGAAGTCTCCCCTCCCTTTTTTCGGTTACAAAACTATCTCTGGCTCTCCGTATCTGTTGTTGGCAGTTATCTCTTTCGCACCCCTATTTGTATAATACTCCGCGCACTTTTTTTTGTTTTGTTTTGCCATGCGGAAAGGGCGGATTACGAAATGATACTCGGCGTGCAAGGAGGGAAGAGGAGCAGCGGGATTTATATGCGCATATCTTTGGGGCAAATCGTAGGCCCGCAGACTGCCCCCGATATTTTGTCGCCGAAGTACGGTATTTTCCGCAGGCTGTCATATCTTTAATATATACCTCTCTCCTCCTTTTTCCATCGCCTCTCCTTTCGCCACTCATCTTTTCCTCAGTCTCTGTCTCACCCTTTCTGTCTGTCTATCTATATCCATGCCTTTCTTTCTCGCTGTCTTCTCTCCCTGTGCTTACACTGAGTGCTCACCCTCGGCCTCATGGGACGCTCCACCCTCTCCTTGCTTTTCATACGCTGACTGTTGACGTTCAGGCGACGCAGTTTTCCTTCTCCACCTGAATCCTTTTTTTTTTCTATATCATCTCACCCTTCGTCTTTTGTGCGTGCGTGCGTGCATTGCTGGCGTCCAGGCTTACTCCTCTTCTTACTCCTCTTCTATTTTGCTCCTTTATTGTCGTAGTCTCCATGTTTCTGACCACTTATTTTTGGATTGAGTCTCCACCTCCCGTCGCCAATATCTTACCCTCCAACCGCCAGCAACTTTCGCTATAAGGCTTGTATTGTCTCTGCCCTCTCTTCCTTTCTTCTTTCTTATGCGCTTCCTCGGTGACACGTGTCACCCTTTAACACCAATGTAGAGCTTCACGTCCTCCAGTGTTGCGGCGAGAACAGGCAACGGTGCGATTTTTCGCCTCGTCTCCTTCCTCGTATTCAAGCGCCAGGGGGAAGGTATGAAATTGCCAGGCACCTTGGCGTGATTTTTCCGGTGCTTCTGTGTACATGGAAAGAAACGATGCCGCCAAAATGTTATAAAGAAACGGCACGAGGAGCAAATACGGTGCGGGGGCAGAGAAGCGACGAGAAGGTAAAGACAAAATATCTACTGGTCGGCAACTGTTCAGTTTGAATTTTAAGAAGCGTGAGCTGGGTAACTATGTATTTCAAGCGCATTTACCAAAAAGAAGACTAGGTACGTATCCCCGTAACCCCAATGAAACAATAGTCTGAAGCGCTTTTTCCGGACCTCTTCCTCTGAGTACTTTCACGACACTTCATTTACTCAAAGCAAAATAAAATTGGAAGGAATGAGCGGAAAGCCCTACTTTGGGCTTCCTCTAAAGCATTTTCCGGCTGTTTTCTTGTACATTTACGTTGTTTGTATGCGGTGCAGGAGTCAAGAAAGGCTACGTGATATTTATTTCGGCGGAACTAACAGAGATGTCGGAGCTATGATCTAATATACAAGAACCCAGTATTTGGATGTCCGTCTTGCCGAAGAAGTCCGGTGTGAATGTGGGGTGATTTCAGATAAGATCGAACAAAGTGTTCCTGGTCGACTCAACCTGCTTAGATTTTTTATTATCATTCCCTGATTATTGCAATGTTGGAATTCAACAATATTTTCCCGACGAAAATTTTTATGAAGTGTAAAAAAGTTTGTAACGCGAGAAGGTGGACCACCACAGCTACATGTCCATGCGCCTCAGCGAACTTTAGCGATGTCTAGATACGATACTAGTTATGCGGGGCAATTTGTAAATTTTAGCCACAATTTACGCCTGGGTTTATATTTATCTGAAAAGTTTTGCTGCTGTCGAAAATACAAATTTTCCGCAAGAATATGTCACGTTTGACCGACAGCGCAATTTTGGTCGAAATGTCAGCGTAAATATCACGAAAAGTACTGAAGTTAAAACCTTCAATTTTACTCACTTCGGCTACTTATAGTTTTAAACAAACAGGGTATTATAATTTTATATTGTATGGTTACCGTGCAACGGGCACGCAAGTCTGAAAAAAAAACAACTGAAAAACAAATTTTAGCAGCTAAATAAAAAAAAACACATATTCGAGGTTCCTCAAATTCTCCCCAAATGTGGGCCCTTGCATCTACTTGAATTATCATCAAAACATGTTGCATCATTTTGCTCCTGGAGCGTGTACAGCGCGAGAGAGGAGCCCGATCCGCCCGGCTCTCCACGACGTACTGTATAGTGATAGCGACTTCCCTCAGATTTGTATAACATACATGTTTTGTATAAAAGGCAAATGATCCCTTCGCAAATACAATAGGTAAGGAATGTAACCGAAACAATTGCATTTTTAATGTCCACGTTGGCACCATAGCAACTATTCTACGACCAATTTAAGGTCTATGGATTGCGGGAAAAGTGACAAAACTATTATGCTCAGCGCCATATTAAAAAAAAAAAACGATCTTTCAATTTTTGTGACTCTCACAACATCTTGCCCGATAAATTACCTTTGGTTAGAATTACAAACACCTGGCATCACATCGATACTGGAGTTTCTACAGCACCCTATTGCTATAAAAGCAGCAGCGCTGGAACGTACTCTGGAAAAGCGCGCATTCGTTAACAAAAACGAACGATGCTCTTCAAGTGCAGTTTTTCGAGCTTCCTCTGGATTTCTTGAAGCAGTGACACTCTTCCTTTTGATATGCCATTTTTCTCACCCAGATAACCCATATCGCCAGCACATCGTATCCGTGCACACCGCAATTGTAACTGTGCTGTATTAGTTCTATAAAATCAAATATTTTACAAAAAATGAGAAGTTGCACGCGTTTTTGCTCCTTAGTTTGGCCGGAAAACCGTGTGCTTGCCTTTAGGTAGTGACCCATCTACTGCTTACTCGCACGCACGCACACTCGTGTGGCGCTCACAGTGATTGGGGACTCGACATCGGGCAGGGCGGGAATACTTGACTAATGATCAGCTGGAGTTCTCAACGCAAAGTCAGACAGAAGAAGTTGTGGTTTTTTTGGCACAGCATCCTTTTGGTTATAATGCGGCAAACACATGGTAGAATGGTTAAGTTTAGGTTTAAAGATGGTATTTAGGGATTTTTAAGATTAAAAACATTATTTTAAAAGGACACAAAGACGTGCATAGCTGAAGCCGGTGTATAAGGCGTGTGCGTTCAAAAAATTCCAAAAGATTACTAAAATCCACCAGTGGTTCATCACCAAGTAAAAGCATAGGGTTCAGAGGAATGCAAAGGTGTATGATGATCTGAAATGTTCCATGCACGCTGCTTCAAGGTGTGGGAAGCTTATTAAAACATGCACTACGGTAAGATGATCTCCACAGTGATCACACACGGGTTTCTGTTCTTTTTATTGGATCACCTATTCGCAGTAGGCATAAAATAACTTCATAAAAACGGTTTCTATGTATGCCACTTTTCTATTCTGATAGGTATGGCTTTACTAGGTGTAACTTATTCTCAGTTTGTCTGTCCCATTCAGTTTGCTGGTATATTCTAAATGAATTTAGTATGGTGTTTCGAAGGTACTGGTAAAGAACACTGAACTTCGTTATTACACAATGCCTGCTTGGTATTGCATGCTGCTCTATCAACAGTTTCATTTTCTGAGATGCCATTGAGGCTTAGTTTTTAACAAAAGACGACACTAATCCCTGCCGATACAAGGCAGCACAGTCGATGTTTTAGCACACCTAGGTCATGCAGAGCTGAGGGGGGTCGCTATCACTACAGTAAATCATGGATAGCCTGGCGGATAGGGCTCCTCTCTCGCGCTGTACATGCTCGAGGAACATAATAATACATGTTTTTCATGATAATGCAAGTACATGTAAGGGCCTACATTTGGGGAAAATACGCGAAAAATCGAATATGGGTTTTTTTGTACGTTAGCTCCTGAAATTTGTGTTTTTCAGTTTTTTCTTCAAACTTGCTTGTCCTTTATATCTGACAATATAAAATGCAATTCTAATATTTGGATTGTTTGTTGAACTGTGAGGGGCACACATGAGTAAAATTTGAATGTGGTAACTTCAGTAATTTTTCTAATATTTAGGCTCAAAGTTCAACCGAAATTGTGCTCTGAGCCGAATTTGGCATTTTGACAGTAGCAGCACTTTGACAGTAGCATTTGACAGTAGCAACACTTTTCTAAATAAATGTAAACTAGGCGTAAATTGTGCATAAAATTTACAAATTGCCCCTCATAAGTAGTTTTGCAGATAGACGTCGCTAAAGTTGGCCGAGGCGCACGGGCACGTGGGGAAGGGGGGGGGGGGTCCACCTTGTCGCGTTTCAAACGTTTTTACAGTAATACAAAATTTTTATGCAAAAATCACTGCTTTAATGTTGACATAGGAATATTAATGAAACGATATAACAAATTTTCAAGCAAATTTAAGGGGTCGACCAGCCACACTTTGCTCGATCTTATCTGAAATCACCCTGTGTATGTTTTTTTAATAGCTGGACGCCACTATATTTGCGTAAAACACGAAAAAGAACCAACATACAACAAGAAGTACTTTAGGGTAAGTGGCTGAGTAAAATCAGGATTTATACAGTGTCCAACGCGAGTGCTACCGACAGGGTTACAAACAGCCAGGGTGTTCTACGTATTCAAACAAAGGACAACAGCAGCTTGGCTTTCACGTGATTTCAGGAAGGAAGTACAGGAGCTGAAAGAAATCCCGAAACATGTTTTTTACACAACCAGTAAGCTTGTACGCCTGATTATAAGATATTGGGCTCGGTTCAGGTGAGCCAAATGCCATTTATTTTATATAGATGTATTGGAGAAAGCTAACTATTGAGCTACAAAATTTTGCACTTCGTCCCAGCGCTTAAGGCATTCCCATCGTACGTTCCCGCAAAGTGCTTTTATGCTTGGCGATGTCAATGCGGGTATCCGCCGAGCTGCTGCAGTAGTGTCATTATGCGGCGCCTAAGGAAACCTGGAACACATAGAGTTTCATACAATAATAACTAGAGGGGAGACTGGCGCTAGTGTCGACGCGAACATGGAAGCGGCGCTTACGCTTAAATGGGAACGATGGGTAGTTCTTGAACCGGATTGCGTAGGATCGAAACGAGCCTCTGGCTGCGGAAATTATGTTTTTTGACAAAAAAACTCCTATTTTCTGGTTCTTCGTTTGCAAATTACATAGAGAACAAGAAAGTTAGTGACAAAAAACCGGTTTCGCACGAAATGAAACGGCGCGTTTTAATAAAAAGCAGACGCGGAGTCGAGGAGGTTTGTGGAGCAGGTTTGCCATTTGCCGCCAACTACAGCAGGACGCGGACTTCTTCAAAAACTACTTGTAAAAGTTTCGGCGCCAGTGGTTTGTAATAGGAAGAGAAAAGTTTTGTGCTCATAAAAAAAGAAACCGATTACCTTTGGAGAAGTTACTCTTGCCTGAATTAGTGACATTCTTCAAGCTGCGTTCCTATCAGCTGCCGGTACTGCTGGTCTACACCGTATGAGCCGGCGTTCGCACGGAAGGTGTGGCTTTCCAAGCGATTCGCAACCGTCGTCAGATTCGACAATGCATTGCTCTGCCGAATGAGCAGCGCCGCAACTCCTAACTCGCAGACAACTTCGCCGCACAGAGCGTTGTCATTTGTGTTTTCGTGCTCGCTGTTCCGGCAATGAATTGATAACCCACCCAATTCGCAACTCTGGTTATAAAATATTCTACCCAGGATGGCGTCAGTGCGCTCGCAGCATGCAGTTCAAGGAGAAACGTATTTTTGATAGCTTCTTCGAAAGCCCCGCATAGGCAAATGCGTTCATGTAAATCCAAAACGAAAACAAAATTGCCTGCAATCCACAGTAACTTCTACAAGCCATCGAGCGCCAATCCGAATCCAGAACTACCCATGACGCCCATTGAGGCGTACGATTGCAGCGCCAGATTCCTCTCTAGTTCTTATTGTATGAAACTCTATGCTGGAACTGACAGACGGTGCCTCGATAGAGAGAGCACAAGCAGTGCGTCAGGGTGGTATGTGCCCGCATGACGTCAGGCCTGTCGTTCCGCTTCGACTCCAACATCACTCGCAGCTTGAAGTACACCGAGTTTAACATAGCTTGGTGCGTCGTAAAGTCGAGGATTACGGCTGCGTAACGTCAATCCTTGAATGGGGTTCCAAGGCTCTCAGTCTTAGTAACGGAGAGAACAAGAAAAGCCCAAAGCGAAAAGGGCAATGCATATAATGGGGATCAACACGAACACAACATCGCCAAGTTGAGCGCTATCCACGCCGTACGTCTTCCTCCCCCCTTCGCCCCAAATAAAGAAACATTAGCATTCGCGTGTTATTATAAAGGAATCTCAAAGCTGCTTTCCGACATTTTCCCGCGTTGTTTTAGACAAATTATTCTGAGGGTTAGCCAATGCATTTTGTAGGTTTGTCGACACGTGCGTGAACACTGCGCAGACTGGTGGGCGTGGAAATTAGGAGCGCTCAATGCCAAAATAATATTTAACCGCATTCGATATCGTTGTATCTTACAACAAAGCATGGCACAGTCTTCCCCTTAGACAGTTCTCTAACGGCCCTAAAATTTCCAATCCTTGTGAGTCATAAATAGTCATGAAAGATGCTGTAAAAACACTTCAGAACGCTCACTCACTTATTAGAATGCATGCGCTTATGTGGGAGCCGCAAGGAAGATGGCTGTAACCTGTATTTAGTATCTTTATCTTAAAAGGAATTTCCCGAAAATGTTACCGCTAATCTTTAGATGACGCAATACCCATGGTATATTTTTCTTCATTCTGATAAATATTTATAACACGAAATATTGCTGTCTAAAACGATAACGCTTCTTCTGCAACCGTTAGAGGACACACTCCCATGCTTGCAGATCTCGCATAGCGTGTACTCATTCAGACCGATCGAGATGACGTTCGTGCGGCCGAATTCCATTAGCTGTTCCGCTTTCGAAGTCGTGCCACCTCACCACGTTAGTTGCACAGACGGATGATTACAGCGGCTGCACACAACCGATAAGCACGAAATATCCTGGACTCGGCTGTGGCCTTGTGGCAGCTGGGGCCTCAGTGCCTGTCGGGATTCCTAGTCGAGGCCGTTAGGGATGAGATTTCCCTCGGCTCACTGGGCATTACGGAGTAGGTACGTTGTCAGTGAAACATCGGAAAAGAATGCTTCCGTTCCTTTCGCCCGCGTGTTCACTTGCTTAAGTATAAAAAAGGCGGACAAAAATGTTTCCACCCTCAATTACATTCCGCAAGCAAGCAAGAAGGTTTTTTCCAAGGCAGTTTGGTAAAAAACGTCTTCTGGTAGACCTCTGGAGTTACCCTGACTCGAGAGTTAAAATACACCGAAAACAACTGTGCTAACATGTTCAAACTTCGCATACAAACCCTTCGTTTAAAGCTGCAACGTTTCTGTGAAGATAGCAGGATGACTTAGATTGGACTAAGACACAAACAACTTTGTCACAGCGGGATAATTTAAAGGAACTTTCTTTCAGGGAGGAGTGGCGGCCAAACTGAGCCATGAGCAGAATGGGTCAAGTAGTTCCAGTTGTAAAGAGAGATGCTTCAAAAACTCTTCCTGCGTGCTTCCGTGAATGTATTTTCACCGTGTGGAGGGCATGTCAAGCGTGTCACCTTCAGACCATCTGAAGCGCATGATTTGATGTCCTTCATACCTTCCAACACTACCGTCATCAGAATAAATCCAGTACACTTGACTTGAACTGACTGCAAATGCTAAACATCCGTAAATTTGATGCGGGAAAAAGACAACTTTCATTTCCGTCCTGTTCAAGAATGGCGAAGAAAAAATGAATAATTTCTTGACTTCTGAAACCAGCGAGTTCGTGGTTGTCAGAACGCATTAAAAGGTTATTTCATTTCTAAATAAATAAAAGTGGGAAACGCCAAAACTGCTCAGAGTTCCCGTCAGTTGATGACAGTTCAGTGCATGTGCCATGCGGAACTGGTCCTCAACTTTTTTGCCTTCTCCTACATGAGGCACGCACGTACACTTCTGAGTGCGTAGAAAAAGGGCTGAACTATGTCCCCACTCCCTTTTCTCAAGCCGGTACATAGATAACGAGGTTCATGAAATAGACTGAAAACTTACGAAAAAACGTATCACTGGAAGCAGAATATTATTCTTTTGCGATTTCGGGGGGGGGGGGGGGGGGGGAGGGGGGATTTTGGAAAAAGTTGTAAAGAAAATGATTTTAGCGAGCTTTGATGCTAAAAACAAACTGCGAGCAAAACAACAGGGACAGGAACACATGAGGACAACTCAAGCGCAGCTCTTCGCTTGTGTTGTCCACATGTGTTCCTTGTGTTGTTTTGCGCGCAGTTGTTTGTTTGTGTGCCTGACAATCAAGCCACAGAAATGTCACGTGGGGTTGCGAGAAAAAAAGAGCGATCAGAGAGTTTCGCCGTAGGTCTCAAGATAAATGTGAATAAATCTGAATTATTGATAAATAAACATGATGAACGTGTCCTTTTAAACATAGGCAACGAAACACTGCAACAAGTATAAGTATATAGCTACCTTGGTCAGACTGCCAGTGCTGCCCGGAACCACGAGAAAGAAATCCGGCGGAGAATAGGATTGGGTTGCAGTGCCCTCGGAAAGCACTTGCAACTTGTGAAAAGTAAGCTGCCTCTATCCCGAAAAAGACAGATATTCAATTAGTGCATCCTTCCGGTGATCACATACGGAGCGGAGACTTGGCGCCTTACTAAACAACTAGAAAGCAAACTTAGAACCGCCCAACTTGCCATGGAGCGAATAACGATAGGAATAACGCTTATAACAGGAAACAGCAACCTGAAATAGGAAGCATACTTGGGTAGAGGATACCATATCAAATTAACAAAAAGAAATGGACTTGGGATGGCCATGTAGTATGACGAACTGACAACAGATGGCTCACGAGGGCAACAGAATCGATACCGAGCCAGAGAAGTAGAAGAAGAGGATGGCTAACTTTCCGGAGAGACGAAATAAGAAAATTCCGAGGCAAAGAATGGACTCAGGTAGCGCAGGTCAGAAGCAGGGGGCGGTCAATAGGACAGGATTTCGTCCTGCAGTGGACCTAAATAGCTGTTGCTTTTGAGGATGATGATGATTGAAGTACGCAGGCCAGAACTATTGTTGTACGCGGAATAGAGATGTATATTCCGAGATTTTGTTAAGGAATAGAAGGTGCGCTCAACTCCTTCAAAGGTCGGTCCGTCCGCTAAGGTGTTTTTTCCTCAGCCGAAATAAAATTTCTTTGACTTGATTGTACATCGCTTTCGTTTGAGCTAGACCATATTACTCCAAAAAAAGAATGAAATCGAAACAGGAAAACAAGGTTCAATTTCTGACGAGTGAAAGTACTTTCCACATCTAACGCTTTCACGCAGTTGTCTTCAGTGCGAGTGGAAAGCTCCGCAACCAATTTCCGCTTTCGGCACAGCACTCGTTCCACAGAATAAATTTTCGTTCTTGCCTTTCATAGTTCCTTCATCCTCTTCCTGTAAAAATACACCAAAAGAAGAAAAACAGAAGAAACAGGTGCGGAATCGGAGATTCTAATCCGAAGAGCAGGGCTGCTGTGGAAGCTCGTGATAAAAAAACGGGAAGCATGGCCATATACTTTACAGCATACGGCCTGCGAAGCGAAATTGGCTGCCGCATGAATAGAGTGAGCGGTGCGTGCTGCGGACTAGGGGTTATTCAGAGTGCCGCCTAAGGAACCATGCTGACAAAGAAACCTGGAGAATTCCTTTTATTGGGAATAACTATTAGTTAGATCGAAAAGTTAGGAAATGATGGAGTATGGGTGTACCGCTGAATAAATGTCAAATATTCGCACAAAAGAAAATTCCTCACAATTCATGCCGGGAACGTGCTTGTAAATAAAACCAAGACGAGTACACCACAGAAAGCTCGGTTGACTTAAAGGAGCCATGAAGACAAAATACAAGTTTGTTTTATTCGAAAGATTTCGTGTTTTATAGTGTCCCCAGCGCTTGCGCGGCAGCAACTGATGGCGTATTCACTGAGAAATTAATCAATTTAGGTTAAAATTTTGATTCTCCCGCCAAATCGTGTGTTTTGCTGACGTCTACAATGAAGTCAGAACGGCGCGTATACAAACTAAATTTTACTGCGCCATTCGGCTCTGCGGCCTTGCTTGCCGTCAAACCTCCCATATCGCGCTAGCATACTCAGCACTCCGCCGTTGCTTTGTTTTTGACCGTATTTACACCTGGCGTGTTTGTGTTACGGTAGAAAGTAATCGCTTAGCTAAACATAGGATATGCTTGACAAACAGGGTCACGTAAAGCAACGTCGCTCACGCCAGTCGGCCAGCGTCGTATAACTCCAAAGCGTCGGACGGCTGTGCAGCTAAAACAAGCATAGTGCGCCCAGTACCAACAGCAGTGCGGATCGGTCCTTATGTGCTTACGTGTATTTTCGTCAGGTTAATTGTATGCCGCAGCATTCTTACTGCTGTAAAATGGATATGCATTACATTTAGGCGCAAAAAGCTCGTTCGGCAAGCCTATATGGTCTGCCTAATTTGCGTTTGCTTTTGCCGCCCTACGCCAATCGCAGAGCTGTCTGGTATGACATCATAGGTTCTGTTGCGGGAAATGAGCTAGTGGGTCGCAAGGCCATTCCATTTTTTACTAATTATACACCTTATTTGAGCGAAGATTTCGTTAAAAGTGCTGTCAGTATGATTCTAACGAGGCAATCTTTTGAATGAACCAAACTTGTGTTTTGTCTTCATGGCTTCTTTAAGTCCAAACAAGTGCAACAAACAAAACACGATTTTTTGACGTATGAGTTTAGCCTACTCCTCGGTAAACCAGATTAATAAAACTGGCATTAAAATTTTATTGAACCAAACAAACATGCGGATGTGTCGCCTGAAGTATGTCTTTCTGTATGTCTGTCTGTGTTCCGGTTCAGCCTACCGGCCAAAAGTAAAAAGGATACTTGAACGACAGGTTCATATAGGCAGAGCTTTTCCAAACCATTACATCTGGAAACACTTTATGCTTGTCAACATTGTTCATGAAAAAGAAAACCTTGTTTTTGTTCTTGTTCGTTTTTTCATGTGTCGTAACTTATTCCCTTAGCTGCACGAAGCAACTTGCCAAGAGCCCAAAAATACGCGGTATCTGAGCTTCAAGGCTATGTTTTTCAAATTTATGAGGTGTTCGCAGGCACTTGCGTTCCAGTTCGCCAGTTGGCAAAAGGCGTGGTGAGATCGCGCTCAGGAATATTCTGTGCTGATTTGGTTGGTGTATATCTAAGCACATAAAAAAGAAGTAAACTGGCAAACGTTGTTCAGCTTTTTTTCATTAATATTGGCCCTCGTGAGCATATTGTGGCAACTCAGTGGAAACCGATGTGCTTGAGAATATTCTTCATGCTTCGCTATGTGCTGCAAAGGCGCTGTCCCTCCCCCGAAAAAAAAACATTCCACAAGTTTTGTATATCGCACGAGAAATGCCCAATCAGCCCTATTGGGGAATATCGTTCAGCACCTATGCACAACCAATTTCGTTCAGACAATAGCGCTGTGACACAACTCACCGCGGAAAGCATATTGCATTAGTGACACAGCTTTAGCGTTAGGCGGGCGCTTGTAGTGACCCTTAAGTTAGTTCCGCATGACTATCTTATGCCGCCATTTACAGCGATGACGTTTGTTTTTACAAGGATGGGTGCTAATGGGACTGCCCGCTTTAGCCCTGAATTTTTGAGGTGACGCTTATGAAAAAGGAAGCTTGCCTCTCATTTTAGCAGCTCTCCGGCACGAATACTACTGTCGCAGCGAAAGAATGCATGGTGCACTGGCACTTCAAAACTCTTGCAGCAACGAAGCTGCAGGCTTACTGAGAGCGACCTCCTCTTTCTCCTACTTGGTCTGCCCGAAACCACCACGCCTGTCTTGTGAGCTAATTTGCACGTGGGTATTAATACCCCCAAAAATCAAAATATACTTTTTTGGTTTTGAGCGTTGATTAGGAGCGACCACGTATCATGCACGTGGCTTCCCAACAATTCATATAGGCCAAGCACAGCTTCTTATGTGTTCAGATGGCTCAGAGTGAAAGAGGTGGCGCTTGAATGAAAGGGCCTACAGAGGGTGCTAAACCCCTTGTCACGAAATACAAACAATATCACGTGATCAGCGCTGGAGAGAATCGTTGATCAGGATTCTCTAGGATATGCGGAAGTAATAGCAAAGTCTTATGTTTTTTTCTCCTGCGACTCCAGAGGATTTTGCAGGGCTACCTCTGCGCCCTTCTTTGCGCGACAGGACACAAAATTTTTGATGGTCTTGACGAACTTTCACCAGTGTGGCCCCCGGATGGATTACTAATGCTGAATGCAAACGTTTTAACCTACAAACTGTGTTCTCTATCTAAAAACAGTCAAAATAAAACACAATAGGCATAGCACTGAAGGTAAGATAAATCTATCGAGAACAGCAATGCACTTTATTCTTCTGAATGCGGTGTTGCTGAGGTGCAACGGAAGGCATGGCGCTATCAGTAAGCCTGCGGTCGAATATTCAAACCCTCCGCATTCTTCCTATGACAGCGAACATCTTCTAATGCCAGTAAGAGGAACTTTTTCAGCTACTTTTGTTTGTTACCAGCACTTTACCACGTGCCCTTCACTCTCAAGTTAATTTGTCGCAGCTTGAGCGGCATGCTGGCACTGTGTGGCTGTGCATTTGGAAAAAACGGGAAAACGCAACATTGGTATGAAAAATTGAATAAATATGGAAATGAACCCAGAACACCCTGAACAACCAGTACCTCGAATTTCGTGTCCATTGCCGTTTCTTATCAGCTCGAGAAATAGCGAGCGAATGACGGCGTGGAGTTCGGAGATGGGAGATGAATGGTGGTGAACGAAGGGGCCAGGGATGGCGCACTCCAGGCAGCCAGCCAGATTGGCGGCACTCGAGGGACGCGGTTCTTGGCTGTCGATCATGGCTGTGCGGAACAGCCGTTGCCAAGATTAATGAAATATGCAAATGGGCCCTCCTTCGGTAGCAGGTGTGGTAAAAGATGTGGCGTTCTTTTTGCTGTTCAAAGCATACAGACCCCGACTTCTTTGAATGATTTTGCTCGTTGCCGCTTACTCGGCCCGTTATGCCACCTGGGCTGCCATAAAGGACACTTGGAACAGTGAATCGCTCTTTCGCTGCGAAACTGCGTCAAAAAATCATTTATATGTGTTTTGGTGGGTTTTTTCCTTTGGGTAGTGCTTAGCTGCATGATAAGGGATATCTGCAATGCATTCCAAGGCTGCGATTTCTAAAACGCATCGATTGGGGAGGTGTTCATTCGTTGCTTTTCACATCACGAGATTCAAGGTCAGTGGTCTTGTTACGTGAATAATTGGGAGTGAAAAGCAGTCGCAACCGCACCGCAGCGATCGTCAAAATTCATTATAAGAAAGTTGACGCTCCTTCTGAAACCTTTTGGCTAAGCTATGCTGGAAGAATCTTGCGTCAGTGCTTAGGTCGATAGTGAGAGAATACTCGATGCGATAGATGAGTCTCAGCGCTGTACCTCCGTGCGAAATCGTCACAAGGAGCACATTTTTTTCTAAAAGTGTAGATGAAGCGTTGAAACTATAAGTAAAGGACCGCTATTCGAAGCGTATATGGAGATTTTGGGCAGACTGTCACGATCTGAATTAACTAGGCGGCGGGGCGCATTGAAAAGTAGAATATAGAGTGTGACGATCAGAATACAGGATGAAGGTAGCTGAGTTTTATATCAGATATCGCCCAGTGACTCGTGTGCATATGGTCTAATAAGGACAAATTTCGCTAGGCAAGTTGCGTACTATTTGCTGAAAGCCCCAGTGGCGTCGGCTGTGCTAACAACGAAATTCTTCAGAAAAAATTCATCAGCCCTTTCACTCTTTGACGAAGGACAAGCAGCGAAGTCCAAGCGATCGTATGCGTTGACCGGGGCAGTGGATGAAACAAAACAAGTTTGCTCGTAATTTGTGATTGAGCGTATTTCCCATTTAATTAGCTGAATGAAACCTAGAAGCGCTACAGTTTTATTCTATTGGTGAACAACAGCGCACATCACACCTCAGGTGTAGCTGCAAACCCCAAAATACTTTTAAAGTATTCATGTAACGAACAGCTTTAGGGATTAGGCTGTGAAAGCCAGCCCTTAACTGATCCTTCATTTGTAGGTTTATGAAAGTTGAAAGCTTTTAAAGCATCTGTCATTGGTCTGCCAACCAACTTATTGCAGAATAAAAGCTAAAAAATAGTTACTTCAATTGTCCTAATGGTGGGTTGTCTCTGACCAGTTCACCTCCACCCACATGGTGGCAACGTTGCGTTGCCGAATAACTCGTCGCCAATGTACAGGTTACAAACTTGATTCTTAAGAGGCCTGCAGCTATGCAGTAAGTCGTCCGGCTGCGGCATTGTGCAGTCTTCCAACGGGTACAGTGTTCTTCCGCCGCATGGCAAAGCTATCCCGTTCTCAGGGAAGACGTCTGCGCCAGGAGCTAGCGAGACATTGAATGGGCTCTGATTGCCCAGAAGCGGTGTCCACTCAGGCCGGAGCGGAAATGAGGAGGTGGAAAATGGAGTGAGGAGGAAGACCAGGCTGTGGAGGCCTCCCCTCCGGACCATAGAGAAGCGGAGGCCGAAAAGCGGGACGTGAGCCCTCGGGGAATTCTAAGGCGGCTTATACGTGTCGTTTCTTCCGGCAGTCATCGCGGTGACACCGGTTCGCTGCCGGGTGCCACGGGCAGTTGCTTGCGGCTTTCAGTGGCCATGGTGATAGGCGCTCTGTGCCTTTACCACGTAGTTCGTGTCGGGCCTACCTTCGTTATGGCGACACGGAGCGAGCGTGAAAGTTTTCTTAACAAGGCTATAGAGTCTAATTGGACTGCCTCTAGGTCAGCTTCGTTTGTGGAAACGCCAGCGGCAGGCTTGTTTGTGACACAGACAGAAACTGGAGAAGAGCGGATGTCGCCGCACTCTCATACAAAGCGCGGAGACCGGATGTCGCCACCCTACAGTATTAAGCCTAAGGTTTATCTCCGGCATTCCTATTAAATGCTGCTACCGTTAGTTATTGCTTTTATTTCCAGGTAAGTGGAATGCTTTAGAGGTTGTTGACTCCGAACTGCGACACAGTTTTTTCTCCCTAGAGGTGGGATATAAATTCCTGCAGTTTAGATTAGTAACCAACGCACACACACCGCGCCTTCGTTGCTAGTCCTTCTTCACTGAGGGGAATATCCGATGATTGATTGATTGATTGATTGATTGATTGATCGATTGATTGATTGATTGATTGATTGATTCATTGATTGATTGATTGATTGATTGATTGATTGATTGATTGATTGATTGATTGATTGATTGATTGATTTATTGATTGATTGATTGATTGTATTCTGTAACGCGCTGAAACTACGCGGGTTATGAGGCGCGCCGTAGTGGAGGGCTTGGGATAAATTTTGGCCGCCTTGGGATGTTTAACATGCGCCGAAATCTCGAACACACGGGCGTTTTTGCCTTTCGCCTCCATCAGAAAATCGGTCGCCATGGCCGGGGCTGATTTCTTGACTGCCGAGAGCAGGAAACACAACAGTGGAAACACCACTACCAAGGTTTCCTCAATCTAAGTTGCCTTGATCGCGGGCGCCATCGGCAGGCATTGGGGCTATCCGAAGCCTGTCGTCTATGCCAGTGCTCGATAAGGCGTTCTCCCAAAGCTGCGGAGTAGAAAGTTATTGGTTGGGGGGAATCAGTGGGGCCTGGTCACACCCACCCACCAGAAAGTGTAGATTTTCGGGATCTCCAAAAAATAAGCAAAGCGGGGAGGACTGACGGTTGAAAAAGCCACGGGTAATGCTTTCCTCTAAAGCCCTTTAAAAACGCAGAAGCAAAGCTCGTTGTACCCTCAGTGGGTTTAAAGCACCCCTGCTCAGGGTGCACCACAGGAAAAAGTCTAATACTTCAACGGAGCTTTACGCGAAAGCGCATCATGACACATATACGCAATAAACCATTAGCATTGCCGAAACGTCTATCCACGCTAAGCCAGCTACCAAACTGCAGGTTTCATTTTTCTCATGAAGGGAAATAATGTCCTTAAGCATCAGGGTTAACGTAGCGTTTTGCCTGATAATTACTTTTGAGTTGGTTTATTTTGTGTTCGCAACATTTAGGGTTTCATCACCTTCCTGACTTCAAGAAGGTTGGTTTGAGCCACAGGTTTAAAAAGCAAACGTCTATAAAATGTCTGGTATCCCGTTAAAGTTACAAAAGAAGGGAAACTTGTTCCCTGTCCTCCTCTACGACAGCCTTCATAGTTCAGCAAAAATAACAGCGACACAAAAATGCATCATCTACATACAAAGCAGAGACGGTTAGAAATCTTGCTTTTAACCCTTATCGTTGTTTTGTTTTCGGAATACTTTGTAGGTTACATACCTCTCCATACAGTTAAAAGCAATCGTTTACTGGAAAATCGTCTGCCTGTCTGCTTTTTTTGTGACTCACCTCGACTCCAATAAAACAGCACAAAAAAAAAACTCATAAGCAAAGTTGGATGACCACCAAAACTGAGGTGAGACAGAATTTCGAGCAAAGGTGCGAACTCTTGAGTAAAGTCGTGCTGCGAATAGCCATTCGTCGAAGCCATTTATTCTCGGTGGATGGACTGGAATGGCGTGGCTAGGCGCATTCGTTCATGTCGGGGAATCGGGGCACGACTCATTATGGAGGCAGAGAGTCTTTACACGACCCGCACACTAGGTAACTTTTGACGTCCCGGACGTCCGGAAAGTATAGCGACAACAATTGCAGGGAACGAGTGCGCTCTGCCGGGTCCCGCAAGTTCGAACTGCAGCCGATCACACACCGCGAAACTACACCCAAACTGTCTGTGCAGAAACTTCCTTTCGAATAAACGTGTGCTGCATCAGAGTTTTCTCAATGAGAAGCGCGGTACCTGCCTCTTTGTGAAACGTTCTCCGCCCTTGACGTCGTTGGTCTTCTTGTTTGACTTGCCACAAACCTGTGAAGTTTTCTGCAAGATCTTCATTGGAGCTTTCTCCCGCCGGCCACGATTCCATTCTCTTCTTGGTTCCTGTCGTCGTCCTTCGTAGGAGGTGCTTTGATCCACCGAAGACAGGACTATACGCGACGTCCCCATTGCGACGACAGAAATTAAAATCAAAATAGAGAGCGGAAACTTGTCGCGTTAAATTAGGTTCGGCGCCAAATGAAAGCGAAAACGTGCACATACACGAACAAAGAAGCAAACAAACACGCACACAGACAAACGCATCAGGCGATGGAAGGTCTCGCGCTTTATAGCAACCAGCCGCACACACATGAACAGCTCCTGCTTCAAAGATACGTGGATCTTCGGGAGATTTTTTCCCGCTCGTGAAAAATCAACAGAACCCTAGCCATAAACAGATTTGCTGCAAAAAAAAAACCATCTCAAAGATGGCCGTGAGATTTGAACATTGTCACTAGCGTGTCTGATGGCAACAAAACAAACGCTTCTCCCGCACAATCCTCATTTTGAACGCGTACGTAGTTAAACCAGGTGCAGGACGCGAAGCTCCGGGGAGAACAAAGAGTTCCAACTGAAGCCATACAGTGCCGTTATTTCGTAGAACCTAAAGAGCAGCCCGACAGCCATAGGCAAAGCGTGTGTTAACGATGAATAATAAAACGACACCGAGGATAGCTCAGGCATCCATTCAATCAATTTACGTACTTTGCGGCTTACGAGGGTAAAACACAGGCAGCGCTTATTACCCTGCAGGTAAAAAATCGAGCTGTGCGCATATATTCTCACGCAAAAGTAAACTTGAAGTTGAGCTCCCGGACAAAGAACGGAGACATTACTCATGTGTTGCAGATTACCTTAGGTCTCGAAATTGCCTTCGTCCCGGGAAACTTACCAATGGCAAATGAAATAACGGGAAGCGTCGACGAAGTATAGTAAAAAATTAAAAAAAGGGATTACAGATTCGAAACGTCTACAAAGACAACATTGGGCAAATGGCTTGGGGAGGGCTTATTTCGCCCTCTGTGATCAACTCTCGGGAGGATAGGCACTTTTCACATAAATCAAGGAAGCTTCGAGTATAAGGTAGAATGTAGGATATGGATAAAAAGTAGCTTTAGCGGCCGTTTTTTTTTGGACAATAGCTAATATGGACGGTCCAAGGAATACCCGCAAGAAGAGCTTCAGGGCGTATTTGTGCCGTGCAAGAGATTCGGCCGGAATAAGGAGACAAATAGCGTTCCATATGCCTTATCTTGAGGAGAATTCTGGTGGTGTCTGAGATGGTGGGAAATGGTGGGAGCTGCACGTTTCTCTGAAAAGTATATCAGAAGAGAGAGAGTAAACTTTATGAGGTTTGCAAGCTGTGTTGCCTTGTCGTCGGCCGGGCTCTGGCTTGGGCTCTGGCAGCGTCCTCAGCCAGCTGGACGGCCCAGAGTTGATCTTCCGGGCTGGAGCTGAGCAGCACGGTCTCCCACTGCTCACTCTTAGTGATTGTACGGCCATTTGTTATCGCTTGCGGACATTTCCATTACATGTGCGCCAGGTCCGCTCGTTCCTGACATCTATGACACTAAGAGGAGTAGCGCCCTGGGTAGCAATAGCTATACACAAGTGGGTTTGGATACGAGTGGGTCTGCAGGAGTCGCCAGACCACCGAATGCCGCTTACTGAGAGATTTGTGCGCGGGTGAGTAGCGGGGCCGGCCTAAACGATAATGACCGGTGATGTCACTGTACGACGACAGCCTCTCCCTGTCTGACATGGGGACGAGTTCCGCATCGGAAGTGCCATCCGCTCGGTCGGTAAAGCCTCGAGCGGCTTCGTGCGCAGACTCGTTCCCTGCAAGGCCGGAGTGGCATGGTTCCAAATTAAGTTGACGTTGCCTGTCCGGTTATCGAGGTGAAGACCAGAATTCAGGATTGCGGACGCCTTACTTAATATGTGTCCTCGTGAGAAATTTAGAATTGGTGATTTGGAGTTGCTGATGGTTGTCTTGATTTTTTGGAGGCAACCATGGCTAGAGCAACGGCTGCCTCTTTTCTAACCACCGAGTTTCTCGTGCGGACAGAGCAGGAGGCGATGGTGTTACCATGATTGTTGACCACCGCTATGGCCATTGCCTCGCGACCAGCGTAATCGGCCGCGTCCGCTAGGCAACGTTCTTGACTTTCGCAAAGCGTCTTTGCAGGGCAGGAGCTCTGGCCTCTCGTCGCTCCTTGTTATGCATAGGATGCATGCTACGAGGGAGCGGAGGGACGTGAATGTTCTCCTTACTCGTTGACGGAATCGCGAAACTAGTAGTTATACCCAGCGAGTCGAGTATGTGGCTCCCCGTTGTGCTGTAGGTCAGCCGTACTAGTTGCCCTAGCCGTTGAGCCTCGATGAGTTCATCCAGACTATTTGTAAAGCCCAGGGTCTCAAATCGCTCGCTGGACGTGTTTAGTGGGAGACCGATGTCCCGCCGCTTGTAAGCTCTGCGGAGGAGAGCGTCTATTTTAATTGACTCTGCCCGCTGTAGCCGGAGCTACGGAATGGCGTACGTCACCCGCCTTACTACAAAGGCCTGTGCGATGCGTAGGAGGTCAGCTTCTTTTATTCCGTGGTTGCGATGCGACAGCGATCCTGAATATTAGCCTGGCTGTTTGGTGCAACACTTTTTCAAGCGCTAGCAAGGATTCGGAATTATGTCCATTCGCTTGTATTCGAAGTCCCAGAACGCGAATACTCTAGACGTCGGGAATCCGGTGCGAACCGGCGGCAAAAAGTTGGACTGAAGGGAGAATGGAAGTAGATTTCCTCCCTCTACTGGTGGGACGGTAGATAAGAAGTTGTGATTTTTTGGACGAGCAGCTGAGGCCCCGGCGTGGAGGGTATTATTCGACTGTGTTCACGGCCCCACTGTGTCCTCAATGTGACCGTCACTCCCGCCGCACATCCACAGTGTTACATCGTCGGCGTAAAGGCTATTCTGGAGCTCTTCTATGCTATTGGGGAGATTGGGCCCACCGATCATTGCTACGTTGAAAAGAAAGCGGGAAACAACCGAGCCTTGGGGAGTTCCCCTACTGCCTAGGGGAATTTTGTCTAATTTAAGTCCGTCAATCGTGGTAGTTACTGTTCGATCGGTGAGGAAGTTGCGAATGTAGTTGTGCACCCTCTACCGGACACACAGGCTGTTGAGATTCTCTAGGATTGCCGAATGTTTGACGTTAGCGAAGGCTTTAACAAGGTCGAGCCCGAGGACGGCATGGATATCTGTTGATGAGGAGAGCGCTCCGCCAATAACGTCGTGTTTCAGTCGAAGAATCACATCCTGTGTCGAGTTTGGGGCGGAAGCCAATCATGGTGTGTGGGTATAAAGAATTTTTTTCCATGTAGGCTTTGATCCTATTTAGGATGACATGTTCCAGGAGTTTTCCTACACACGAGGTGAGGAAAATTGGACGAAGGTTTTCAATTTAGAGCTTTTTGCCGGGTTTCGGGATGGTGATGACGTTGCCGTTTTCCATTTAGCGCGGATGTGGCCCGCGTCCCAACACACGTTAAAGTAGCGCGTGAGGGACTCGATCGAGTCGTCATCTAGGTTACGGAGTATTTTATTTGTTATGCCCTCCGTCCCCGGTGCTGAGCCGATCCGGAGGGCCTTAATGGCGTCCCGTACCTCGCTTAAGGTGATGGGACTGTCGAGGGAGGCGTTGTGACTGCCCGAATAAGGGGGGAGCGCTTCGGTAGCCGAAGGGGTGATGTAGCGATCCTGAAGGGCCTGGAGAAGCTGGTTGTTGGTTCCGTTAAATTTGTGGAGAACAACGTTTAGATTGTCTCGTTGCGTGGTCTTTGTTTTGTCAAGGTCTATTAGACAATGCATGATCCGCAGTGTCTTAGCCATCCCGATCTCTCTCTCCATGCGACCACAAGCTGCGTGCCAATTTTGTTGCAAGAGTTGCTGAGTATAGTCTTCGATTTCCCTGTCAAGTCGGGCAAGCTGACGACGCAAGTTGCGATTTAGTTTATATTTGCGGAGTCGCTGTCGTAGACTGTTCTTGGCTTCCCACATGTGAAGAAGCCGTGCGTCTGCCTGAAACAGGTCTGCCTATGCAGGTATTTTTATGGTAGCTGTGTCGACATCTCAATGTAGTTGCTCCACCCATGCCTCAATATGGAATATCTCTGCCGCTCCCGAGTCGATTTTTGAGTCATAGTGAAAAGCGCGTTCTGCTGCACGGATTTTTGGAAACTTGTCCCAGTCGACCAGTCGAAGCATTTTTCCAAATTTAGGCGTAACGCCACAGGAAACGCTTGTGATAGCTACAATGTAATGGTCGCTACCAAGATTTCCTTGCGTGTTAAGCCACGTGGCCTCTCTCCGCATGTTTTTAGTGAAGCATAGGTGAGGCGTCGTGTTTCCACTGACACTATTGCCGACACGGATGGGGTACAATGGGTCTGTAACAAGGCTGAGACCTTCTTGTTGGGCGTCTAGCCAAAGGCTACGACCCTTAACGGTGTCCCGTTTGTATCCCCACTCAGTATGGTGGGCATTAAAGTCCCCTACAATGAGTAAAGCGTGGCCACGGGAGATTTCGATAGTTTTCGTTAGGAGGTTGGTGAATTTGCAATTATTCTTGGGCGGGCTATATACGTTTAGGACAAACATGCTACCACTGTACCTTTTTTTGGGTTGGAATTACCTCTACGGGAACTTGAGCCGCCGACTCCGTGTCTGCGCCGGTCTCGTGGCGAATGGCCGTGAGGTTGCGCCTAACGAGGGTGGTGACAGCCGGTTTTAATTTGGATAACGCTACGGCTGTATCTTACTGCATGTCAGAAAATGATTTGTAATTTTGGAGCCTGGCAAAAGTGGCAGTTTTTTAAAGGCAAATTACATAAGGAAAGGCGTCCCAGTGGTTAAGTTTAATGTGATGTTCGAGGTTCGCTCGCTTGCGCCGAAACCCTCGGCAGTTCCACTGCCAGACGGTAAGTTCGTCAGGCTTACGGGTGGTCTGATTAAGGGCATTAGGCATGATCCACGGGATTTTTAAAACTGACCGGCGAGGGTGGACGGAAGTAAGGCTTGGTGGGTTTGATGGGTCCCGCTCCCCTTCGCGCGTCGTTCTCAGGGAGGCATTTTCGAGGGCTGTGACGCTTGTGTTCTGACTGGTGATCTTAGCATCAATAGTGTCTGCGAATTTGACAATCATGTTGTCGAACTTTGAATTGAGGTTCTGACGAAGGGTTTCACTGAGCTGCTCCCCGAATTTCTGGACCATGGTCTGAGTGGCATATTGAACCGGACTATCAGGTCCGGGGTGTGCGGTTTGATTTCCGGGTTGTCACTCCGTCGCCCTGCATTACGGCGGCGGAAAGGTGGCTCGCACTGTACCCATCCCGCTTCCGGAGTTACGCTCGATTTCCGAGGCCACAGGTGGGTCGGAGCTGCCGGCAATGTCCATCGCACTTGCGGAGATAGGCTCCGGGAATTCTACGGTCACTAGGTCGGCGCTGCCGGTAGCTTGGGGGGCTGTTCTGCGGTATCAGTAGCGTGAGCAGGAATCCTATGGGCTGGACTGCCTTTGAGTTGAGCTAGTTCTGCTTTGAGTGCTCGGTTCTCCAAGAAAACCATCTCTAGCACTTGACGTATTCGGGTTATTTCGGAGCGCGAGTTAGAGTCTAAGTCGCAAATGTTTTGAACCGGTGTGCCCCTGCCCTTCCACTCATTTGTACCGTGGGAGACCGTAGCTGCCCAGCTCACCTTGTTTTTCAGGTTGTTGTCGATGCCCTTACGCCACCGCGTGACGTAGATCGGGATGGTCGCCGCTGGAGGCTCCGGCCCTCTTTGCTCGGTTGGCGACGAGGCGACGATGATCGCGAACGGCGGCATCCCTGGGCGGAGGTATCCCGGGCTTCCGTTCGGTGGCCGGTGTCTCGCCTGCTCTGCCGCTCTTGTTGCGGCAACCGTGGGAAGGAGCTCGAGCGATCCCGGCCTCCGTCCGGAGCACCACCGGTTTTAAAGATGCTTGACGAGTTGACTCCGCCAGTATTGTCGTGCTGCTGTTGCCAGCGGTCTTGCTGCTGCTTCCTGCACTGCTTGTCCCACTTGCGCTTCTTCAGTACGTAGGGGGTTTGACTGCTGAGTCGGCATTTCTTGTCCCCAGTGGCGTAGTCCTTGCCGCAGAGTGCGCACTTGGGAGTGCACGGGTGGTCCTCACCCGGTGTCTCTTCGCCGCAGAGTTTGCATATCTTCTTATCCGGGGCTGGGCAGACATCCACGCGGTGTCCTAGTCGGCCGCATCCGTCGCAGATTTTATGGCGCTTCTTGTGAAGGAAGCAGCGGTACTCGGCCCCGCGGTAGTAGATGTAATGCGGGACTGTTTCACCCTCGAAAACGATAAGGGCAGAGTTGGTCCGGCCCATGCGTCTTGCCTGAAGGATGGTGGGATTTTTCTTGTATACCAGGCTGTTAGTGATGTCTGCGGCACTGTCGTAGTCTGAGATAATATGAATTACCCCCTTGACGGTGTCTTCCGGTGGTGCCGCATTCGCGGTGACCTCGTACATCTTTCCTCCAATGTGGAGTTTTTTAACGTCGTTGTATTTTTCGGCACGTTGCATGCGTGGTGTGCTCGCAACGATGATATTTTTTCCGAATTAATGCGGAGGAGATCCTCGACTGCTTCATCGTAGGTAAGGCCGGTGGCACGCAGCACCCCGTCAGGAAGCCCCGCGTGGGTGACTTTGGTTACATCGAGGCCCGTTTTCGGCCGGAGCACTACCTTGATGTCTTCACTGGCAAATGCGGTTGACGCGGCGCCCGATTCTGTATTCGTATAGGGACTGTAGCGCTCGCGGCTTTCGATCTGGCTCACGAGAGCCAACGGCGCCTGGCTTGGGAGGATGTTCTGCTGTTGCGCTTAGCTTGACAAGGGCGCGAGCGCCTCGCCGGTGGTAGCTTGCTAGCCAGCCAGCTTCCTCGGTGATATCTTCCGGTGAGATTGGTTCACCCTCTGCTTAGATGCCGTCCATCGAGCTGCTCCGGCTCTCGGAGGAAAATCGTCTGAAGCCTCGATGGATGCCGGAGACGGGTGGAAGCGGCTAGGGCAAGGCCGCCGCCATCGTTCCACCTCGGTGAACCGAAGCTGCGGTTAGGGTTAGCGCTGGTTCCAGCCTAGGACAGGGAAGCCGGCTTAAACGGCCGGTCCGTGGTCCAAACCTCCAGGGGTCGGTGTCCCTCGGTGTAGGAGACATTCGGGCGCTCCCTGTGATAAGTTTCGTGAGGTTATCTTGAGTGGTTTCGCCACAAATAACGTGAAAAGTAGAGCTGACGTGAATGCATACGCTCAGATCCGGGCGATGATGATGATCCAAGTATATAAGAAACATGTTTTTTTGATCTTACGGTTCCCGTTGTCTCATCCCCGTGATCTCAACTTTAACGAAGACCGCCTGATCCACTGTCGTATCTAGCTGTACTAAGACACCGATTCAGTGGTATGTGGTTTTTGTTAGCATTTGGTGAAACTCGTCGACCTAAGACGGTACAACTAACATTTGCGTTGAAATGTTTTCACGGAGATCTGAATGGTTTACGCACATATTACTTTTGATTTGAAGTACAAATTTGAAGGTCCCATTGACCTTGCACTCCGGATTATATATAAAGGATACATGATCCTCAGTTTCTATTTAACGCATTGGTTAGGCAGAAAAACTGCAGTTCACCAATGCATCCAATACCGGTGTTGTAGTGCCAGCAAGTTGAACCTTAATAATCCACTAAAGTTTTCAAATCTCACTTCAGAGCACGCTTCCATAGCCGCCCCCTGTCACTGCTAGCTCTTTCCGGACCACCACTATCTGTTTTTACTTGCCCTCTGCTGGGCATTAGGTCCGTGTTCGTACTTTGTATCCCAGGCAAACCACATTTGACGATATTCATCTGATGGAAGAAGAACAGGTTGAGACTATTTTCTTTGCCCATTTGTCTTTGCAGCCGTTTTTGCTTGCTCAAATTAAGAAATGCAACCAGATTGCAAAAAAAGAGAGCAAGTGGACATACCCTCAAAGACGGTAACACGGCTCACTTCGTATAAGGCGCAACTTTTAAAAAAGGGGGTACCTGAAATTGTTCTCTTTCTTTTTCTTGTGTAAAAT
Organism: Haemaphysalis longicornis; assembly: GCF_048455015.1. Lineage (NCBI taxonomy): Eukaryota > Metazoa > Arthropoda > Arachnida > Ixodida > Ixodidae > Haemaphysalis > Haemaphysalis longicornis. The sequence continues at coordinate 14,707,756 of NW_027526335.1, read as the reverse complement.
AAAAACCAATTGCACCCGTTTCCAGGAAGAATGATCACGGGGTCTTCATTACTTGAACATATTGACTCAGCGCGTATGCGTAGATTGAATGTCGGCGTCCGTATGAAACTGCGGTCGCTCATCCCAGTTTAATTTTGACTGAGCTACAATTTTCTGTAAGCTACTTTCCGTCCCTTCATTTAAACTTTCACATTTTCCCTGTTCCCCAGAAATAATCTCGCAAGAAGGAAACCGGAGCTATAAACAATACATAAACATTAAATTTTTAGAAGAAATGACAATCCAAATTAACGGTAATATTTAACAATGCTAACCCCTCAAATATTTTGTCACAATTTCACACACACGCAGGCACAAGGTCAGGGGCAAATAACGCGATAATAACTTTTAAATGTTGCGTATTTCCCGTGTTCTGTAGTGAATTTTTTTCTGTGTAATTATGTTGTGTAATTACATCCAATTTCACTGTATTTAATTTATTTGTTATACCTTGGTGGTACGGGAAGGGTCTCTGTGTATGAGCCCGCTAAATAAAGAAGTTCTCTGCCATTATTCAGGAAGGACGAAAAGTTGCACAGCGCATGTGAGAAGTCTCACGCAATCAGCCGATATTTTGTCCTCTTCAATACGAAGAGGAAATAAAAAGTGAAAATGTTGCATTAAAGGGACCCTGCAAGACTTTCTTCAACCTTTTTTTGATATCCTAAATGTTAGCAGAACGTAGTCACCCAACATATCCAGTACTTAGATTAGGAGGTCGCGAAGTACTTTAGCCAGAAATTACTGCTCTATGCCCATCAGATAACTTGGAAACTCGTTCAAAAAGTTTTTCTCTCTTTCCCGATGCTGACGTTCTTCGATCAGCCGAATTACGTCACTAAGGCTGCGTAGCGGCTTTTGACGGGTTTTTCTTCAGTTTTAGCAATGAACGCTTTTCGATAGCAACTTTAGAAATCGAGCCACAAAAGCAAAGCAGAAATGGAAGGCGTATCTGGTGCGACGAGCAAATCACGCAGTGCCGCTCCGCTCTGGCGATAACTATAGCTTTCGCAGTGCTTCCACACGCGAAGGAAAGAGTGGAAGCGCTTATCGACAGTGTTGCAGCGTCCCTTTACAAAGGCAGCATTTTTAATGAACTGGAGCGTGGAACCCTGTGTGCGCACGATTATAACGCACCCCGGGTTGAAACGAGCTGGCCAGTTTACGTAGAAAAAATAAACAAAATATATTTGGCGCCTATTCTACTGCTCAGATGTAAAAGGTATGACACCACGTACCTAGAAAGAGGAGGAATGAACATTTATTGAACTGCCTGTGCTTCCTTAGTCCATGAAGCCTTGGTCCTTGGCTGTCCGGCGGGCCCTGTTCACCACTCGTTGCTGGCCTTAAGGGCGTGAACTGGTCAGCTCACGCCTCCCACAGCTTCAGGGTGGGGTTTGGCAGGATGTTAATGATGGTGATTCTCGGCACTCCCACACCATATGGTGAAGAAGGTTGGGTGTAAGGCAGTGTTGACAAGTCAATATGCAGGACCATTACGATACTGCATCCACCCGCTGAGACATGCAGAGGAGACTACAGATATTTGGCTTCATCAATTGACTTACTTATCGTGTTTTATCACGTCATTTCCGTGCCCTGCAGAAGCGTTTTAGGTTTCCAGTAGTACCTTCATTTTCCCGCCCAGCAACTACGTCGGCCCCTATCTGGTTCTGACGCAGGATGCCAGTTGTTTCTTGATAGCCCCAATTGTCTGAGTGACTTTTTGTTTTTCTCTCACGTCAGAAGGAAAAAGAATACAGTGGTGATTTCTAGAGTGGGATTGCGCTGAAGTCGGAAAGGTGCTGGGAGTAAAGAACAATGCCTATTTGTCGATCCAGTGTGCGTGGAGACCGTTTGCTTGACTTCGCTGACTCTGCGTGCCTTCCAAGCTTAGTTGTGTAGATATATATTGCTCTGCCTTTTCTTGTGGTTCGTGGCTTGAAATATAAATCAGGCCCGCTTCTCGTCCTTTGGTGCAGCATCTTGAGAAGTTTCCCTTCTCCTCCTATCATTGTACGTACCGTCGCTCTTAACTTTTTTAACCGAAAGTTATTATTTTTATTATTTTTATTAGTTATTATTATTATTATTATTTAGATTATTTTTATCCGAAAGTTTTTTTTACATTATTTCACTAAGCACGTACTTTTAATCAGGGGAAATTCACTGATCTATAACAATCTTACCCTCGTTCCACGTGACCACCTCCTTTAGCGCCCCTCGTTCACTCCGCCACACCATAATATGCAACCAGTGTACTGCTGTAGCGCATTTTCCGTGTCACCCAGAATTTGTTCTGAACTTTTGCCGAAGGCCTACAAAATGCAGAACTTGCGTTCGAGACAAAATTTATCTAAAAAAAAAAAACAAGAAAAAACTCGCTTGAGTTTCTTTTGTAGCGCAGCCCGCGTAATGTCTTGTCTGTCTGTTTCTGCTACCACAATAAAATGGTTTTATCTGTGTACTCCCACCGGTATTGTCCAACACTCGCGAATGCCAGGTTCATTTGATTTCTGTCGCTCGTTACGTTTCCGATTAAACCTTTTGCTTCCTATTTCGATATGTACACCGATCGTGTCGCCATCGCCAGTTATAGCGTTCTTGCTTGCTCTTCCTCCCGAGTTCTCATATGACCTCAATATTTGCCTTGACTTTCTTTTTGAGCACTTTGCCATAATAGTGTTCAAAATGACCGATGTATAGCCTCAAGCGGACTTGTTCCAGAAGTGATCTCGACGGAGTACACTTGTGCCTATATTTCCCGCAGTTCATTTGAATCTCCTCAAGAGCTGCACTAGTATCGCACTCTCAACTTCGCTACCAGTTCCGCGTAACCACTGCACACTTACCCCACAACCTGGCGTCCTGCTCACACAAGGCGTGCCTTTTTCGCAAACCGTAGCACGGGTTCACAACAACAACAAAAAACACCTCCCTTCCTGTCCCTACTTTTGGAGCTTCTTCGCAAATTATTCCTGACGATTTAGCCATCGCGACAGCTCGTCTCGTGGATATGCGCATTGTTTTGACTCTACATTGTGGTTGTGACTGTACCCTAATTTACCACATCTGCTCGCACTCCCCATAAATCCCTCTCGCCGATGGGCACTTTCGCAGGTCCTATTTGCGCTCATCATTAACATGAACGCGATATGTTGCCTTTTTAATGTCTTTAATTTCTGTGTTTTCCAACATTTTGCGTCCATTAAATGAGAGTCAAAAAATAAAAATAAACATCATTAAATTACTCCTCAAACGCATGACAAACTATTTGCGAAACCGAAATGGTTTTAAGAAAAGACACGAAACCTTGACGTTGAAGAAAAAAAGGCTATTCAAGCAAACAGTCGTTGGTGATTAAACAGTCAGCGAAGCATTGCTACGTAAGAAGTACGATGCATTTTTTAGCAAGAAAAAGGAATAGAATGAATATTAACGTTTCTTTTTGCTTTTGTTCATCTTGTACCACACTATGTATAAAATCAAGAAGGTGCAACTGTACAAGCTGCCGCAGCAAGCTCTTCTCCCCCAATCCCCTCATCCCACATCCTTTTTAATAAAGCCCCATCACCCCCTGCTGGAATTTGAAGACAAACATTGCCTTCGAGGAGCTCTTCTCAAGCGGCGCACTCCTGCCTTCTGGCATGAATCAAACTTCGCAAGAAACTGTTTTCGGGCATATTCATTTGTCTGGGCGGGAAAACACCTTTGTTTAAATGCCTGACGTTCACAAAAAAAAAAAGCGTAGACGCGGCTACCTGGACTAAGGTGGCCGCCCATCTGCTCTAAATATGTAAAATAAACGTTTGTTACTCCTCCTCCTAGGGTCCCTCCGAACGTAATTAAATCAACCGGCACGAGCATAATGAAACCGGCCGAAAAATTAAAAAAGAAAAAAAACAATTTTTTCGTATTGCGTTGTCTTCGTTGCTCTGTGTCGGTATCGCGCGTTCGCAACAAGCGTTCGCCCCATTATTAACTGCATCATGAACTCACGCAAGTATGGTTCCTGGGAACCAAGTTAATGGTTTTAGCTTGAGACCTATTTCTGTGCCTACTCACAATGCAACGTTTCCTAACTGTCATTAAAGTGTCACTTTTAGTGAAGTTTTCGAACGCCATCTTTTTTACTGCATTCTTAGTTCATTCACCGTGATGGGTCCATATAACGAAGAGTCACTTTGCGCACGCGGTTTCCAAAATGCAACATGTCAGAGTTGAAACTGTCGATTGAGACTGATCATTTTAAGTCAAATTTCAGATGCGTCTGAATAGATATGTGCGTCTCCGTAATAGGAATCGCTTGCGCGTACGGCTTTATTCTTATGACGGGAGCTGCAGCTGCCAAAAATGCCTCTTGCTCGAAGTTATGCGGCTTCGAACGAAACAGCGTGAAATACAGGACAGAATCAAGAAAAGACGTACACAAGCGCGGACCAACAACTGTTATTCGGTTTGCCCCTAATAAGTTACCTGGTGCTTTCTGGACAAGGAATTGTTTGTTTCGGAAAAAAGGCGTGTGCGATTGCGTGAAAAAAGTATGGAAGCAAGGGGACAGTGCTTTTAAGTGCAGGGCACTTCAGGCGCCCACTTTGTCGTCCTAGCTCACTCGCTCGACCCAAGTATATAGAGCACCAAGGCGGCGTTTCGGGTTAACGCTGTTGTTCGCGGCGTACCCCAGAGGCTTCGAAAGCCAGGCGGTTTCTATAGCCATAAGCGTTCGAAACTCGCGAAACGCTGGCGCTTGTCATACATCTTCCCGTTGTTTAGCGGAAATAAGGCTATAGGTACATTTGAGGAAAAATATACGCAATTAACCGGCAGCACCCACGTTCCTTTAGTTAAGGACACCGGTTGGGTTGGCTTTACGATAGTAAGCAGAAAATGCGGCAGTGCCACGCCGGCACGTGCGAAGAGAAAAGCACAAAGAGAACAGAACTCCCGCTGGCGCAGTTTCAGGTAGGGGGCGCGCGAGCACTGCGAAGGCGGGAAATTGGAATTGCATTTGGTGGTAACAGTGAGCGGAGAACGGCGTAAAGCCCGTTATGGCGAATCACTGCTCTGCACTTCCGACAGCTTTCACATTGAGTGGAGCGGCTTTAATTTTAATAAATCGCTGCCCTGTTCTAGCCCGTAAACGACGCTCGTCCAAACGGTGGGAAGAGTCTCGAAGGTTGCCTTTCACACCATAGTGGTAATAGGTTACACCGGAAGCACCTCGACCATGCCGTTCTTCAATTCAAGCATGTGCGCCGCAGTTTGGCACTCCATTTAAATGATGATTAATCTCTAATAGGTTTAAGACATGCAATGTTGAAAGTAAACGAGGTGACACTTTTCTTTAAAATGGGACGAACGTTGTAGGATAAGTAGAGCACAAAAAGTATTCATGATACTTTAAAGAATAGCAGGCCATCACTTTTTGTTTTGCGACTATCAGCGTCAGCTTTAGAAGCTATAGCAGCGCAAGTTAGCTTTTGCGCATGCGCGTTAGCTCTCCTCTATATCGCTGATAGTACTTCGTGTCGTCTTCGAGGAGAAGAGGTCAATCCGCATCCCTCGCTGGTTTTGAAAAAATGAAAGGAAGGCTTCGTCAACGTACTCAAAACTAATTTAAAAAATAACAGTGCTAGAGACTGAGTCTGGTTACCAAGACTCGTGTAACTGGTCCTACTACTGCGATGCACTTATTTGGTTTTTGCTGTGCTAAAACGCCGAAGTCACATTGGGAATATTGTGAAAACGTAACACTGGCTATCTGCGGATAAATCCCGCGTTACACTAAAAATTGCGCAAATATGTGACATCATTCTCTACTTTCGGCTGAACAATCGGGTACAAATGACCCTGCTTGTCATAAAGCTCGAATGAATCACCGACGCAATTCTGAGTGTTTTCAAGGCATGGATGTAGGTGTGCTGTTATCGTACGGACGTATTGCGCATGCCAGATGCGAGGCGCCAGTGCTGACTAGCTATCTCTTTCCGATTGCGATGCGAGCACGTTAAGCTGGGAACTAGAAGAACTGCGAGGACGGTTTGGTGGGCTGGTTGGTGATGAATACCAAGGTTACTAGTACAGGGTTACCAGCACAGGACAAACCACTGAACTACAACTCATTTTTTATTAGGAAAAGAAAAACATAACCCCCCCCCCTTCACATCTAATAGCATGCATTGTATTGGCCATGCCATTGGATGTGCGGGGGGCTTTATAAGTCTTTCTTATCTGAATAAAAAATCACTTCTAGCTGAGCGCTTTTTTCTGCTGGTAACCCTTGTAAAACCAAAGAAACGTCCGCTATGATTCACTTACTCTTGCTCCTCCCGCTCGCTGTCGAAGGAGGATAGGGTGGTTTTGTATTATACTAGCTCTCTCTCCTCAGGGACGAAGGGGTGATTTTAACTGCGTTAGCATTTTGTGAAGCACGATTTTGTGGAAGAGCAAGCGTAAAATGGGCCGTCCTCTTCAGGACCGCTCACGTAGTCTGTTCAACGCCAGCCATGAGCTTATGATAGGTAGACAGAAAAGTAGATATACGGCTGAACTGGCGCCGCTAAACATAAAAATTCAGAGTTCGAATGGGCGTTTTGATAGCACGAAACACTGGGAACAATCGAGAGCCTACTAGAAAACCCTTCCTATCAATATGGCGTATTCAAAAAATAAAGCCTCGATTTTTTAGCTCGCTAGACAGCGGTCATTAAATATGAGACAAATTACAAATTTGGAGAGATTTTATGCGCCGATGTCAAACTCGGGCTTTACGGCCCGCCTTTTGGAGAGCTACAGACATTTGCCCACTGTAAGGCGTGTCGTGGGTCCAAAACGCGACCAGCGACGACACGCGGGCATGCGCCCTGTAGTCTCAACAAGGCGAAAAGAGTAGGGTATGACGGAAAGTATACATATCAAAAGTTAAAATATCCCATGTTTATTTTATCATTTCCGAACACAGGTCATAAGTACAAAAAGAACATGCCTCAGTGCATGCAGAAAGAGCACACTCGGAAACTTAAGCCAATAGCACTCATCGCTGGAATGGGCGAAGATCGACATCGCTGAAGATTAGCGGCACCGGCCGAGTAGTCGTAGACGGCTGTCCAGTGGGCATGGCGAGGCGCTGCGTGACAGTTGCAAACAAAGTGGGGACGAACGGTGTGGTGCCATACGGGTGTATGCCGGACGTTGGGGAAGTGGTCTCCGTGACAGTTGAGGTAACATTTGCAGTCGTGTAAGTAGGCGCGATAGGAGTTGTTGCCCGAGTCGAAACGTCAGCAGCTGATAGAGAAGTGTTGGAAACGTCTGTTGTGAACACTTGGCCCGACCTTCCGGATACCGGAGCGGGGCGAGTAGCGGGTGAAGGAACACGAGGGGGCATCGAAACAACCGTTGACACGGCACCGGGCTTTCCGAGAGTGACTGCGCCAGAAGGGAAGGTGGTTTCTTGACCAGCGGAGTGCGCGAGTGAAGTCGTAGTCGAAAGTGGGCGGGATGTGGTTGCGCGCGTTGCTGTCGCGTCACTGCCGCGGCTGGCTGGCTGAGACGCCGCCAGTGGGCTGGCCATGGTGTGGTTCGCTGCGCCGGTGGTGAAGGTTTGGGTAACTGCTGTTTTGGTAGTACCCGGGACAAGGTTGTTGCGGTTGAAAAGGGCCATGATTTTGTTGCGCACTAACCTTGCAACTGGAACACCGGAGAAATGCTGATCACCATGGTGGCCATGCCCACTATGGGTGGGGCGGTTGAGCCAAGTGGAGGCGTTGTGCAGGAGTACCACCACGGGGTTGGCGACCTTGCCAACCGCTGCTTTCAGCGAGGCAGAAATGTTGGTGAACACGTGGTGGTGAGCAAAGGAACCGCCTCCCGAGTGCGAACTGGCCGGAACAGCAGGGGTGGCAGTAACCTCTACAACCCGGCAAATCAAGGTTGTAGCGGGGCGCCCGCTGCCGGAAGTAGGAACCGACGTGACGGGAGACCCAGAAGAATGGGAATGGTTGTGTCCATGGTGGTTACCACCAACTTGATGCTGATGGCCAGGAAGGACATGATGATGGTGGGCAGGATTTTGGTGTGCTTGCTGATGCGCGTTACTGCCTACGTGATGCTGATGGCCGGGAATCACATGATGGTGGGGTCCGGGACCTTGATGAGCGTGCCCGGCATGTGGTCGGTGCGTCGGGATTCCTGTGCCATGGCCACCATGCGCATCTGCGGTTTGAGTGTGGTGGGGATGATTTCCCTGCAGTTCGAGATGGAACGCGAACGTCCGAGGGGCCAGGGTCTCGGCTTTCACAGTGAGCCACAAAATGGCCAGCACAAATAGCGATGCAGGCGCCATGGTAACTGCGGTTGCAATCCTGCAAGACGAAAAAAAATTAGGGTAACCTTCGCGCAGCACGCTTCCAAACGCGTAGAGCCGCTAAATGCACAGCATCACCCGTTTCACAGAGCAAAAGAACCGTACCTGATGGCTTGGCGGCCTTTCTGTCAAATCTCGGTGTGAGGCGCAATGGCCCGTTTTATGGGAGCAGGCTGGACTGCTTGTTGCGCTCTCATTGGTCGTGTGATAGAGCAGCACCAACAAGTGCACAGACATGGTGACTTATATTAGTGACGATAAGAAGCGCTATTTTTGTCCATTCCCCCACTTTTTAGGCTTCTATCAGCGTACATCTGCTGAAAGATATAGCTTTGTCGCCATATCCCTTTATCAATCGATCTGTTCTTCTGCATGCGCGCTGACACGTGTTTAGGTATGCCCCTTTAAGTGCGTGTGTGCAGGCACAGTCCCAAACTTGTTTATCTCGACGTGTGCGATATACGTACACCCTTTGTCAAAGTTTTGTGGGCCAATACTAAGCCTTCTCGACCAAAAGAATTCAAATAATCAGCTTTGCCTTTAAATGTGGCAAACATATTTTAAGGCAGTAAGAAAGAAACGTGTTTTCTCTAGCTTTCCTGCATAAAAAGTTTCAGCTTTGCTCGGGATGTAAGCTTGTACTCTAAATTTCTTCCAGCCTGCGCGTTTCCGGCTTCACCCAGAAAATTTTGACAAAGGCTGTACCAGCATACAGTGTGTAGGCGTGGGGAGAGGGGGTCACAGAATACAAAAAAAATATACATTACGGCAATGAGAACTGCGCGAAACACGGGGAGCCAAAAATAAATTAGACATACATGGCGCAGTGTTGGTCGCGTCACTCTCGTCACGGTCACGTCCGTTTCCGTGTATACCAACATATGTTTTAGTAAGTATACTAGAGAAAAAACTGCGCCTGGGATTCTATGTCGTGGTAAAGGGGGGGGGGGGGCAGTTATGGCCTTACGGGAAGATCACAGTTGGCATGTCTACCGGATTCTTAAGCATCTACTTGCGTTTGCTTTTTGCACTATGCATTGACATGTGTGCGAGGTAGCAGTTTAGTCCGAAATGGTCGAAAGTCGCTTCGCTTAGAAGCTTGAAATTCACTCTATTAATTCTTGCTAAGACAACTGTGCTTCATTATACGGAAGTGGAAGGACTGATGCCGGCTAGGGACAGTTAGTACGTATTTACATAAGAACAAGCCCAGTATTACCTCCTGGCGTGAATGTTTCATTGTATGCTGACGATATATGTGTCTGGTGCTCAGGGAGAAACCGCCGAAGCATACGAAGCGAAGCTGCAACTGGCGATCCGAAAATTGGCGCGATACCTTGAAAATTGTGGTCTGGTTCTTTCTCCTGAAAAATGCGCTGCGATGGCATTTATAAGACGCGACTGCGATGGCATTTATAAGACGCGACATACTACGGATGCTTGCAGGCACGGCATGAGGTTGCTCGGTTGCTTCACTGCTACGACTCTACAAGGCACTCTTTATTGGTCTGCTTCGCTACAGCCTGCCTACCCTCTGTTCACTGTCCAAGAGCAACGTCAAGCAGCTAGAGGCACTATAGGCGCAAGCTCTGCGTATTTGCCTGGGACTTTGTGAAGCGAGATGCCTCTCAGTCAGGGTACTATTAAGACAAGGAAATATCCGTGTCTGCCTCCGCCATGTTCGTTTTCCCATCTTTTAGCTGATAGCTCCACAAGTCATGTGCAGGAATTCCTGCTGGTTTACTATCAACGTCCCATTAGGCCCGAGTTACCCCCTTGGCAGTTTTCTACATGGTCAATAACAACAGTGCTTAAAATCGGCAAAACGTCAGCGATGCCTCTACCGCCCTACACCTACTACACACTTCAGCATATATCTCGCTGCTATGGCGGCTATACCCACGTATATGCTGATGGGTCCGTCACTTCCGAATCTTCCACCGTAGGTGTATGGGTGCCATCTTCGGGGGTCTCTGTGAGCCAAAAGCTCAGCCACAACACATCGGCTACAAAAACCGAGCTAGCAGCAGTAAGAGCTCCGCTGCAGTTTCTCAAGGACTGCCCTCCAAAATCCTGGGTAATTTGCCTGGACTCCCGCTCTGCGCTACAAGCGCTTCTCAAGCGAGGAAGTAATCAAGGCCAACTGATACAAGAAATCAACGTCATATATCACACAGAGGCACTCCGCAACGGGTACACTATTTCTTTGCAGTGGGTGCCAGGACACTGTGGCATCACAGGCAATGCGATATCTGATCTGCTCGCGCGCGAGGGCCATTCCACGAGCTCACCAGCACAACTCCCTTTATCCAAGGAGGACGCCAACGGAATAGTTACAACTCTCGGATGGCGCATATAATTGCAGCACTGGCGGAACCCGGACCTGCAGTATACCCCCCTTTACGCCCTCGAACCGCACTGAACGTTTCGTATACGTCACCTCTGTGTCCCCTTTAAGGTGTACGAGAGGACACTGAATACCTGTTCTGTGTTTGCCCACGTTTCAACTCGGCGCGAACGATAGCGCGAAGTTTATTACGGGCGAGAACTCTCAACATGAAGGACTTTTTTGGCCCTGGAACAGGGAAGGCAGTGCGGTGCGGGGTTTTGAAGCTATTGTGCGTTTTCTCAGAGACTTTGGACTCGACTCCAGCCTGTTACTGCCTCTGGCTTTTCTTGTTTATTTTTATGTGTGTGTGCGTGTGTCCGTCTGGTGGAGTTTCTTTCGTTTTTCTCTTTTCCTATTTGTATTATTCAAGTAAGCATATAACCCTCATCATATGTTCAGCAAGCCCAGCATTATGCAGGGCTGACCTCTTCGGTCTCATTAAAGGATTTTCTCTCTCTCTCTCTCTCTCTTCACAATGTAGACACGTTAGTTTCAGGTAAGGAAAGTGCGCTTCCAGGTTATTTTTGATAGTTGCAGTGCATATGTTAACAGCGCCCGGACGTCCTGGCTGAGCGGGTAATTTGCCGCTGCGGAAGTTGTAGGCAGCGGTCTGTTACGAAAACACGAACGAAAACACCTTGAAGGCGGGGTGCTCGTTTCCATACGTACGTGCATAAAAGGTTTCTGAGATTTTAAACAATTTATTATTTGAAATTTTCGCAAAATAAGAGTCGCTCATGAATTTCTCCTTAAAGTTCACATTGTTGTTAACCACCAGCTTGTCCTGCAGAATAGTACGCACAACCGTTTTGGCAGACTCTCAGTAAAAAGAACATGCTCTTAGTTTATTTCTTTGCTTGTGGGGTTCTACATTTCACACACTAGTGATTTCCTACCCCGCAGCCATCCACGCTCAGCAAACATGCCTTGCGAGGGCCGGCTGCGGACGGGTTCGTTGTTTGTGGAGACAGACAAAGGCAGGAGGCGGAAAGGGCTAAACACCAATGGCAGCATTTATTGCAACGTGCAAAACAAATACACTGCATACAGACTAATCGTAGGCCATAACGGTAACACAGTGCGCGAGGCATTAAGCAACGCTAGAGATCGAGATGGTTCGACTCACCGATGGCATACCGGAGCAGCGGAGCGCTGCGCGTGCGAGCGCGGTTGCAGACTCCCAGCTCGCCCGGACGCGTCCCATTGTGGCGTGTTCCCCAGGTCCGGACCAGCGCGCCGAAACGTCCACGTGCTACCGCATCCCCAAGACCAGAGGCCGTCCTCTAGTCATGCAACAACCCAGCAGAACTCGCCGAACCGTGGCGCTAGTGCAGAGGAAGAACTGGTTCTCGGGTAAGGCAGAGGGGAAAAGGGTCAACGCCTCCACCCTGGCGACAACGAACCCTCCGGTCGCTAGCGCCCTCCCGTATGGCTCACGTCGCGCGAGCGAGGCGCACAATTGTGCAACGCCAGCCGCGATGGGAAGCTAGCCAGAAAGGGGTTCGCGTGAAAGTCGCGATCCCCACAATCTTTACAATTACACACTCTGCTTTGCGTTTTTATGGAATTGTATTTCATTTTACGGCAACTTAAACGTTCAACCCAAGTCAATGATAAAACTTCAGCCTCTGGGATATTTTCTCATCGTCAGAATTGCCTTCTGGAGTGTGGCGCTAATGTTTTGACAGCTCCTGCCTGAAGCCCAGATTCAGATATCGTATGCGTAGAAGGAAATGTCGACATCTTTGGTCAGACTGTTGGAAGGCGTATGAGACAAATGCAAAAATCGTCGGGCTCAAGGCTCCGCCCCGAGGAAGTACTTGCGCGATGGGATGTGTGACTGTTTCGTCATCAGCAGTGACCACGTAGACGTACTGGTCTTGTATATAGCCACATAGCCACTTGAAGATGCGTCCTCCAAGCCCTATGCATGCCATCTCTCTTTGGTTTGTTCCGTGTGCGATGCATCGAAATGATGACTTAATGTCAAAGAAGACAGCTATAGTCATATTTCTAGCTGGCCTTAACAGCGAAGCTGTTGAGCAAATCATTTATGTATGGCGCGCGCAGTTAAAAATAAAAAGAAAACGCCGAGAGCTCGTGCAAAATTGCCTCAAGCGCACGTTTGTCAAGCCAAGCATAAAAGCTTAGGGTGATTTGCCCACATCGGCAACAAAATATTCCACGTTGGCCGCATCGTTGCAACACTGCCTACGCACGAGAACGACACGTTATAGCGTACGCCCCTCTCTCGTTCGTCCTCGTGTCGTCGTACACAGGTGCTCTGTACCGTTGAAGAACCCCGACATGAATGTCGACGTTCCTGTCGGTGATCATCGACTCCACATGGCCCGGCCGCAGATAGTTCGGACGGCCGAGGAGGGAGAGGCCGCGCTTAAAGAGGCTCGGCGTGCAAAGCATCCACTAGAGATGATAACTCGCGCTTGCAAAGTGGCGCACGAAAACGTCGACCAAAATGACGAGCCTACTGAGGCTTTGCTCAATATAACGTCATTGAAATGCATTGCCGCCGACGTCAACCACGACACCCCAACGATACTAAAACTCAACTTTGTTGCCGTCAAAGATCATTTACAACAGCTTCGCCATCTTGGCGGGAGTACCAGCTTCCCTGAATTTTTTGTCGGGTGGTATCTGACACCAAGGAAAGGATGTTGTCTACGCTGCTACGTCCTCTCCTGAACCGAAAGATTAGCGAAGGATAAATGTCTCGATTCTACAGGCCCCAAACAACCGTTCCAGCACTAGCAACGCGACCTGACTGGCTTCATTCAGAAGCCGTCAGCAGAAGCCTTTACCGAGGTCTATGAATCTCGCAACGCACCCTACAACTCCTCCCTTCTATCTCTCAATAAAATTATATATATATATATATATATATATATATATATATATATATATATATATATATATATATATATATATATATATATATATATATATATATATATATATATATAGCGAATCAGAAATGGGAAAAGAGGGGCTGGGTGAATTAAGACAGAATGAGGGTTGGAAGTCAAGTAAACCTCGCAAGGCAAAGGGGGGAATGGGGTAGGTCATAGAATAGATCAAGAATTTTTTGAGTCAGTAAGAAAGTGCTGAAAAAATGCCCGCCGGCCGCCGGGTGGGATCCGAACCCACGACCTCCAGAATACCGGTCTGGTGCGATGATCACTACGCTACCGGCGGGCTGTTTTCTCCACCACTTTCTCGGGTATTTATGTTAAGGCATTTTTTGTTTCCTGCACTTTGGGGGGTAGCCAGCGCCACTCGGACAACTCGGGGTGAAAGGGACCTTCTTTTTAACCTCCGGGCCGTGACTCGAGTGTCTACGACATGTCGAGAGTGGTAGACCAGCGTTGAACCCTCCTAAGCTACCTTTGGGACTTAGACTGCCAGAACAGAGGCCCTCGCTATGCCTGTAGCGAATCAGAAATGGGAAATGAGGGGCTCCGTAAATTGAGACACTTTCTTTGTGACTTAAAAAATTCTTCATCTATTTCTATTACCTACCACATTCCCCCCTTGGCTTTCCGAGGTTTTCTTGACTGCCAACCCTTATTCTATATATGTATATACATACATACATACACACACACACACACACACACACACACATATATATATATATATATATGTGTGTGTGTGTGTGTGTGTGTGTGCGTATGTATTTATATACCTCACTTTTATTACTTTGCCAATATATTTTCAAGTGCAATTGGCCAGTTTGGCCGGTGAGAGTCTATGTCCGTTGCTGGTTTGCCTGCCTTGAGAATGCGACTCCCGGGCAATCTCCCAGGCGGCCTCAAGACGACCGATCCGCCAGGATTGGCTGTACCCGGTGAGCAACTGGCGGAGTGGCTTGGAACGTAGTGGCGTAACGACACATACGTGGTTACATCAGCGGCAGGCGATGAACCCAAGTTGAGGTTTCCTAACGCCGTGGGAAGCTCTTCAATGGTGAAGGGCTCATACATCAGCGCGGCGTTTTAGGTGGAGTAGCAGAACACAGACACCTCAGAGATTACCACGTTTCTGGGCGGAGTAGTGATTTATGGCAGGATTTCTTTTCAACGCTCACTTCACTAGCGCCTTTCTGAAGAGGTATGGCTGAGAGCGGGTGAAGTGGACTTGGTGGAGTTCTCAAGGTGCAAAACGTTTGCCATACACGCGTGAGTGGTTTGCGAGGATCCCGCCGAGAGCAGACTGACTCCAGCGCTGTTTAGCGAACATTCGAATTTGTTTTGAACGTGGTTCTGCACCCGTCTAGCAGCTCGAATATCATCCGTAGGCATCGTTTTCCATGCTCGCCGCTCTGCGCTCCTGCGAGGTGCACGAACTGTTTCGTAGTGGTTGTCTATCACTGATAGCTCCTTAGGGAGCCAGCAGCGTCTTTCAGATGCAGCCCTTGCGTTCGAAACAGCGTCAGCAAACTTATCGTTCGTGTTAAGAGTGGCACTGCCATCATCCAGAAGATCTATGAACTTTCCCAATTCGTGCCGTGCACCAAGTGTTTTTGTGGACCTCCACAGATTTCCTTTTTGATGGTATGTGTGGGGAAATGTTCAGTGCCAAAGCTCTATACGTCAGTGAACCACGACGCAGTTGTCAGCAGGGAGGCAGTATCATCGTCACATGCAAGGCACTCGATGTTTCCCCCGGACGAATGTGGCGCTGCCCGTGTTCAAGATACACAATCAAGCGTCGGTAGCGACGTTTACAAGGCGGTTTCCCCGTGATGACGTGCTTCGGCTATCCCAATCCGGGTGGTGTGCAATAAGGTCCCCCATCAGTAAATGAGGTGGTGGCGTGTTGGCCAGCATAGAATGCAAACGCGTGGTGTCAAATCGCGTTCGAGGAGGAGACATGTAGCTGTTGATGACTGGCATTTTTACGGAATTGTTTTACCGTAGCCGCGATGCGCTCGTTATAAGAGACCTGGAGCATACTGTGGGCAACAAATGTGAGGTCCTTGGGAATAGCTACTCGGGCCCCGCTTCGGTGCATGTCGGTCGTGGATTCTGAAAGCGAATAGCCAGAAAGTTTACCCCTGGAGCGGAGCTTAGACTCCAATATGACGATTGTGGGGAAGTGGTGGTTATTGACAAATTGCCGGAAGTCAGATAATCGTGAACGTGGCCCACAGGCATTCCACTGAAGTATGGTCGCGTGATTCAGGGTATTTTAGTCACATTGTCGTGCCGGTGCTCAATGCCAGTGCTGTATGAGGAGAAGAACGACATTGGTTAAGGTTAAGATGGCACGGATCCCTGGACACGTGAAAGGAGCCAAGAAGGACCGCATGGCATCCAGCAACACCTGCATGCCACGAAGAGGTTGAGGTGTGAGTGGGCGGCTCTCACAGTGGGCGGCGATGACCCCTCCATACCACCCGTAGGTTTGTTGAGGCCTGCTATGCAGGATCCGCCGTAGAGGAAGGTGATGTCATTGAGGATCCCACTTCACTGTTGTCCGGTAGCTGAGATGGAAGCGGTGAGAAGTCGGACAAGTTAGCAACTGTAGCCACCTTGGGTGGCTGATCCTGTTTCTTCGCATGGGCTTTATTGGTGCCGTGGTGCGTGGAGCTTTTGCTAACAACGACAGCCGCATTTGCCGCCTTGTAATTAACTTTTTTTAGGTTCTTGTACCATGTA